>NC_138376.1:104077118-104094298 GCF_054177405.1 Leptonychotes weddellii | reverse complement strand
CTGTTTCGTGATTATCAAACACCATTTTCCCACAGTAGACTTTGATCTGGAGTTAATGCTCGAATTCCAGAGGAACATCTAACAAGACACTCAGTATAATCTGGCATCGCTGGAAGCGCTTATTAATTTGTTTTCCTCAGGAAGGTGCCATTAATAAAGTACATACTGAACAAATTTTGTACAAGACTGAGTTTTCAGATCCAAAATTTTACATGTAGCTCCATGATGATCATCACTATGAAAATATAAAGTGTACCGAAAAGGTGAGGAAGGAAAGCTGCAGTGATGAAAGATAAATTTCGAACTTAAGTGATCTCCATATAGTATTTCTAGATTAATTTAGACTGATTCACCCCTGACTTCTTTGCCACATACCTGAAAACTGACTTCAGGTATAAAGAGTGCTCAGATGATCTGGAGAACCAGTTCCTTGGTTTTCCATCGGAGGGAATACATGATGCTGATAGCCATTATGTTCAGGACAGGCGTGCTCTCTCATTCAGCAAGTTGTGACTATTTGCCTGCACTGTCTTCTCCGAGTCTTTTCTTACCCGTTGTTGTTCTTCTTTCACAGCAGCCAGTCATTAAGGACAAGTCCCCGGGTTTCAGACTGGGCTCAGAGTCCATGACACAGTAAGCAACTTTTCCTCCTAAATAATTTGCAGTGATAAATAGTTGGGTTTTTTGTTTGTTTGTTTGCTTTGTTTTTTTTTTAAGGACAGTTTCTCCATTTCTCTTTTTAGGACATTACATCAAAAGTTAAATTTCAGATCATTGATTTTTGAAAGAGTTAAGCTAGCTTAAGGAGAATATTTTAATGGTTGGACTTTGAGGATGTATATGTAACTAAGTTACAAGAAATAGTATTAAATAAAATTAAAATATCACACTAAATTTTTGTTTTCGTGGACCTACTTTGTCTTTTATTTTTGAGTAACATTTTATTTTTTTAAGATTTTATTTACTCATTTTAGAGAGAGAGAGAGAGCGCGTGTGCACACACATGAGTGGGAGGGAGGGCAAAAGGGAGAGGGAGAGAATCCCAAGCAGACTCTGAGTACAGACCCCAATGGGGCTTGATCCCATGACCCTGAGCTGACATCATGACCTGAGCCAAAATCAAGAGTCAGACGCTCAACCAGCTCAACCACCCAAGCACCCCTGTTTGAGTAACATTTTAAAATGACGTTAACTGAGGGGCGCCTGGGTGGCTCAGTCATTAGGAATCTGCCTTCGGCTCAGGTCATGATCCCAGGGTCCTGGGATTGAGCCCTGCATCGGGCTCCCTGCTCCGCGGGAAGCCTGCTTCTCCCTCTCCCACTCCCCCTGCTTGTGTTCCCTCTCTCACTATGTCTCTGTCAAATAAATAAATAAAATCTTTAAAAAAACAAAATGACATTAACTGAAAACAAGTAGATGATATGGTTAAAAAAGATATATATATGAAATACCTATTTTGAGGCATTAAAGAAGAAAAAAAAAAAAAAAGCTAATACCCAGAACATTATCACTGTGTATTTTCTACAAATGCCTAATATATTTCAGCAATTTACTTTGAGGTATTTATTTGAAAGATCACTAGGAAATTTTTGTATTTTTATTAGATAGTTGCTGTGTCACTTAATACATAAATAGAAAATCCCTTTTACCTCAAAAAAATTACATCAAAAACCTTCCCAGAATATTTCTCACTTTTTTTTAATCACTGCAGATGATTTTATACCTAACTTTTAGCCCAAACATCATATTCACACATCACTAGCAAATCATCACATGAGTGTAATAGCCTTGAACAGCCTAGATACCTGTCGTGCCCTCCCGTTCAACCACCACCATCCCCTCATACGCATATGAGAACTTGCTTACACACACATGCACTGGATCATCCCTGCTCAATTTCCTTCAGGAAGATACTTGTTCAAGTTAACCCTGCTATCCGCTTTGACCTTTTGAAGAATAATATGTCTCTTTCAGTTCAAAAATTCTGATGTAGGTGACAGTCTAATTTACAGGAATTATCAAATAAACTCATGAGCCTGTCTCACAAGATAATGTTTCATAGATGAAAGACAAACATAATTTTTAAATGGTGTTCCCAAGAATCACCAAATCATGACCTAGAAGATTCCTTAGAAATTCTACATCCCCTCTGTTTTCTAGTCAAGAAAACTAAGGGGGAAGGCCTTGTATAACATTCACAGGGTGGTCTGCGTCAACACACAGACAACGCCGAAGATTCTCAGACTACTGCAGTGTTTGTTGTTTCTTAAATCATATTTAGTATTGTCAAGCTTCTTGGTAAAATACCATTTTGTTGGAAGCTTAAAAATCTTTCTGAGAGAGAAACTCTATTGATGATGCTCTATCTATCTATAGCCCGTATCACTTCAGAGCATAGTCAGTCAGTCACGTGATCATGATTCCCACCATTGCCCTTCAGACCAGCATCCTGACCCCTGTCTTACATATGGAGAAACAAGATCTTCGAGGCTGGGACTTGTTTCAAGTCACTGTGGGTACTAAGTGGCAGACCCAGTTCCAGAACACAGGTCCTCTGTTTCCTAATCTCCTTTGCTTTCCAGGCTTTCCTGTTGCCAGTCATAGGATGCAAACACACATCCCAGGTCTTTCCGGTTTTTGTTCTTGTTACATCTGCCAGGGAAGTTTTCAGTTCCATTCTCTAAAAAAGTAAAATTTTATATAATAGTTGATAATACAGTCATTGCCCCAAGGAGTTTATACTCAATGACAGATTATATATATAAAAAGTACCCTGGAACAATGAGGACAAACTGTTTCAGCAACCAAAAAATAGCCATATTTAATACATTATGGCAACAGTGTTCTTGGTGTTTTTGAGCATGTTTTATAAAAACTTTTAGAACTTTTACCTAACATGCAAATGAGAGACTGCAATCACTCTGACTGCATTGGATACCTATTTTCAAGTGATAGAGATCCAGCCACGCCATGCTCTCCTGACTAAAAAAACCTCACAAAACATCCCAGCTTCTAAAGGCTGTGAAGGTAGTTTGACTTTTCCTTTTGAGCATAGAGCACTTACCAAGCTTCTGAAAATAAATTTTCATAAGAAGTTCAGATATGTCTAAATGCTCAAGTTCATCTGCAGCCTTTGGGCTTTCCCTATACTAGTAATTTCTTAGAAATAAGGATGAATTAAGATACATTTCTCATGACCTGGAAACTGTAGGTGAGTTGAAGGTGAAAATATTATAGCCCAGTATGTACAAAGAAGTCATTTCTTTATTTCTCTAATTTACCTAAGTGAGTCCATTGTATCCAAATAAATGGAGAGAGGCTAATTTTTGTGTTTCTTTGCAGTCTTGCCATTCAGTTTGCAACATCTGCTTATTTAGTTGGTTGACCAGAATATATAAATAAGCCACGTAGGACTACCTCTTACCACTTCCACTTGAATTTGTCTGGTTTATTCTTTCTTATTTTTTTTAGAAATGTCATTCACTTCTGTGCAAGTAATTTTTACACATTTTAGTAAAGCTACACTTCCTTTTTAAGATTATCAAGAAGAAATTCCAGTAGGTTAATTTAACAAAGGTATTTTCTTAAAAGTCTTACACTTTCGCCCTTTGTACCTCATGCCCCTATGATGTTATTATCTGCTGCCTAAGTCAGAGTTTGTAATGAAATTTCTGTAAGTACGTTACAATCCTTAATAAGTAGTATTGGTATTTCTTAGTCATTAATCTGTTTTTAACTTGAGTTTTTTCAGGTTTTTTTTTTTTTAAACATAGAATGTTTTATTTCATTAACAACTTTGATCGGAGAAAAGTTAATTCAGATAGTCAATCATGTTAAAGTCCTTTATGAACACTCAAATGTGAACTGAATGAATGAATGAAATCTCTTCTTAATATAGTGAAGCCATAGGGTTAATTCTAAGTATCCTGTAAATCCTCCACTATGTACTGATTCCATCTTTATAATTATCCTATTCCAGGGGAGCTTGGGTGGCTCAGTCGTTAAGCGTCTGCCCCAGATCATGATCCCAGGGTCTTGGGATCGAGCCCCGCATTGGGCTCCCTGCTCAGCGGGAAGCCTGCTTCTCCCTCCTCCACTCCCCCTGTTTGTGTTCCCTCTCTCTCTGTCTCTCTCTCTCTCTCTGTCAAATAAATAAATAAATAAATCTTAAAAAAATAATAATAATAATCCTATTCCAGACACCCTCAGTTTCTTTCTCTGTCCATGAGAAGAAAGTAGTTTATCTTTTTTCCCTAAAATACCCTACTATTTGCAACCTTTTTTTTTTTTAAGTTCTTACTTTATCCATTTTTCAGCCTTTTTTCTTACCCTCCCCTTTGTGAGATTAGACCCACCCATTGTCAGGTGTGTGACATCACAGTGTTCTTTATATATTATAAATATGTTCTTTATCAGGTACATGATTTGCAGATATTTTCCCCCAGGCTCCATTTTTCCTTTTCATTCTCTTAATAGTGGCTTTCAAAGAGCAAGCTTTATTTCGATGAAGTCCAATTTATCAATTTTTTTCTTTTATGAATCATGCTTTAGTTATAGTATCTAAGCAGCCTTTACCTAAAGTCACAAAAGTTTTTTCCTATGTCTTCTTATAAAAGTTTTATAATTTCAGGTTTTATATTTAAGTCTATGATCTGTTTTGCATTAATTTTTATATATGGTATGAGGTTTGGATCAGAAGGTTTATTTTGTTTTGTTTGCATTTGCATATCTGGTTGTTCAGCACCATTTGTTGAAAAAAACAATCTTGCCTCAGATGAATGGCCTTTTTGCACTTTTGTGAAAATCAGTTGTCAGTATATGTGTGGGTTTGTTTCCGGACTCTCTATTCTGATCCATTGATCTACTTTTCTGTCTTTACATCAGTAACACACTGTCTTGATTACTACAGTTTTGTAATATGTCTTGGAATTGGGTATTATTGGTCCTCCAACTTTGTCCTTTTTAAATATTGGTTTAGCTATTCAAGGTCCCTTTTATGCCCACATGAATTTTAGAATAAGCTTGTTCTACAACAGAACCTACTACAGTTCCAGTTGGCATTGCCTTGAATCCAGAGATCAGTATGGGAGAACTGACATGTTAACAATGTTCAGTAATCTCACTCATTAACATGATATATTTCTTCATTTATTGAAATCTTCTTTAATTTCTTACAGCACTGTTTTTTCAGTTTTCAGGGCATAAGTCCTACACATGTTTGGCTCATTTATTCCTGAGTATTTCATATGTAAATGATATTGTTTTCCAATTTCAGTTTATAATTGTTCGTTGCTCATTTATAGAAATACTACTGATTGTTGTATGTTGAACTTGTACTATGACATCTTACTAAAATGCCTTTTTAATACCTTTTCAGTATGTTTTACTAGATTCTCTACATAAACATTCAAGCAAATGAAAACCAGTTTAATTTCTCCCTTTCCAAACTGGATGCCTTTTATTTTTATTTTTATTCTTATATTTTTGCCTTATTGCATTGGATAAATCTCCAGTACAGTGTTACAATGTCGAATAGAAATGATGAGAGTACATAGTGTTATCTTCTTCGTGACCTTATGGGTAATGAGTGGGAAAGCATTTAGTCTTTCGCCATTAAGTATGATATTATCATAGGTTTTTTAATAAATGTCCTTTATCGGGTAGTTTCCTTCATTTCCTGGTTTGCTGAGAGTTTGTATCAGGAATGGATGTTGGATTTTTGTCAAATGCTCTCTGTATCTATCAAAATAATCACATGATTTTTCTTTATTAATTTATGTTAATGTGGTAAATTACATTGGTTTTCAAATTTAAACTAACCTTTCATTCTTAGGATTAACTTTGTTTAGTCATGGTAGGTTATCATTTTTATAAGTTGGTGGACTTGATTTTCCAAACTTTAATTAGAACTTTTTGCACTTTGTTCATGAGAAATATGGATCTATAGTTTTCTTGTAATGTCTTGTCTGGTTCGGTATCAGGGGAGGTCAACTTCATGGATAGAGTTAGGAAGAATTCCCACCTCTTCCCTTTTCTGGAAGAGTCTGTGTAGATTTGATATTTTTTATAATTTTTATTTCTTCATTGATACTATTTGGTGACATGATTTCCTTTAGTTCTTTGAACATATTTACAGTGGTGGATTTTAAGTCTTGTCTAGAAAGTCCAATGTGTAGACTTCCTAAGGGACAGTTTCTGTTGATTGCTTTTTTTCCCTTTGTATGGGCCACACTTCTTATTTCTTTGTATGTCTTGTAATCTGTTGTTGAAAACTGGACATTTTAAATGCTATAATATGACAACTCTGGAAATTAGATTCTTCCCTTCCCCGAGGTTTGTTGTTGCTACTTATTGTAGTTGTTCTTTGTTAAATAACGTCTCTGAATAAATTCTATAACGCTATAATGTTTTGCCACTGAAGTCTCTGCTTGGTTAGATTAGTGATTAGCTAATTGGACAAAGATTTCCTTAAACACCTGGAACCAGTAAGTCTCCCAGTCTTGCTAAGGGATTATGCACCCCTTCAATATTTAGCCAAGCATTTGACAACTCTGTCTTAGCTTTCACTTCCTGTTAGCACAGGGCATTAGGATCAGCCAGAAGTGAAGGCGTAAGGCCTTCTTTAGGCCTCTGCTGTGCATGCACACAACCCTACACATGAGACCTTCTAGACTCGCAGAACTATGTCCGAGCCTTTTAAGACCCCTGTGGACATCTTACTTCCCCAGCTTTTCCTTTACAGCTCTTTAGTTAGTCTATTGTTTGACTACTGTTATCCATCACTCAGCCAGAAAGTTAACTATAATTGTTTTCAACAAGTGCCTCCCAGGGAAAAGGCAACTCTGAGATAGGTCAAATACAGACAGCCTTACAAGTGGTATCTTCCAAAGAACCACCAGACAGATCAAGTGAAGACAGTACTTTGGAAATGAGGCTTTGAAAGACCTCCATCCCTGTTCTGTGCCTTCCAGTAGCTGCCAGGCTGCTGGCTTTCACCATAAATGCAGGCTATTCTTTTTCAAGGAGAGCCAACAGTGGGGGTTGGGACTAGGTCAAATTGAAATGCCACAAAGCTCACAAGATCTTACCAAGATTCAACCCATTTTCTTGAGTAAACATTCCCCAGTTGCCACAAGCTTTTGGCTAATTTCCAGAATTCTGAAAAAGTAGATTCTAACCATTTTTGCCAGTCTTCTCCTAGCTTATTTGGAGAAGAGAATATTCAGAAGTCCTCAGCTCCACCACTTTCACGGACTTCATTTTATTTCTTCTTCACATATTGGGTAAACTCACCAATAAAGCTGTCTGGTTCTGGAATTTTCTTTTTTGGAAGATTTTTAACTACAAATTCAATTTATTTAATAGAAGTGGTATTAAGTTATCTAGTTCTTCTTGTATAGACTTTAATAATTTGTTTCTTTCGAGGAATTTGTCCATTTCACTCAAGTGGTTGAATTGATTGACAAAGTTGTTCATAATATTCCCTCATTATCTTTTCAGTATTAAAAGAATCTGTGGTAGTGTTGCATCTCTCTAATCCCTGGTGTCGATAATGTCTTTTTTTTTTTTTTCAATCAGCCTGGCTAATGGTTTATCAATTTTATTGATCTTTTCAAAGAATTGGCTTTTTGTTTCACTGATTTCTGTTTATTGTTTATTTTCTATTTCATTGATTTCCACTCTGGTCTTTATTTCTGTTTATTTTGGATTTAACTTGTCCTTCTTCTAGTTTTTTAAAGTGGAAACTGTGATCATTGATTTAACACCTTTCTTCTCTCTTAGTATAAACATGTAGTGCCATAAATTTCCCACTAAGCACTGCTTGAATGGCATTCCACAAATTTTGATGTGTTGTGGTTTCATTTTCATTTCTTTCAAAACACTTTAATTTTCCTTCAGATTTCTTCTTTGACCTATGGGTTACTTAGAAGTGGGTCATTTCATTTCCAATGTTTAGGAAGTTTCCCAGAGATCTTTCTGGTACTGATTTCTAATTCCATTGTGGTCAGAGAACATACTCTATATGATACACATCTTTTTAAATTTACTAAGAATTGTTTTGTGATTCTTAATTTGGTCCCCCTTGGTAAAAGTTTTTAGTCCCCTTGAAAAGAATGTGTATTATGCACTTATCTACCGGAAGTATTCTTTTATAAATAAATTGGATCACATGGGCTAATAGTGTTGTTTATATCTTTTGTTGCCTTACTGATTTTCTGTGTACTTTTCTATTATTGAGAGTAGGGTATTGAAGTCTTCAACTAATATTGCAGGCTTGTTTTTTTCATTCTTGTAGCTCTGTTAGTTTTTGTGTCATATATTTTGAAGTTCTGTATTAGGTGTCCATATATTTAGGATTGTTACATACTCTTGAAGGATTGACACCCTTATTATGAAATGACTATTTCTGGTCATATTCTTTGTTCTGAAATCTCCTTCATTTAATATTAACAAAATTTCTCCAGCTTTCTTTTAGTAATGTTAGAATGGTTTATGTGTTTTCATACTTTAAATATACAGATGCAAGGGGCGCCTGGGTGGCTCAGTCATTGAGCGTCTGCCTTCGGCTCGGGTCATGATCCCAGCATCCCGGGATCGAGTCCCACATGGGGCTCCCTGCTCTGCAGGAAGCCAGCTTCTCCCTCTCCCCCCTGCTTGTGTTCCCTCTCTTGCTGTGTTTCTCTCTGTCCAATAAATAAATAAAATCTTAAAAAAAAAAAATACAGATGCAAATAGGTTGAGAATTAAAGTATGTTTTTTATAGGCAGCGTATAGCTGAGTCATGCTCATTTTATCCAATATGACCATTTCTGCCTTTTAATTAGGGTAATTAGGCAAATGTTTATATTTAATATGATTATTAATATGGATTAATTTTTAGTCTGTTGTACTGCTTTTTTATTTTCTATTTGTCTCATCAGTTCTTTTTTCATCTTTTCCTGCTTTCTTTTAGATTATGTTACCTATTTTATCTTGCTTGCTAGCTTAGTATCTATAATGCTGTGTTTTGCTATGTTAGTGATTTTTTTAGGGTTTATAATACAAATATTTATCACACGGTATATCTTCAGGAGCTTTAAGATGGTACACTTCCATATCTTCCTTCCTGACCTTCATGCGTCTATGGTCACACATTTATTTAAGTTATAAACTCCTCAGTATGTTATTATTTTTGTTTAAACTGTCATCTTTTGGGGCACCTGCATGGCTCAGTCGGTTAAGCATCTGCCTCCAGCTCAGGTCATGATCTCAGGGTCCTGGGATCGAGCCCCGCATCGGGCTCCCTGCTCAGCGGCGAGTCTGCTTCTCTCTCTCCCGCTGCCGCTCCTTCTGCTTGTGCTCTCTCTTGTTCTCTCTCCCTCAAATAAATAAAGTCTTAAAAAAAAAAAACTCTCATCTTTTTAAGAGATTGCATAAGAAATTCTTAATATTTGCCCATTTTGTTTCCATTTTCAGTTATTTTGTAATTCCTTTGTGTAAATCCATATTTTCGCCGACTATCATTTTCTTTACGCCTAGAGGACTCCCTTCAAAATTGCTTGTAGTGTTAGCTAAAAATAAATGCCTTCACTTTTCACATGTCTGAAAAGAACTAGTTCATCGCTGTTTCTTTTTTTTTTTTAAGATTTTATTTATTTATTTGACAGAGAGAGAGGGAACACAAGCAGGGGGAGTGGAAGAGGGAGAAGCAGGCCCCCCGCCGAGCAGGGAGCCCGATGCGGGCCTCGATCCCAGGACCCTGGGATCATGACCTGAGCCGAAGGCAGACACTTAACGACTGAGCCACCCAGGCACCCCTCATCTTTGTTTCTGAAAGCTATTTTCACTTGGCATAAAATTCTGTGTTGAAAGATTTGCACTTTTTTTCTGGTACTTTAAAAATGTTCCTCCACTGTCTTCTCACCTGCAGTTTTTTCCAACAAGAAATAGACTATTATGCTTATCTTATTCCTCCATACATAGCATGTTTTCCCCCACTGTGGCTACTTGTAAGGTTTCTCTCTATCACTGGTTTTGCGTAATTTGATCATGATGTGCCTTGTAATTTTCTTTATGTTTCTTGTGCTGGGGTTGGTAGATCTGTAGGTTTATATTTTCATCAAATTTAGAACATTTGGGCCTTTTTTCTTCAGTTTTGTTTTATTTTGTTTTTTTCTCCTCTTTGAGGATTCCAATTACACGTATATTAGGCCACATAAAGGTGTCCCACAGCTCACTGATGCTTTATGTTTTTTAATTCTTTTTTGTGTGTGTATTTCATCTTCCTATTGCTGTGGCTTCCACTTAATTTCTACTAATAGTTTCTGCTGCTATGTCTTCAGGTTATCTGATCTCTTCTCTGCAGTGTCTATTCTGACTTTAATCCCTTCCAGTATATTTCTCACCTCAGGCATTTTAGTTTTCATCTCTAGAAATTCAGTGTGGGTTTTCTAGTTATCTTCCATGTTTCTTCCTAACCTTTTGAGCAGGTGCAATATAGTTATAATAACTCTTTTAATGTTTTTTCTAACATTGTTTTAATGATAATTCTAACACCTGTGTCAGTTCTGGGTCAGTTTCTATTTTTTTATCCTCATTGTAGGTTGTATTTTTCTATCTCTTTGCCCCCCTAATAAATTTTTATTGGATGCCATACATTGAAATTTTTTACCTTTTGGTTCCTAGATATTTCTCTATTTCTATAAATATCCTTAAGCTCTGTTCTAGAATGTAGTTAAGCTACTTCGGAACAGTTTGATCCTTTCAGGTCTTGCTTTTAAGATTTGTTAGTTGGGACGAGAGCCATTAATTATTCCTCACTACAGACACAAGTCCGTCTGGGTACTCTGTGCAGTGCCCTCTGAGTCATGAGGTTTGCCAGCCTGGCTGGTAGGAACAGGCACTGTTCGGGCCTCGGGAAGTTTCCTCAGATGCATCCATTCATCGGTACTTGCAGAATGCTTGAAGGGTAACCCTTTGCAGATCCTCCCGTTCTGTCACTCTGAAGCTTTTTCCTCCCTGGCACTCCAAACTCTAACCACCTCTGTCTCCTCAGACCCTCAGCTGCTAGGGAGTCCACCAGGACCCATGCAGGCTTCATCTCCCTGTGCTATGGCCTGGAAGCTCTCAAGGTAGTAAGATGGGTGACCATAGGGTTCATCTCATTTATTCCCCAGCTCTTGGGTATCAGTGTCCTTTGTTGCCAATGACTTACTGTCTTGAAAACTGTTGTTTCGTATATTTTGTCCAGTGGTTTTGCTTGCTTGCTTGTTTCTTGGTGGTGGTTTTGGGCAAGCAGTATATCTAGTCCCTGTTACTGCATCTTGGCTCAAGCAAACATCTACATGTGTGTGTTTCAAGATAATTTTCTGTTAGATTATATATAGATTATTAGAAAAGGTGGAGAGGATCACACAGTCTGATTTTCCTGCAGTGATCAGTGAAAGCCAAAGATGTAAGATAGCATTTAAGTCTTAAAGACAATATTGAGATAGGGTGAACAAAAAGAGAAGAACCTAAACGTTAGGACATCAGAAGCTAAAGTGTAAAATGCCTGGGGTACCCTGAGGCCGGTAGGTACTCTGTGGTTGGAACAGAGGTCAAAAACTAGGGCCTGCCCAGCAAGATGCAGTCCTGGTATCTTTGGTTGGGTCCACTGTGTGTGTGTGCGTGCATGCATGTGTATAATTTTCAGTTGCCCAAATACAAAAAGATTTCACATAAATGCAGACTTTCTACTTCTCTTGAAAATAATCTGAAGTTCTGGGCCACAGTTCCACAGTCTTCCATGGTATCCATGGTATCCCTGAGCTGGAGCTGAGGCAGTGGATTGCCTCTCCTGCATGGGTCATACACTCTGCAGTTGGCCAGTTTATTGTGTTACCCCCAGCTTGCTTCTCTCATTCACCATATTACTCCCCTGGCCCCCAGAGATACCCGAGTTTTTACTTTAATGCCCGAGAATAGGTTCCCTGAAGAGAGATTGCAAATTATCAGTGCTTATTTTTTAGAACTCAGCCTTTCCTTTCTCTCATTATTCTCCCCCTTTCGAAATATATACTTTATTTTAATGTCTGACCTTTTCCTTCTCAGCCATCTGATCCCATTTTCCTTACCTTTATGTCTCCACATCATTATCTCCAGTTGCCATACCAGTACCACAGACTGGATCCCTTAAGCAACAGAAATTTATTTTTTCAGTTCTGGAGGCTGGAAGTTCAAAATCAAGGTTCCAGCAGGGTTGATTTTTGGTGAAGCCTCTCTTCCCAGCTTGCAGACAGCCAGCTTCCCGCTGTGTCCTCACGTGGCCTTTCTTCTGTGTGTGTGTGGAGAAAGAGAGCTCCGTGGTGTCTCTTCTCTTATAAAGACTACCACTTCCGTAGGTTAGAGCCTCCCCCTATGGCCTCATTTAACTTTAATTAACCTCCTTAAAAGCCCTGCTTCCACTTGGGGGATTAGGGCTTCACCCTGTGGGTTTTAAGAGAACACAGTTTAGTTCATAGTGATCTCTATTCAATCCTATATATTACTTGATTTTGAAATTCTTGCATCTGTGACAAATTCTTTCACCATTCCCAGATATTCCAGAAAGGAGACACTGTCTTCCACTCTTTAAATTTCCCTTTTGTCACTGTTTTTGTATTTTCTTTCTCCTAACATTATTTACACTACTATGCACTCATTCACAAAGTATTAGTTTTATATTTTCTCCTACTGTTGAACTGTTTAAAAAGCTGCATTCCAGGGGCACCTGGGTGGCTCAGTCGTTAAGCGTCTGCCTTCGGCTCAGGTCGTGATCCCAGGGTCCTGGGATCGAGTCCCACATCGGGCTCCCTGCTCGGCGGGAAGCCTGCTTCTCGCTCTCCCACTCCCCCTGCTTGTGTTCCTGCTCTCGCTATCTCTCTCTCTGTCAAATAAATAAATAAAGTCTTTTAAAAAAAATAAAAATAAAAAAAAATAAAAAATAAAAAGCTGCATTCCACATCCCACAGTTCAGAATACCACAGCTTTATTTATTTATTTTTTTGAGTAGAGTTGCCACACGGTGTTTCATTAGTTTCAGGTATACAGCATAGTGATTTGATAAGTCCATACGTTACATTGTGCTTGCCACAAGGGTAGCTCCCATCTCTCACCATATAACACTATTACCGTCTCATTGACCGTACCTCCCATACTGTACCTTTTCTTTCCATGACTATTCATTCCACAATTGGGATCCTATATCTCCCACTCCCCTCTGCTCAGGCAACCATCGGTTCTCTGTATTATAGGTCTGATTCTGCTTTTTGTTTGTTCATCTGTTTTGTTTTTTATATTCCACATGTAAGTGTATATGGTATTTGTCTTTCTCTGACTTATTTCACTTAGCATAATACCCTCTAGGTGCATCCATGTTGTCACAAATGGAAAGATCTTGTTCTTTTTTATGGCTGAGTAATATTCCATTGTATATATATACACACCACATCTTCTTTATTCATCTATCAGTGGACACTTGCGTTGCTTCCATGTCTTGGCTATTGTAAATAATGCTGTAGTAAACATAGAGGTATATATCTCTTCAAATTAGTGTTTCATTTTCTTTGTATAAATACCCAGTAGTGGAATTCCTGGATCATATCACAGCTTTCTTATGCATAAACTTCCTTCACCTTTCTCTCTGTCACTAAGAAATTTCCTCTTATTTCTATATACCCACACATGAGTGCACACACATACACACACGTTTTTCCATCTAATTTGATAAAAACTTTTATTTATTTTTTTGATAAAAAGCTTTCTGGTTTTTACCAGACATCTAATACTTTCCTGAGAGAAGCAAAATTGATTTTATTCTGTCCCTTCATCATAGTAAGAAGGAGCCCAACCAGGTAGAGGTTCATGTCTCTACATTATTTTGATTAACTCCCTGCTTCTCACCCCCCAACATAATCACTTATATAATGTGTCAAATGTTGTTCTTCCAGATCCTCCTGTCAATCTCCCCTCTCTCTTTCTACTGCCCCGACCTAAATCAGAGCCTCCGGTGAGCTGTTGCAGCAGCTTTCTTATGGGCTTTTGTTTCTTATCTTTCCCTCCTTTAGTTCTGAAGTGGGCAAAGAGCAGAGCCATGAGGACCGAGGACACATAATGGATATGCACATGAAGAAGAATGAGCAAACCAGCAGAAAAGTCACCCTAATAGAGGTAAGAGGAAAACCCAGAGAAAGTTGTATCAGGAGAAAGATTTAGGGAAGGCATGGTCAACCGTGACAAATGCCAAATAAGTCCTGGAGATGAAAAGTACAGCATAGGGAATATAGTCAATAATGTTGTGCTGTCGTTTTTAGTGACAGCTGGAAACTCCACTTAGCATGGCCATTGAGTAATGAATGGATAGCATCGTCGAACCACTGCGGTGTAGCCCTGAAACTAATACTGTGCAGTTAATTATACTGCGATTAAAAACAATTAAACAGTGACAAATGCCAGAGGGAAGAGAAGTAAAATACAGACTGACAAATGCCCTTTTGGGATTTGCAGCCAAGAGGCCATTTATGACTTGGAAGAGGACAGTTTGGTTGAGAGTCCTGGAAGCATGAATCTGATTTGTCTCCAGTGCAAAGGAAAAGATGCTCAGAATAGACTGCTTCTCCAAGAAGCTGTACTTCAAAGGAAAGGAAAAGCTGGACAGCAAGCAGTGGAAAACACAGGATTTAGAGACCTTTATAGAGAGAATAATCCCTGGGGACCAGAGGAGATACATTAGAATGTGAAACAAGGAGGGGTCACTTTTCTACCGAGACAGGCCAGTGAGGCACGTTTGTTTAAATGACGATGTTTTCTGGTGGGCGAAGGAATGTATGAAGGCCGCTGTTCTCTCGGTCAGGCACAGTGAAGTGTGTGTGCCGCAAGTGAGGCATTTCAGCTGTATCATGGCGCCCTTACAGAATCGTCACCGTGGGAGAGCGAGACTCAGAATTCTGTAGATTTTAATTATAAAAAAATAAAGGCTCATTATACCAAACACATATAGATATATATTCATGGGTTAAGGAATGACTTTTTATCCTTGGTAACAGAATCAGAAAACATTTTGAAACAAATTTTAATAATAAAAACTTTGAAATGATACACATCAAAGAGAAAAAACACACCATAAGCAAAATCTAACAACAAATAATAACCCAAGATGAGGAGGAATTTCATAAAATATATGACAGATAAAGAATTAATATCCTTAGCATATTTTTTTAAAAAACTCTTCAAAATCAACAAAGAACAGAAGGAAAATTGACAAAGGGCATTCAGAAGACAGTTTTACCCTACTGTAGGAAAATATTCAAGTATACATGCACCGACTCAGTTAAAAGGCTGTTCCTTCAAGCAGTGTTTTAAAAATAGGAAGAAAAAGGGATGCCTGAGTGGCTCAGTCAGTTGAGTGTCTGACTTTTGATTTCGGCTCAGGTCATGATCTCAGGGTCATGAGATTGAGCCCTGCGTCAGGCTCTGCACTCAGCGGGGGTGTCTGCTTCTCTCTCTCTCTCTCTCCCCCTCTCCTTCCTCCCTCCCTCTCCTTCCCCCTGCTCGTGCTCTCTCTCTCTCTCTCTCTAAAATAAATAAGTAACTTTTTTAAAAATAGGAAGGAAAAAATTGAATTTCTATGAATATAGAGTTTATTAAATTATGGGACCTTTATATAAGAGAATACCATGTGATATTATTCACTACATTAGAGAAGTATTTTTGTAGACATGGAAAGATGTTTATAACAAATTTTTAAGTAAAAGAAAGATAATTATAAAATAGTTTCTATATAACATATGCAGTTGACTCTTGAACAACACAGGGGTTAGGGGTGCCAACCCCCAGTCCATGCAGTCGAAAATCCATGTTATCACCTTGGACTCCCCAGCCACTTAACAATAACAGCCTACTGTTGACTGGAAGCCTTACTGATAACCTCAATAGTTGATTAACACGCATTTTGTATGTTATATGTATTATATACTCTTGTCTTACAATAAAGTAAGCTGGAGAAACAAAAATGTTACTAAGAAAAATATGTAAGAGAAAATCCATTTAGAGTACTATACTATATTTACTATATTGTCAGTTTACAGCATCTGTGTACAAGACGAATCATCTGTGTGTACCTCCATCATTACGGTCTTATGTGATACATAGAATACTGTAGATGTTACACATATTATTAACACCGACATCAAAGATGAAGAGGATAATGTGAAAATTTGTATTTATTTAAAGGTATAACTATTCATGCATTGATAACAAAGAAGCAGCAATATGGTTGCTTTCTGGTGGCCCAGTGTAATCAATGTAATTGCTTCCCAGTCGCCTAGCCTGCATAGTAATGAATGAATGGCTATGACAGAGAGTGTTGTAGTTTCTCTTTCTTTTTTTTTTTTTTTTTAAAGATTTTATTTATTTATTTGAGAGAGAGAGAATGAGAGACAGAGAGCATGAGAGGGAGGAGGGTCAGAGGGAGAAGCAGACTCTCTGCCGAGCAGGGAGCCTGATGCGGGACTCGATCCCGGGACTCCAGGATCATGACCTGAGCCGAAGGCAGTCGCTTAACCAGCTGAGCCACCCAGGTGCCCTGTAGTTTCTCTTTCATGATACTGATTGAAAACATTTGACCATAGAGTTGAGGGTCCATATCTGGGCTCTCTATTCTGTTCCATTGGTCTATATGTCTGTTTTTGTGCCAGTACCATGCTGTCTTGGTGATCACTGCTTTGTAACATAGCTTGAAATTGGGCAACGTGATGCCCCCCAGCTTTGCGATATGGACCCTCAACTCTATGGTCAAATAATCTTCAACAAAGCAGGAAAAGATATGCAATGGAAAAAAGACAGTCTCTTCAATAAATGGTGCTGGGAAAATTGGACAGCTATATACAGAAGAACAAAACTCGACCATTCTCTAACACCATACACAAAGATAAGCTCAAAATGGATGAAAGACCTCAATGTAAGACAGGAATCCATCAAAATCTTAGAGGAGAACATAGGCAGTAACCTCTTTGACATCGGCCACAGCAACTTCTTTCAAGATACATCTCCAAAGGCTAGTGAAACAAAAGCAAAAATGAACTTTTGGGACTTCATCAAGATAAAAAGCTTCTGCACAGCAAAGGAAATAGTCAACAAAACAGAGGCAACCCACAGAATGGGAGAAGATATTTGCAAAAGAC
>NC_138376.1:104070636-104076618 GCF_054177405.1 Leptonychotes weddellii | reverse complement strand
GAAGGGGGGGAAATTGGAGGGGGAGACGAACCATGAGAGACTATGGACTCTGAGAAACAAACTGAGGGTTTTAGAGGGGAGGGGTGTGGGGGGATGGGTTAGCCTGGTGATGCGTATTAAAGAGGGCACGTACTGCATGGAGCACTGAGTGTTGTATGGAAACAATGAATTGTGGATCACTGCATCGAAAACTGGTGATGTATTGTACGGTGACTAACATAACATAATAAAATTAAATTAAAAAAAAAAGCACTGTTACATTAAAAAAAAAAAAAAAACAACTTACCTGTGATGAAAGGCTGATAAGCAGTTTCTCTGCTTAGGGGAGAGAGGGCATCCTGTACTGTAATGTAACTCTTTGAAAGCAGAGTTATAAAACAGGAAGAAAACTAACATGTTATTAATTTTATTACCTATCACTGCGTTTGTAAGAATAGTCTGTCCACTTCCATACACGTGTTGCACACAATGTTCTATACAGTGGATACTTGGGCAGTGATGAAATGGTGATGACACAGAGTTAATAGATTTTCACACACAGACATACACACATATGCAATAGATAAGTTTAGTGACTGTACAGCATGATTATCTACTGTTCATCGAGTGGAAGTGGATCATCATAAAGGTCTTCATGCTTGTCCTCTTCCTGTGGAGGAGGGGTAGGGGGAGGAGGAGGAGAGCAGGGGGGAGGAGGAGATGACAGGGGAGGAGCAGCTGGTCTTGCTGTCTCAGGGGTGGCAGAGGTAGAAGAGGAGGCAGGTTAGGCGGGCACACAGTAGAACTTTACAGAAATACGTTGTAATTTCTGTCTGACTTGTTTGCTTTTTCATTTTTCTAAAAATGTTTCAATCTGGGGGGCGCCCGGGTAGCTCAGTTGGTTGAGCTGCCAGCTCTTGATTTCCGCTCAGGTCATGATCTCGGGGTCCTGGGATCAAGCCCCGCTTTGGACTCTGTGCTCAGCGGAGAGTCTGCTCGAGATTCCCTCTCTCCCTCTGCCCCTCCCCCCTCTATAAAATAAATAACTAAATCTTTTAAAAAATGTTTCTATATGGTACCAGTCCTTTTTCCACCGTTTGCTTTAGTTTCATTGTCCATATCATAGAAGGGTCCCCGTCATAAAAGAAGTCAAAGCCATTCTGAATCATCGGAAGCCTTCTGCTGGACTGTCTACTGTCCAGTTCAGTTTGTCTTCTGGCACTGGTTTTTATGTCTTTCCTCATCGTCTGGCACTGGTTCAGAGGCACTCATCTCTATCAAGTTGTCTTCTGTTCATTCCTCTGGTATGGTGTATATCAGTTCTTGAATTGCTCCAAGACCCGTATCTTGAAACCCTTCACCATCCCCCCCGCCAACTTTTTTGCCAGATCTACAATCTCTTTCGTGATTTCCTTGATTGGTTCTGCTGTAAATCCTGTAAAGTCATGCACAGCATCTGGATACAGTTTTCTTCAGCAGGAATCTATCATTTTGGGCTTGATGGTTCTCACGGCTTCTTCTATAACCATGATTGGCAACTTCAGTGGTGTAAACTTCCAGATGTTCATGATGTTCTCTCTGTTGGGGTTCTCTTCCATAGCATTGACAGTCCTTTCCCTAGAGTAATGTGTGTAATGAGCCTTAAAGTTTCGTATGGTCCCCCTGACCTAGAAGCTAAATTAGAGACATTGTGTTTGGGGACAAGTAGACCATTTCAGTGCCTTCGGTGTTGAACTCATGGGGTTCTGGGTGGCTAGGGGCATTGTCCAATATCAAAAGAACTTAAAAAGATGGTCCTTCAGTGGCAAGGTACTTTCTGACCTCAGGGGCAAAGCATCAGTGGAATCAATCCAGGAAAAGGGTTCTTCTCATTGTTCAGGCCTTTTTGTTGTACGTTAGTCTTTACCTTTTCCTTTCAAGGCCTTGGGGTTAGCAGCTCTGTGGATAAGGGCAATCCTAATCATAAAGTTGACTGCATTTGCACAACACAGTAGAATTAGCCTATCCCTTCTGCCTTCCTTAAATCCTCGTGCTTGCTTCTCTTCCTCACCAGTAAATGTCCTTTGTGGCATTTTTTTTCCAGAATAAGGCACTTTCATCTGCATTAAAAATCTGTTCAGACAGATATCCTTATTCCTCGGTGATTTTATTAATGGCCTCTGGGAACTCCTCAGCTGACTCTTGGTGGGCAGAACTGCTACTCCTGTTATCTTGGCTTTTTTTAAGCCAAACCTCTTTCTTAAAATTATCAAACCATCCTTTGCTGGCATTAAATTCTCCAACTTTGGATCCTTCACCTTCCTTTTGCTTTAAGTTGTCACATAATGACTTTGATTTTCTTGAATCATATTAGAGTCTATCAGTACATCTTTCTTATATCAGCCCTATACACGCATAAAAGCTGCATTTTCAATACAAAATAAAAAGGTATTTTGCAGGGGCGCCTGGGTGGCTCAGCCAGTTAAGAGTCTGTCTTCGGCTTAGGTCATGATCAAGCCCCCCCAAAATCGGGTTCCCTCCTCAGCGGGGAGTCTATTTCTCCCTCTCCCTCTGCCCCTCCACCCCCACTCATGCACTCTCTCTCTCTCTCTCTCAAATAAAATAAAATCTTTAAGAAAAATATTTTGCAAAACATGCAGGGTTTTCATACCTGTTGGTGTAGCTGCAGCAATGACTTCACGAGTTTCCTTTTCTTTTTTTACAATGGTCTTTATGCTGCATTCATTTATCTTGAAAAATGCAGACAGCCACAGCTGCAGACCTCAGTCTTTGGTAGGTATCTCAAGCAATTCAAGTTTTTCTGGGAATGTCATGACTTTTCTCTGCTTCTTGGGAGCACTTCCAGCATCAGTGGTGACACTTTGCCTGGGTCCCATGGTATTATTCAAGATTTACAATATTGCACTAAACACAGTGAAAAATATGCAGGAGCTGTGAGAGATCACTTTTTACTGCGATACGCAATTTACTGGAGAGACGAGCTGCTCAGACATATATATTTCTGTATATTTTATGGTAGTGAATGATAAAAGAGATTAGTATCTACACATATTTTATGCATTTGTGACATACCTTTTTCTTAGTTTTTTTTATATTTCTAAGCTAGTTTGCAAGTTTTTTCAAGTTGTCACAAATCTCCAGAAGCTTTTCCAACATATTTTTTAAAAAAATTTGAGTCTAAGTGGACTCATGCACTTCAAATCTGTGTTATTCAAGGTTAACTACATGCATAAAATACTGAACGATACAGATTTAAAAAAATATTAGTTCCCTCTGAGTGGTGGTGGTGTGGTTATTTTTTTTTCTTTCATTTTACTTTGTGTATTTTCTAATTTTTCTACCCAACATATATTGATGTCTACTACTTGGTCATTTCTTTTAAAATGAAAGTAATTTTAGGGGTGCCTGGGTGGCTCAGTCGATTAAGCATCTGCCTTCGGCTCAGGTCATGATCCCAGGGTCCTGGGATCCAGCCCTGCATCGGGCTCCTTCCTCAGCGGGGAGCCTGCTTCTCCCTCTCACTCTGCCTACCGCTCTGCCATGTTCTCTCTCTCTCTTTGTCAAATAAATAAATAAAATCTTTAAAAATAAAATAAAATGAAAGTAATTTTAGAAATTTTCTAATATAGCCCGTTCTTTCTACATTTGCAGAATGCAGGGTTTCAGAGTCACAGGTAAAGTGCCTGAACTAGGACTTGATCTTCTGGCTCCAGGTTCAGGGCTGTTTCTGTTACATGGTGCTCAGTTAGCTGAGTAGATGGCAAGTGCTTACAGGCAGGGGCTCTACTGTGCTCACCTCGTTTCTCCCCAGTACTTAGCCTGCTGTCTGGCCAAGTAGTAAGCCTCAGGGAATATTTACTGGATTGAATATCTTGCAGGGTAGGGCCCAGTATTTTTATGAGTCTTATTTTTCACACATAACATACGCACAGTCACTAACCCGGTTTCATATTCATTTTCCAGTATCTTAGTGCGCAGATTTTCCTTTCTCTTTCCAAATGATTTGCCCTGAAAAAGAAGGCCCTCACTTTGTTATTCTCTACCTGCGTTGGCTTATGGGGCCCCATCCTGAGGAGACACCTCAGAGAAAGACCGCATTTCGATTCTCTTTGGGGTCTTTCGGTTGGATGGCTTCTCTTCCCTTTCAGCAAATCTCCATCTACTGCCTCAGCTTTTCAGTCCTGCGCTATCAGCGCCTGTCATGCTCATGCGCCGCACCCCCCCCCCACCCGTCAGAGGTGTGCACTGGACGTCTCTCGTCCTTTCCCCCTCTCGCGGGCAGCCTTTGGCATTCTGTGTCCAGGGCTCCTTCCTCTTCTCAGTCTGATTCACTTCCCTTAAAGATGTTATCTACACTGCCTACTTCAGCATGTTCTAGTTACTTTTCTCTAGAGAGATCCCTCTCCTGAGGGTCCTCTGTCTTCTCTGTTTACTTCTCAGAGTGCAGGCTCCACCTGATACGTGTCACTTGTCCTACATCCTCTGCACGTGCAGGATCCAGCTCACTCACTTCCAGCTGTTCTTCTCTCCCTTCCCTTTTCTGTTTTTCTTCTTTGTTTTTGTTACCACTTTTACAAACGCCGCCCCCCACTCTCTTTTGCCTTGTCGTTCCTCTAAGACCCTTTTACCCTCCTCTCAGCCCCTTGCGGATGTTTGTAGGGTCTCTCCGGCACTCGTGCCCAGCATCCGTTTGAGCCTTTACTACTTTCTTTCCCATTTGTATTGATCCCTAATTTGGGACAAGTTTTGTGGGCTTTACATGTATGCACACGGGCAGAAACGAGTGTGACACCCTTTTGTGGCCCTTGGTTCAATGGCACGCTGCATCTGTGCCACTTTACGCTCTACTTTAGTAGCTCTTGTGAGCCTCGCTTGAAACATTTTTGGACTTCTGCATATAATCCCAGCTTATCTGTGGTAGCTCTGTTCAACAAAGTTCAAGTCAGGAAACACAGACGGACAAAGGATTCTTTCCCCTCAGGCGTAAATGTCTCTCATCAAAAAAGATATTAAGAAAGATAGTGTCACTATTTATTTATGATCGAGCCTGCCCCTGAAAACACAGACGTTACCTGCACCTCTTGTGCTTCCAGGAAAGGACCTTAGGAAATGGGTAGCCTGCCCTTCCTGGCCCCGACGCTCCAGCCGTTACTCTTCTCAGGAGTGTGCAATGGAACTGACCACCACCTTAACCAGATTCTTAGGCGGCATTTGTTTTTGCAGAGCAGTCAAGCATGAAGCCCTTTCTGTTCAGAGGAAGGACAACAACATTTTTATCTAAGTCTAGATGCCACTGGCATGTGAATAATTGCATTACAGAGTGTCACGTTCAACACCACTAGCTAGTTTTTGTGTACTTCCTACATAGTCTCTAAGAAGCTCCTTCTTTCATCCACATGTTGGTTCTTGTTTTTTAAATTTTTTTAAGGTTTTTATTTATTTGACAGAGAGATGAGGAGCACAAGTAGGCCAAGCGGCAGGCAGGGGGAGAGGGAGAAGCAGGCTGTCCTCTAAGCAGGGAGCCTGATGTGGGGCTCGATCCCAGAACCCCGGGATCAAGACCTGAGCTGAAGGCAGCCGCTTAACCAACTAAGCCACCCAGGTGCCCCAGTTCTTGATTTTTATTAATGGTATAATTTGCTTTATTTTAGAGCTGCATTTAGATGCATAATTAACCATCACTATCTTTGTTGAAAATGACACACACCATTTTTTGGATTTATTCGAAAAAATATAGTTAACCCACTTGTAAAAATAGACACAGCCATTGACCAAATGGAAGAATGTTATTTAATAAGGTGGTCTATATCCTTTCCACTTCCTAACCATTGGAGCATCATCCGTGACATTTTTTCCCCCCAATGAGTGAAGAATTTTACGAACTCTGATTGCCTGCTCTTAATTTCTGGAAGTTGCCCCAGGTTTGGAGTGCTTAGTGTCTGTATTTGAGAAGTGTATTTCTTTTTCGCTTGTCAGTGCCAGAGCCGGCTTTACGCATCTGCT
>NC_138376.1:104029185-104070536 GCF_054177405.1 Leptonychotes weddellii | reverse complement strand
GACAAATTAAACCAAACAGAATTTCTCTTCAGAGTTAAGAATTTTCAGATACTAAGGAAGAAAGGAAGGACGCACTACTTCTTGTCCTTATGAGAGAATCTAGAAAAATCAGAAGCGAGGTACGAGTAAAAAAATAAATGTGGCCTTTTGACTTTCGTTGTTATAAACCATTGTGATTGTTGTTGATCAAAGTATTGGTACTTGTATTTATTAGTAATTACATCAAAATTATATGACCACTGTTGGAAAACCCATAAAGAAAAATACATAATTGCTATTCAACCAACAGGAAGGAAAAGTGTTTACACTGTTAGGATGTCCATTAAGCAGTCATTTAATATTATTATAGCTGTAACACGATTGTGTGTGTGATGTTATGTTCAGAATGTGAAATATATGCTTTTGAAATTTAGCTTTATTTAAGAGATAAGCAACTTCAGAATATTGTGTATTCTAAATGGTCCCAGTGACAAAGACACTAAAAGGGAACACATTTGTTTTGAATGAATCATATATATGTAATGTGATACATATAAACTAAAAATGGCCTTTGGCTTGATTGGCAGCAGTGTTTCAAATTTCTTTACTTTTTAAAAAGAGCATTTCATATTTAAGCATATAAATTTGTAGACTTTATTGAATATTTATTTTAGTCTTAACATTTGTTCTTAAATTATTACATTGCATTATTTAATGCTTGAGTTCCATAATTAATGGTGTCATTACTATGTGACTGTGTATTTTAAAGTGTTATAATACGAAAGTTCATTGGTTTTTTTTTTCTTGACTCTTGACTCAAACTTGTGACATTATAAGTTTGTCAATAAAATATTTAACCCCACAAAGGTCAAAACTAGTATAGTATGAGAAAACTTATTTACCAAATTAAACAACTGAGTCAATTAAAATAAGAAGTGAGAAAAACAGTGTTGGGCATTGAGGTGTAAATTTTGCCCAGATGTATACTCGATGTGAAATATCTTCTAGTAAAAATATATTTGGCTCCTATCCCTGCACATGTTGTAGAGGCATGAAAATTGGTAAACATGCCCCTGCTGTGTAGAACTTAAAGGGGGAGCATTTTGGAAGGGGATGAGTGGCTCCAATGTTGGGGGAAGCCCTCAGCGATCAGCCCCAAAATCTGCTCTGGTGGCACCGAGCTCCCACTGTCCTGGACGCACACGTCTCTGCCTCAGGTGTCTTGTGAATATACTTGATAATTACAAAATAAAATATGCATCTCTTTGCAGTTTCAGCTCATAGTTTTGAGATATGCATTGATTCTCAGATTTAGGTTTTAAGCACAAAGGATTTCAACAATTTGCAGGAACATTTTAAAACAAGACAGGGCGCCTGGGTGGCTCAGTCGGTTAGGCGTCTGCCTCCGGCTCAGGTCATGATCCTGGAGTCCTGGGATCGAGTCCCACATCAGGCTCCCTGCTCAGCGGGGAGTCTGCTTCTCCCTCTGCCCCTCACCTCACTCTTGTGCGCTCTCTCTCACTCTCTTTCTCAAATAAAGAAATAAAATCTTTAAAAAAAAATAAAAATAAAACAAGACAAATGTGGGGTGCATGGGTGGCTCAGTCAGTTAAGCGTCTGACCCTTGATTTCAGCTTAGGTCATGATCTTCAGGGTCTCGAGATCGAGCCCCGCCCCCGCATCAGGCTCCCTGCTCAGTGGGGAGTCTGCTGGAGATTCTCTCCCTCTCTCTCTGCCCCTCCCCCTGCTTGCATGCTCTCATACTCTCTCTCAAAAATAACTAAATAAATCTAAAAAAATTAAAACAAGACAAACGAAATATGGCAGGGGAGCTAAACATTTGCTGAGATCTCAATGTTCATATGAAAAATAAAGGGTTATTTTTTTTTATTTTTTTATTGCAACTGCTGAAGACAAAAATAAGAATTGAGGCAAAACCAGGAAACTCAAAACTCAAAACCCATTCCTTTTCTCTTGTCCTGTTGACAAGTAAGATTCCAGTTATGTTCATGAATAGATTAATAAAACATCTTTATCATACTCTCAGACATGAGATGGGGCAGAGGACATCCTTAAAAGTGCCCTCCAAGTAGAAGTCCAAATTATTGTCAAGTAGAGGAATCAGACATGAGAATCTATTTAAAGATTCTGATACTGCAGGTTTTCTTAGTAGCAAATTAGTATTCTTTGTTTATCTTCATTCTGAAATTATTAAATTTTATCCTATTTTATAAAGTCTCTTTTCTCCAAATAACAATTTTTGACATTTTTTCTAGATCTAAATATTTTTAAACCATTCTCAGAAATTTATTTCCCAATTGATTCTACTCTATCTTGAACATTAAAGTTTCTTCAGTATCAAAACTATACCATGAACAAGATTTGCAAAGCTAGAACAAAACTCATTTGTTTGTTTGTTTTAAGATTTTTTATTTATTTGAGAGAGAGAGAGAGCACGAACAGTGGGGAGCAGCAGAGGAAGAGGGAGAAACAGACTCCCTGCTGAGCAGGGAGCCCAACTCGGGGTTTGATCTGAGGATCCTGGGGATCATGACCCAAGCCAAAGGCAGATGCTGAATGACTAAGCTACCCAGGCACCCCAAAAATCAAGTTTTTAAAGATTTAAGACATGAAAAATTTTACACCATGGTATAAATTTATGTTTAAAATGCACATTTGAAATGAAATCAGTGTTTTTAAGTGGCTAATACTGGTACTTTTAAAACCTTGTGTAAGGTTTCTTTCTAGAAAAGCAAATACTTGACCTTAATTTTATTTTTAGGTTATAGTAAAGTTTTATTAAAGAAAGACATTTTTCTCTTTAAGAAGTTCAGCAAGAGTATATCTGGGAAATAACTTACCATTTCATAGCTTCATATGACATGTCACTTCAATTGTATATTTAATTCACACATTTTTTTTAGTATTTTTTATATATTTAGTTACTTTAGAGAGAGAGAGAGAGTGTGTGCACAAGCAGGGGGAGGGGCAGAGGAAAAGAGAGAATCCTAAGCAGGCTCCACACCCAGCACAGAGCCCAGTATGGGGCTCGATCTCACAACCCTGAGATCATGACTTGAGCTGAAATCAAAAGTTGGACACTTAACCTACTGAGCCACCCAGACGCCCCTTAACTCACAAATATTTTTGAGAGTGAGAAAGTTCTAGAACCTATAAAATTCAAGACCTTACACTTTTTTTAAAAGATTTTATTTTTAAGTAATCTCCACACCCAACATGGGGCTCAAACTCACAACCCCAAGATCAAGAGTCACATGCTCTACCAACGGAACCAGCCATTGGCCCTAAAACCTTACACTTTTATTTATACATGTTTTAATAATTTACATCTGAGAGCCATATCTGTTAAGTAAATTATGAGAACATTTTTCAACAATCCAACTTTTTAAAGCTATATATTTGTTGATTTCTGCTTCATTGAACTTAATGACAGAAAATATTCCCCAAATCTTCACTTTATGTATATGATCTCATTTACTCTTCACATCAGACCTCTGAGGTAGTTAGAATCTTCCCTGCCCTACATGTAAGTAGGGAAACCAAGATTTTGAAGGTAGAGTAATTTGTCCTAGTGCACATGACCAGTAAACATCAGCACTTGGTTGTAAATGGAGGTTGTCAGACTCCACGGGGAAGTCTCCGAAGTACTGGATCTCAGTTGCTGTGTAGAGGAAGCCAGTAAATGCTTATTGTTGGAGACTCCAGCACAAGCTAGAATAAAGAAGCAATTTAGATGTACGTACAACCACACTCAGACTAGAAAGATCTAATATGTCTTTAATGCAACAGGCACCTAAATAAAATGAAATATAGCTGACTTAAAAAAATTTTTTTAAGCTGGTAACTTGTTTGTCCCATAATTATTTTGGTAAATCTTTACTCCAAACTCTAATTCTTACATTTTCTCAAATAATAGATTCTGTGGAATCAAAGTAATACGTGTACAGTAACATATTATTCAAGAAACAGGCGCCATTCCAGTCATATAAAAGATAATAAAAACATCAAGAGTCACGTCAATCAAAAGGCTCTGTTGACTGGCAAACTCAATCTATGGATGGACCCAATTATCTGCAGGAGAATTGATGTCAGCATCATTTAGGGGTTAACAATGGACCAACTAGGCAGGAGCAGACAGCTACTCTCTGTAGAGACCCAGAAAGCAAACTTGGTAATGAGGCACTTCATTCATCATATCCTTCTGCTCTAATTATTAAAGTGAATAGGAAATACTTTAAGTTAAGGCGGGAACTGGATAACATAAAAACATTTGTTTTGTAAACACAAAGAATGCTTTTTTTCTAATGATCCTCTTCAAATCTACATCAGACATATGTTCTCTGCATACTGTTTCCTCAAGTTGCTCTTCTAACACCTCAAATTCATTCGATTATGGTTGGGTTCTTTTTGTTATCCCAAAAAGGGAGGGTAAGACTGCTAAGAGTCTACAATTTTAATTTCTACTCTCAACCTAAAAAAGGTGGGGGGAGGGGCACAGGTACGTATATAACCACAGTACATGGTCCACCTCCATCAATTACATCAAAATGGCCCAAATATATATACCGCAGTGCCGTTTCTTAAAGTACTGAACAATCTAATTTTACTTACTCTAGTTCATTTTTTTCTTAATTCATCACTTGATCCTTATCAAGAATTGTGAAAGAATATGGTAGAAGAAAGTGCAGGAATGGTTGGTTTGTACAACCTTCATGTAAGTAAATGCATATATTGCCAGTCATTTAAAATTGCCTGGAATGGAAATTATTTGCTTAATGAAGATAAAGAAAAAATAAAGTCCAGAAGGAGGAAAGAGCAAGAAGGTGAGGAAAATAACTGTTGCCAGAACAAAAATTAACTGAAGCTTGAGAAAAGCAGTCATGAGACCAAAGGAAGATTCCCTGGAGAAAAGTGTGGTCGCTTCAGTTCGGTTTTTCAGTGTTTTCAACCGACAATCAGTAGTTAATTTTTTTTTTCTATTAAATTTGTTCACAGGGCCATTTTATATAAATGTTTCACACAATTTTTTCTGAGCTATGGTTCTTCAATTTAAAGTAAATGGAAGATGGTTAAAGCATGGTAATGTTTTTAACCATCCCTGCCTGGTCTACTGAAGTTAATGCTCAGAAGTATCCGCAGATGCTACTTTTAGCAACTAAATATTTCCATGGTGGTAAAGAAATGTCAGTAAAATCTATGTACTTTAAGAACATTAAATTCTTATTATACTTATCATGTGTGCAGGCAGAGTACATAATAAACTAGTCTATAGCAGCTGTAAATTTCTGAGGATTTATCTAACCACAAATACATTGAAATGGGGAAATAGGGCTATATTAAACCATGCAAGATGCTGCTGGAGCTTTGCCATTTCTGCAACATCCTGTAATTAATTTATCATGACAGGTCTGGCAAACTGAAACATCCAATACACTTGCGACAGACTGTTATACCATAGTTGCTGGAGATCCTGCAGTCACATAAAGTGAAGGTAGATTTTTCTTTCAAATGTGAATATAGTACTGTTGTATTTAGCATGCCCTATAGCCAAGGACAGACTTGTTGTCACCTTTGAATTTCAAAAAAGAAGAACATCTAGAATATAGAGCAGATCCTGGGCTGAGATAAGGAGTTTAGTCTGTTCTCTGCATTTTGTGGTCTTTTCCTGAAGAGGGACGGCCCTGGGTAGGAGACTGATACAGTCTGGTCAGCCCTTCCCATGCATGCATGCCTGCTGCTAGATAGGATGGGTTTCTCTCCTAGGAGGTTTGAAGGTCACTTCCCTCCTGGGAGTCTCTTGGACACATCCTCTTCCTGAAGAGAAGCTCACAAGACCACCTCTTCCATCTCGGTGTCCTCCTCTTCCGGAAGTCACAGTCCTGCCATTTTGTAAACCTAGAGCACAGATAAATTCATAATTTATCCCTGCTCCAACACCCTCCAATCTAGAGAAAGAAAATAATGTAATAATGGGTTGGGGATTTTTGCCAGAATAGACTTTCTTATAAAACAGTGAGATCCAGGGTACCTGGCTGGGTCAGTCTCGGTAGAGCATGTGACTCTTGATCTCAGGGTTGTGAGTTCGAGCCCCACATTGGGTGTAGAGTTTACTTTAAAAAATACTAATAAATAAACTCTGAAAAAAACACAATGTGTTCTTTGTCAGTTTGTATCAGTGTGAAAGAATGATCCCCTCTTTACTTGATGTGTCATCTGATACAGGTGTTACCGTGGTTGATGCTAAGGGTAGATCTTAGTAAACAAGGCTTCTTGCTGGAGGAGTAGAGAGATACCACCCCTGAAACATGAAATCTACATTGTTGTTTTATTTTTTAAAGATTTTATTTATTTATTTATTTGACAGAGAGATAGCGAGAGCAGGAACACAAGCAGGGGGAGTGGGAGAGGGAGAAGCAGGCTTCCCGCTGAGCAGGGAGCCTGATGCGGGGCTCTATCCCAAGACCCTGGGATCACAACCTGAGCCGAAGGCAGATGCTTAACAGCTGAGCCACCCAGGCGCCCTGCATTGTATCCATGTCCACAGCCTTGCCCATGTCCTTTGGAAGGTCAGAGTTCCTCAGACCACAAACAAGAGGACCCAAGGGGGTCTTCCTTGAATCTGAAGGTCTCAGTGAGAGGGGATAGGCCCCAGGTGGTAGAAGGTAAGATGGGTGTTGCTCAACAGAAACAGTTAAGAAGCCAGGCAAAGAGAGGTTCCAGTTCCAGCCCAGAGGCTAACTGTAAACACTTTATGCTCCTTGTATTTTCTCTGGTGATTGTTTTTCTCTTGATCCTTGCCTTTGAAAATGGATCCTATCTCAGAGGACCTGAGAAGCCTGTGCTTGGGCCTAAGTTTAAAAACAAACAAACAAACAAAAAATGGCTTTCCCCAAACTGAATAACCTGAGGGAAAGTGAACGAGAGAGAGAATGCAGGGAAGCATTTGTACCCTTCCAACACCACCCCCCACCACACCCTCCGATGCCAGAAAAGTTCGCTTCAGAGCTCTTGTGTGTAAAACTTTGGAAATGGGATGGAGAGTATGTATGTGTCCAAAAAATAAAACAAAGACCCTTCTTTTATACACCCCGGTTAGGTAACTTGTCCAGGATCACAGAAAGCAAGGGCAGAACTCTGCCTTCTGCTGATTCCCCTGCTCCTGCTGCTGTTTAGTTGGTAACATTCTTACTTCACTTAAAAGCTGCATTACTGGGGCGCCCGGTTGGCTCAGTCCATAAAGCACGTGACCCTTGATCTCAGGGTTCTGAGTTTGAGCCCCACGTTGGCTGTGGAGCCTACTTAAAAAATAAAAAAACTTTTAAAAAGCTGCATTACTAAATCCTAATTCTGAAAATGCTCTAAATCTTCTCAACCTCATGCACAACTAAGAGTAAACATCCCATGTAGAGTATGGTCTACATTCAGATAAATCCCCTTTAAAACTAGGTTATTACAAGTGATGAATTTGAATGAGTGAGGGTTGGAAGAAGGTAAGAGTCTGGAGAATTGACATTTTTATACATGCATGGAAAGAGGTTTTTTTAATTTTTGTGTGTTAACTTTCTATCTTGACAACTGGATAGAGAGAGGGACTAATTCTCTTTACATATATCAAAAGCTGGAGTTATTAACTACTTTCCTAAATACATTTTTATAATTCAGGATCATCAATAGTTTTAACACTTTTAATGTTTCTTGAAGGGGTGTGTGTGTGTGCACGTGCACACACTTACTCAACAACATGTGATTGACTGGTTGTCAAGCGTTGAACAAGAGCTGGGTGGGCAGTTGAACCAGGAGCAGGAGCCTTAACTTCTCTCACCTTGAAAATGTCACATATTTTATTGCCACTGTCACCCCACCATGGTTTTCAGAGGACCTCGCCAAACATTACCAAATTTGTGCCTTATAACAAACTTCATTACACAGAAAAGGCATGATTCTTCCGTTTTTCAAACCAGTCACCAGAAGGTTAAATGATTGGCCCAACAACTGTTGATCAGAGTTCAGCTCTCCTCCTCCCAGTGTTGTGTTCTTTCCAACCAGGAAAACTTCTCCCTGACATTTGAAAAATGTGGAAATAAATTATGTGGAAAGCCAGCAAATGTTTATTATACAAGAGGCAACTATAAATTAATAAGACTAATTTAGATGTGTCTTTTGGAATCAAGTGATGATCCCTTTCTGTAGTCAGCTATCAGGTGTTTGTGTTTTTGCTGCCATCCTGTATTTGTAGATTTTAAATGTGAGAACTTAAAAAATGAAGTTAGCCCAAAAAAAGCATGTAAAATATCCTTTAAACTATGTTTTAAAGTCGAAAGAGGCAGAAGGTGTACAGAAAATGCCAGAGTCCCTTTTCCAAAACCTTTTCGTGAACCAAGTAAAACAAAATCATTTCATGCATTGTATATTTAAGGCAAATGACTATTGTTCATATAAATTACACTTTCTATTAAAGCAGTAATTTCCCATTTGACCTAAAACTTCATTAGATCAACTGACCAACTTGGAGGTACCACAGAATATTTCATAAAATGCAAACCTGGCAAATCAAACCTGCTTGAAACCACTGGTGTCCCCATCCACTGCACTAAATCCATTCAGCTTTTCCTGTTTGCTTAGAATAATGACTGTAAATCAAGTCCTGTGCTCTGATCACAGGAAACTCTCAAATGAAATTCAGTCACCTCAGAAGTGACAGCAAAAGTAAGAAACTGGATTGGGGCGCCTGGGTGGCTCAGTCGGTTAAGCAGCCAACTCTTGGTTTCTTTCAGCTCAGGTCATGATCCTCAGGGTCGTGAGATCGAGCCTTGAGTCAGGCTCTGCGCTCACTGGGGGTCTGCTGGAGACTCTTTCTCCCTCTCCCTCCGCCCCTCACCCCCAGGTATGTGCACACTCTATCTGTAATAATAAAGAACAAAACAAAAACAAAAAAAACACTTGGTTGTCATCTGGAAATCCAAGCAGCGAAGCCCAGCACAGACCTCCATGATCTGTCCTCTGCGGCTTCTCCATTTTGTGATTCACGTATAGGTCCTCTTCACATCACAGGAAGACCACAGTACTTCCTTCCAAGCACCATTGCTACCTCAAAACCCTTGGGTTGTAATCTCCACTTGAAAACACGCTTTTCCACACCATGCCCTTGCCAAATATCGCCATTCAGGTTTCATCTCGATTGTCATATGCACCAAGATTCCTTTTCTCTTTACGAACGATGGGTTAGTGACCCCCTCAACTGTGTTCTCATAGTGTCCTAAAAATGTCTGCCAAAACACTTAGCACCTGATACTGAAACTGAGTCTATTGATCAATGTATTATCTCCTATTTCTTGTGTGACTGAGATAATTCTTATAAATCTGTGTTTGTGCTCAATATCACAGGATGTTCCCAAGCGGAATATAATCTTTTTAAAAATTGCGGGGATCGGGAATCTATGGAAGGAATCTAAGGAAATGTCATTAGTTTTTCTGTAGCACCTTTCCATGGTCACATAGCAGTCTTTTGTCTTTTTTCATTCTCTCTTCCCTTTCTCACACTCTCCCCTTTTCTTTTTTTCTGGCTCTCTTTTGTCTGCTTCCCTGCCTGACATCAGCCGGTGGCATTCACTGAATTCAGCCTTAAACATTAAAACCATGACTGATCACCATCTAAATGTGCTCCCAAAGCCAGGGAATCCAAGATGGAGGACCCAACTAGGCAGTGACTTCTACTCAAGCCCCCGGGTGCATTCTGAGCAATACTATATTTACATAAAAACACAATCTTAAAATGTGGATGGAGCCTTCCTGTTACGGCTTTAACTTTTTTTATTGAGGCAAATTATCCAGAAGATTAAATCTGATTTGCATAATATTTTGCATTCCCATTCATCTGAGGGTAAAAACCCTTCAAAAGGCTTCTAAAATTTGTGTATGTCTGAGCCCTGTTGCCTGTGAATCTGGTATCTCGACCACTCTTTTCTTAAAACTTCAGTAGATTTCTGAGAGAAATGATTCCTAGATTCACAAACGTCCATGCTATGACTGTTGCTAAGTCTGAGCCACTTCCCTTGAGGACTCACAGCTTCATGTTATCTATTTTCATGCCTGTAAGTGAATCCAGTCATTTTCATCACCCACATTTTTATCATCTAAAAAAACCCTAAACACTTCCAACAACTCTTTGTTCAACAGGCCAGCCGTGTTTACCTAAAAAGTCTCAAGAGCTGCCTGGAGACCCTGAGGCAGAGGTGCCGAAGTCACACACAGACCTGGCTTTCTGGGGCGCCACATCTTTCGGCATGGGTCCAGCTAAAGCAGGTCTGCTTATGGTCATGACACTGTGCACTCAGATCTCTAGGTGACTGAACTTCAGGGTGCTGTTGAACCCCTTTACCTTTTACTCTTGATGTGCTTTCAACTTTTGATCTTCTCATTCTCCTTAGGATTAGTGTAAGTACTCCTGAGTGTAAACAAGAGTCTGGTCAGCTTCTTGAGAATGTGGGCCATTGTGGGTAACCTCGCTATGACACTCTGTCTACACAGCCAGGGACATATGATTTTGACATCTATCCTATTAAATAAATTACTCTTCAGCACTACTGGATTATTTCGCTCAAAAATTTATGGAACCATTTTAGTAGGCTGTATCCATTAAATTCACAAAATAGTTGTCATTATTCCCATTCACTTTGTCCTATGAACAATTTAGCAGGAAAAGGAAAAGTATTTATTATTGTAATTATTCATGATTGTAGGCTAATTTTAATAATAGTTACCATTCACTGAGCACAGGCTAGGTACGAGGCTCCTTGTATGCATTATCTCATTTAATTTTCGGGATGCCTGGGTGGCTTAGTCGGTTAAGCGTCTGCCTTAGGTTCAGGTCATGTTCCCAGGGTCCTGGAATCGAGTCCTGCATTGGGCTCCCTGCTCAGCGGGGGGTCTGCTGTTCCCTCTCCCTCTGCCTGACACTCCCCCGCTTGTACTCTCTCTCTCTGACAAATAAAATCTTTATAATTTTACAAAAAAAACTTAAAAGGTAGATCTTATTATTACTCCCATTTAAAACAAAACGAAAACCCTGAAGTTCAGAAAGGTAATGCTCTGTATCTCAGATCACACAGCTTGTAAACCAGGGTATCAGGATAATTAGATAAGAAAGTTAAACATTTACTGTTTTCCAAATGTCTAATGCCTTTTGCAGAACAACCTTCGACAAAATAGGTTGATCAAAAAGGAATCTCGATGTTTCATATTGCCCGGGAAATAATCACATCAAACTTTAGCATTTAAGTAAAATGTGTTTCCAAATTTCATATGCTACAGTGACATTATCCTGGTCCAAAAGGAATGGCTAATAAAAGACCACCACCAATACATTTCAAACCCTTGTGGGAATTCTGTCTGTTGGGGTCGCTTTGGGGGTGAAAGAAGACGTTTGTGTGTGACATTCCTTCTCGGTGCTTCCCCTCTCCAGTCTCCCTTCACTACCCTGGGGAGACACGGCCGGCCCATCCCGTTCTCACGGCCCCTGGGACACCTGAGTCATGTGGCCATCTCGTCGTCAGTGTGACTGCTGTCTACTTTCTTGTCACCGTCATTGATTCTGAGGCTTTACCCCGGTGCCCGGCACCTTAGAGGCACGTTCAGTACTGAACAAGGCAGATCTCAGGTCCGAAGGCTTATTTTCTGTACATCGATAATTTGAGGATGAATTGTATGTAGGGATATTACCATATCATGGAAAATACGCAGCAGTAGCACACCATAACAAATTCCTGTGTATTTTTCTATTTCCTCTAGTAAATGTATTTCTTCTCCCCTTTCTTCCCCCTCCTCCCACCCTTCCAGGCCTCAGCTCCTAGCACTGGCTTTTAAACTCTTCCATTCTCTTTATTTACAGTCAGAATTGTTTGCCATACTCCACACCTTCTGGCTTCCAGCTGGTACTTGTATTCAGGGGCAAACAAAAGCAAGACAAACACATACTGCATCTGTACCTTGAAACAGCCTCAACTCCAGGTGCTTGAAAGGACTCCCTGGGGCACCTGAAATTCAGGTGGGGCCTTAGCAGTGTTTCAAGTCCAGCCCGCCCGTAATTCCCCTTTCCTCTTTGCTGCGGGGCAGCGAAGAGCAGGGTGTGCAGAGCGGCTCGCTGGAGTTCCATCGGGTGGGCAGCCGTGAGGGGCAGGCTGGCTTTCCCAAGTACGTTCAGCCTTAGCTTGGCTGAGGTCACAGCCAGAGGACGTCACGGGTCTACCACTATTTCCCAAAGAGCGTTTTCCTCCTGGGCTGACGGGCAAAATCCCACTGCCTGTGGTTTTTCTCCTGAACTGCTGCGCTGTGGACAGTCGGTGGAGCCAACCCTTTGCGAACCAACGCACTCAGCTGCTCTGGGCCGGATTGGGGTGCGTGCTCAGGGGGCTCGGACTCTCCCTGTCCCTGCTCAGGGTTACCTTGTAGCACCCATGTATCTCAAGGCATGTCAACACTTCCATTACATGCTCTCTTGTCACTGATTCATAACATCAGCACAAATAATCACCTGGCCTTCATCCTGGCAGGAAGAAAAAGATGCAGATAGCATAGTTAACAAGAAGGTAATGTGTGTGAGTCGTTCGGTATTAGCTAATTATTTTCTGACTGGGAGAACCAGATACACTGTGGCAACACCTTCTCTGGCCCCACAGCTTTAAAACACTCCTAACTGGAAAATGGATATGAATCCGAGAGGAGGGAGGGCAGGCGAAGCGGCCTTAAAAAAGAAAGATGTCTTCTTTTGGTGTTTTGCTTGCGTTCCTTTCTGCCAAGAAATGAAGAAAGCTCCATAACACCTTACACAACACTTCCCGTTTTCTTAATTCTTCTAGAATTCTTTTATTTAAAGTTCAGTTTTAAAAATTGGCAAATCAAGTAAGAAGGAAGTCCGTTTCCTTATGGCACGGCTTAATAAGAGACCCAGGATAAAAACTCAGAATCTTCATTCCCAGGACGATTGGGGATGGGAGGGGGTGGGGGGTGGGGGGGAGCTTTACAAGGTTTATGCAAAACTTCAAAGAAAGCCCCTCCCTGCCCACCCCTCCCCCCTTGCGTGGGTGTTTCCTTCATCCCACTACCACCAGTGTTGGTTTTTATGTGAGCATAATTGTGCTTTTGTCTTGGAGTTGGCTCACCTCACTACACTCCAGCCTGAGATCCCCTGGCCTGGAGCCCAGGGTGGGGCTTTGCCCTCAGAACTGTAAATAATGGTAATTACCTTTACAGACTTAAAAAAAAAAAAATTATTTTCCCAAGGCCAAGAATATCCAAAGTCTAGAGCATTCTATATAACCCCTTGTGCAAAAATCTGTTAGAATAAGTGTGGTGATTAAGAAGAGTATCACCCTCATGGAGTGACCAAAAGGAAAAGAAAGGCTCCGGCACTCAGCTGCCCCTGGGTCCCTCTGGGTCTGTGAGTTCTCTTCTTCCACTGTTGTGGCAACGTAAGTCCACATAAAAGGAGTAAATATTGAAGTAGAATTTAGGATTTGTTCTCACCACCCCCACAGAAGATTTTATGAATTGGTCCGGAGCAAACGCCTATTCCCTATGCCAGCTAGAAACTCCCACGGAGAAGGGTTCTGCTGCCGGACTTCCAGACTATGTCATTTCTGAGGCATGACTTCCTACAGTATCACTGTCTGGTTGACAGCACCTATTGTTCTGATTAAGTTGACATACATCCAAGCTTTTGCCTCATTAGATTATCACCATGGTGCCGAGGCTTTAAATTCTGCATAATCTTGGTATTTTATTTCATACGCCATCGCTAGCAGCTGCTATCTATCTTTAAGATCAAAGCAATTATTGAAAATGCAAAATTTTAAAATGCAAAAGCTTTTGGCCACATGGCTATACCAAGACTCCTACAGAAGTTCTGATATACGAATGAGAGAGATTGGCTTCCAGGCCACAGAGTTCCTTTGATTATTTTACTTCCAGATTAACTGGTTTGAGGGTGGAGACCAGAACATCTGGACAGATGCCCTCAACCTAGCATGGACTCGTGTCAAAGCCCATGTCGAGGCCAAAGCCCCAGAGTAGGGAGCTCCTGGGGCATGTGTGGTAACTGGAAATTTACTAAGACTCCCAAAGTGTCAGAGTTGTCTGCATGTCATTTTTTCCATTTGAAGTCAAACCATTGCTCTATGACCATGAGGGTTAAGGAGGTCATGCTCTGTGCTCATATCATGGTGTTCTAGGCATTCAAATTATTAAAAATGTTCATCTGTGAGGTTCCTGGTGCTGAGATGAGGTGACTTATACTACACCTACCAGAACAAAAAGCCATCTGACCCACAAAACTATCACTTCATTAGCATTCTCTCTTCCTTGGCTCCAGGCTCTGCGGAGGGGTCCACCGCTGGGCTCAGGAGGACAGTAACAAACTTCCCTTCTCGCTGGAGGGCTCACAGTTGAAGAGGTAATTCCTCCTTTGCACTTGGCCTTCTTCCAAATGTTCAGATCTTGTGGAGGTTCTGAGAGCGATTCACACCACCCTCACGATGTTTGTTCTTGTCGTTTGTTAAACATTGCCCTGTCCCTGTGTGATCTCTCAATTCATCCCCCCCCATGAAAGCTCCGAAGACGGCCCCTATGCAGATGACCTGCCTGTCTGAACTCTACACAAATTCAGCTCCTCCAAGGGGACTCCCCACATGGTTCACATCCTTGTGCACAACTATGAAAAGTCACCCCACGGAGATGCTGTGGGAGTTGTCATGGGGGAAACAAACAAACCAGCTCAGAACCAGTGAGGCAAGGCTGCCCAGTTCGCCATCTTGGGGAGTTGTTTTTGTTTTTTTTTTTAAAGATTTTATTTATTTATTTATTTGAGGGAGAGTGAGTGCGTGAGAGAGAGAGAGCATGAGGGGGGAGGGCCAAGGGGAGAAGCAGACATCCCACTGAGCAGGGAGCCCAATGTGGGGCTCGATCCCAGGACCCCGGGATCATGACCTGAGCCAAAGGCAGACGCCTAACCGACTGAACCACCCAGGCGCCCCTTTCTTAGGAAGTTTTAAAATTAGGCTGCATGGCAGTGCCTTCTTTCTGCCGCTTACCCTCTGGAACAGCTTGTTAGATGGTGAGGGGAAAAAGCTGAGGGCAAACAGGAATTGGTTTTCTAGGTCAGGTACAAGACCCACTGCACACCTCGAGAATCCAGCCCACGATGTCACTCCCATTCTAGAAGAGTGTCCATCACACACAGTCTCTATCTGGGTGTCTCTCAGTCCAAGAGGAGTACCCCAGCCCTGGCAACAGCACTGGAAAGGCCCAGCGATAATTCTCCAAAACTTTTGTCTAAAATTGTTGCGCTGCTTCTTTCACCGACGTGAACACTGGCTTGAAGCTCTGTTGCCATCCATTTCGGTTGAATTTCTTCAGAACAGACAGAGGGGCAGGAATTATTTGCTAAGGCATGGTGCTTGACTCGGGCTCCTCTAGGGGAAGAAAGGGTTAAGTCCTCTGGGTAAAACATTGTCAATCACTGGTGCCTGCCACCGAGATGGAAAACAAGCTGCACCTGTACACGGGCAATTTAGCAGATTCTGGTCAGCTATTTTTCTCTGGTGCTTTGTTCTGCAGCTGCCTCCGTGCTTTGGATGCAGGTGGAGACATGGACTTTGCTATCTATAAAAAAATTTAATGGTGAAGATCAACTTCCGCTTCACCTCCCCAGGGATCAAAGTTTGGGGCTTTTTTTTTTTCTTCCTTGCCCTGAAAGACTAGCAGAGCAAAGCTCAGTGCAGACAATGGGTATGTTGTTGAGATGCCCAATCTCCCCCAGAAAAGTAGCAGACCTTTCGTGGGTTATAATTTTTTCTTCCCAATTTGAAGGATGTAACGGAAGCGGGGAGACGAATGCCTCCACAGGGTGAGGTCAAGCATCTGCTGGAAGGAGGGCTAGCCATGACAGCTGGGGAACCTCGTTACTGACACTGCATTTCCCGTCAGCCACCATCAGCAGCCTGACAGGGAGCCGGTGGAGACAACGTGGAAGTGACAGGCTCTGCACCTGGGAGTGGGACGGATGCCCTGACATCCATACAGCCTCATCTCTTAGAAGCTGTGTGTCACAAATCTAGTATCTGGTCAGATTACTGGCCATGACACCATCAATGGCCAGTAAAATGTGTGGGTAGAAAGGCAGCGTCCAAGTCAGGCACACTCTGGATTAGCTACTACAGGAAACTCTTGAGTGGCATGTCTCAGCGATGACATTATCAAGTCCTTGTATTAATTCAGCATTTACTGAGTACCAGGTGCCAGGCACAGAATTAGTTTACTGGACGTACAGTGGTTTTTATGGACTGAACTGTGTGTCCCCAAAATTCATACATTGAATTCGTAACCCCTAATACATGGGGATGTGACTGTATTTGGAGACTGGGCCTTCGAAGAGGCAAGTAAGTTTACATGAGGCCATTCAGGTGGGTGCTCATCCAGTCGGACTGGTGTCTTCATAAGAAGAAGAAATTTGGGCTCCCAAGGAGACACCAGGGACTCGTGGACGAAGGAGAGACCAAGGTGGGGCAGAGCAAGAGGGCAGCCGTCCACAAGCCAAGGAGAGAGGCCTCAGGAGGTACCAAATCTGCTGGTGCCTTGATCTTGGACTTCCAGCCTCTGGGACTGTGAGAAAAGAAACGTCTATTGCTTTGGTGTTTTGTTATGGCCGCCTGAGCAGGCCATGACAGCGGTGACCAAGACAAAGTCCTCGCCCTCACGGAGCTTGCAAGCCATGGAACAACTCACAGTCTCATGCCCACATAAGCAAAGGAAAAAGGGAAGTGACTGGAGGCACTTTTAAACACTGCCTAGATAGCCAGAGGCAGTAAAAGAGCCAGGACCAGGAATTCCAGCTAATATCTGGGTGGATTTTGTTATGGTCCACAAGGCCATTACCCTTAATTTCTGAATTGAGTGTGAAACAGTATTATCACTCTGCTCCCACATGAGAAAGCAAGAAGTCCTGCACTGATCATGCCGCGGGGGGTGGGAAGAAGTCTCACACATCTGACCCAAAAGGTTCAATGCAAAAGAACCGTGGGGCTAAATACACATCACGTGCAGACACATCACAAATATGTGGGCTTCAACATTACCAGTAGAAGCAGAGGAAATCTGTGTATTTTTATAATCACTACACAGTTGCTTATTTTAGATTGTTTTCTTGAAAGTTGTTAGTTATTTCTTTTTAACCTCACTGCCCCATACTTATTGCCTCAAAGGAGGCATAACATAAGATAAAAATACAGAAGTTGCTACCTGGAGTTCAACAGGTTAAAACGGAGCTGAAAATAGCCCCCAGGCATGTCATATGGTTGGCTGACTATTGAATTCTCTGATATGTAAGAGAAATGGAAATGTTCTAGTCTGAATAGCTACCAACTGTCCGAGAAGCTTTCCCGTCCCCGGGGGAATTTTAAGCAGGGTCACTGAGGGACTGAGTTCAGTGTTCCCGAAGAAAAGTGCAAGGCTGTTGTGTGCTGACTGAATTAAAACTATGACAGAATGCAGAATTCCTCTTGTGTGGTTAATAGGCTCCTCGTATGTTCAGATACTGTGATTCCGTCCAAACAGGAAAGAGCCCCTGTTGTATAGAAATGGGAGTGGGTAGGGTCTCAAATGAAGGAAGAAGTCACAGCTTACGAGTGGGGCAACTGAAAAGCTCCACCACACACCACTGTGGGATGTGCGGAGACCCAGGACTGGAACCCAGAATGAGGACTGGGTGGAAAGGGCCTGATGCAGGTGACAAGTTAGTCTCCTCTTTGGTCTTAAGTATGGTTGGCAGATAAAGTTGGAGCCTCCCAGTCAAGTCTGAATGTTAGATACACGACAAATTGTTTTTAGTTACAAATATATCTCATGCAACATTTGGACCATGCAATATTTGGGATGTCCTTATACTAGAAAATTCTTTTATATGTATCTGGGATTCAAATTTAAATGAGTGTCCTGTATTTTTTTTTTTTTTTTTGGTCTTGTATTTTTATTTGCTAGATCTGGCAATACAATCTTATGGCAGATACCAGCTTCGTTGCAGAAAGGAAGTAAGATTTTTTCCCTGTTTGTGGCAATGGGCCTAGAGCTGAGTCATGTCATCTGTGAAACTGTACCCATCTTTTGGGGTTAGATCTGAACAATCTCTCTACACAGTATGTGGTACCAGAACCCCCAGCAGGTCTAGAAAGATCAGGAAACCATTCAATGTAAACCTGATAGCTTATCCTTCTTGAGCTCTCTTGGCATTCTAGTCTTTTCTACTCCCTTAGCATCTAATGAAGTCTTCTAGAATTCTAGGCTGTCTCAGCTGCTAAGGGGACAAACCTAAGGAAAGGATTTGGAGCCACACTATGGCAGAAGTGTTAAAAACAAATCCCAGTCCCCCAGGGGACAGCAAGTGCTGAAATCAAGGAGACAAAATTGGAGCCATTTGGCCAGCTTCCCCTTCCTACCTGGGAGGCTGTAGGACTTGTTTCATAGAGGGAAGCAAATGCTTCAAGTGTGAAGAAATCACACAGAATGCAAAGGCTCCCTGGTTCTGCTGTAGCTGCTGCTTCCATCTCCAGTCAAAGAATTTCTCAATTTGTCAACTGACATTTAGAGAGAACCCAGCAAGTGCCAAGCACTGTGTCAGTCTGGGGATTTAATAGCCCTGGGCATTGCCTGCACCCCAGAGAGCCTCTGGTCTCACAGGAATCCCCATGCTGCTCTTACATTCAGCCCTGGGCCTTGACCTTGCTGTCCAGCCCACCACCTGCATTACCTCATAGAGGCTCATTCAGTTCTGATCTATTGCCCTTCGGTGTGGGGGAACCAAGGAATGCATTACAGATACTCAGATTATGCTTGGGTTCCCTTTAATAATTCACATAAGCCCAGAGTTCTTGACTTTCATTCCAGCTTGTTCACACACCCAGCAGCTCAGCCCACCCCACATCCTAAGGCCATCTAGTTGGTTCCCACATTGCCATGCGTGCCAGGTATATTTGAGTTGAATAACCACGTCCAGGGAAACCCCCACTCCCTGTCGCTATCACACTGCCCTATTTTGTGGTCCTTACTGCACACATTACTATCTACAATTATTTCCTTTGTTTGTATGTTTGTTTATTATATCTTCCTAAATTAGAATGAAAACATCATAAAAGAACTGAACTCATCCTTCATTGGCCATTGGACTTCCAAAGCCTAGAACAGTACCTGACACTGGTAGGCGCTTAACAACTGTTTATTTAATGGATAGGAATCTGACTGAATGAGGGATCAACCAAATTGCCTATTGCAGGCAACCTGTGACACGTATGGGGTGGATCCCATGCCCTGGAACCCAACTGCACTTGGGAGATGTTAACTGTGTCTTGTGAGGATGATGAGCACAGGCTCTGTTTTCTCAGGGGCATGTCTAGTACTGTATTTGTCTTCCTTATTGAGGTCAAGGGCACCAGCTGGGCATCCACACTGGGAGCCTGGGAATCAGCTTAGTCTCCTCCTTTTCTGTCTTCTTCCCTCTGCCTTAAAACTATAACCCAATACCTCTTCTTCCATTCAGTGGTGAGGACCTAGCAAACTGCCTTTCTGTCTCCATCCCCACCTTCTCCAAGTGTATTAGCCAAGGTTCTCCAGAGAAACAGAACTAACAAGGTCAATAGGATGTATGTGTTCATGTGTGAGCCTGCTTCTCTTGTCCTCCCAAAAAATTTGAGAGAACCCAGTTCCCTATGTTATGTCCCTTTCTAGCTGAAATACCTAGAGAGGTCACCTCCACACACACCCCCAGTTTTATTGACATACAATAGGCATGCAGCACTGTATAAATTTAAAGCATACAGCATAATTACTTGACTTACATATATTGTGAAATGATCACCACAATAAATTTAGTTAACATCCATCACCTTATATAGATACTCAAAAAAAAAAAGAAAAGAAAAGAAAAAATATTTTTTCCTTGCGTTGAGAACTTTCCGGATTTACTGTCATAGCAACTTACAAATATATCTTACAGGAGTGTTAACTATAGTCATTGTGTTGTGCATTACATTCCCAGGACTAATTTATCTTATAACTGGAAGTTTGTACCTTTTGACCCCCTTCATTGGGGACCTTAGTCTTTTCTCTTAAAGCCTTCTACTGATTGGATGAGGCCACCCACATAATGGAGGGTAATCTGCTTTAGTCAAAGATTTAAATGTTAATCACATCTAAAAAATACCTCCACAGCAACACCTAGACTGGTGTTTGACCAAACATTGGCACCATAGCCCAGCCAAGCTGACACATAAAATGAACTGTCACAGATGCCTCTCTGCCTCCATCCCAATCTCCCCCAGTGCGCCTTCAGTACTGCGGTGGATGAAAAGCAAAAACTCTAAGACTCCCTTGCAGCTAGGGTTCTTAACAGGGCTGGGACTAGGGGGACACAAGTAAGGCACCTCACGCACAAGATTTAAGGGGACATCAAAAAATTCAATCCAGACAAATAATGCTAATGTAATATTTTCAAAAGTTAAAATGTAATGCACTATTACATTATGTATTACAATATTATTAGTTTCCCTTTTGCCTTTGGCTCCAGTACAGCTTGGCCTGTCACTAGCTTCTTAATCTTATTTGGTTCCACCAATAAGATGCCACTCATATGAAATCCAGAAAGAGAAATGAGATGGAAGATATCTTGCTATGCCAGTTTCTGTTGGCAAGTACAATTATGCTCCAACACCCAGGCACTTGCTGCTATTCGGACTGCAAGGCGTGGGCTGAGGCATGCATGTTCTGCTCTTGCAGATGGAGTGGGTACAGCATAGTTCTAGAAGCACTACTTGCAACAGCAGCTCCTATTACAGCTAGGGTAGGCTCCTCCTGAAATTGACAGTGCTGAACGTGGCCTCCTAATCCTCCCCTTTTTTTACTGAGATAAGGGTACAACTCCCAGGTGGGCCATTTTGCAATGTTGTTCATTCCTAGAGGTTGGCCAGGAATCTGCTTCTTCTGCCTTTCCAGCAATGTTCGAAAGAACCCAGATCCCTACATCATGTTCCTTTCTGGTTAAAACACCTAGAAAAGCTGCTGTTTCCTGTGCCTGAACCCCAACCAATGCCATCATCTCTCTCATATTTATCCCATCCCTCCCAGTAGCCCCACCATCCTGCCCTTATTCAGATCCCTTTTAAATCTCCCCCACCCTCTCTAATATGGTTTTCATTTGACCTTCAACTCCCCTTCTTTACATATTCCTTCTTCTGCATTCTCTACTCCCCACCCACAGAGAATTGTCCTCTTCCCTGTGGGTCACACTTTGTCATGTAGTTTCACCCTGTTGCTAAAGATTTGGGTAATATCAGCACATCTTATGGGAAGTCCAATGTCAAAAATCCAATATGGAAGGTCTATAGAATTACTTTAGATTCTCAAGAAGCTTACATTCATCTCTTACCTTTTATCTCCACCGAATTCTTCATTTCTTGATTTCGCATATTCTGTATACTCTCACAAAGTTTTTTAATGCATGGAAGATCTTACTGAACATTTACATGCAAAGCAAACTCTTTTTAAAAAGTCCTATATCTTCTCTGCCATGCTGCTCAGCAATTCCTGACTTCATCCTTTCTTGTCTATTTGCTGGATGCCCCCAAGAAAGAAAGGAAAATTCTTCATTTTTCTAATTTTCTAAAGCACTTCATTTCTTCTACCCTCTCTGTATAGATTTTGTCCTATTGTCCTACATCCAGTTGGCCAATCAATGTTTTCTTCCTATAAAATGTCATTACTTCTCAAGGAAGACTTCCTCTAGAGCTTAGTTTGGGAATAGGAGCTGGTAAGAACTAAATTACTGCAGATAAGTGTATCAGGGTACTAGGAGTTCCTGGGAGCAATCTGGAAGAAGAGGTGAGAAAGATGCAGGTGAGGAGAGGACCAGGAAAATGGCTAGAAGCCAGAACACTCCATAAGGGAGTCTGGCCAGTGAGAATGGAGAAAGGAGGTGGGGAAAGGACTTTCAAGAAGAAAAAGGTCTGGTGTTCAACGGAAGCGCCACAGATGGAGATCAGGTAGCATTTCGGAGCACAGGCTCTGAGTCGCAGACCACGCTCAAGATTCATCTCTACCACTAATGAGCTCTGTGACTGGTAAATTCCTCAACTTCTTTTACCTTCCTTCCCTTTTTTTTATAAAATGGGGTAATAATTGTTTTATTTTTTAAGTCTATTTCCCATGACTCTTGGAGGATTAAATAAGATAATATATGAAAAGTATCTGGCAAAACAAGCCAGTTGTCTGGAAATGTTGGCTCTAATTTTGACATAAACAATGTTGAGCAGATGCTATTGTTGCTGCCATGTAAATGGACATCATCTCCCTAAATCTTCAATTCGATGTCTGTGAGTTTGTTCAAGAATATTAAAACAACTGAATTCCCCCATTCTGGTCAAAGCAATCATGAAAACAAGGGCAGGTGAATCCATAAACTGGCCGAATTCAGCAGAAGCAATTGCTCCTGGACACAAGCAGGCAAGCTCCTTGGGAAGTAACTGAAACCTTGGAGTCTGACTTCCCTAAGGCTGGAGATGGAGGGAGGGGTCAGTTGCACCAGATCTGAAAGGGTAGGGACAACCCAGCTGTCACCTGAGTTAACTGGGCTGTCCCCTGCCACTTCTTGTGGCTGTCCCTGGCAGCAGCACTGCTGTGTTGAGAAGAACTTGGAAGAGCTGCCCAACCTCAACTTGAGCTTGTAGGACCTTGACTGATTAAGGGCTCCTGTCTTGACCTGGAAATGTTCCATCCATGTCTAGAGTCTAAAGCCCATGGGCCAAACCCAGTCCACCACCTATTTTTGTAGGGCCCATGAGCTCAGAATGCTTTTTCCATTTTCAGATGGCTGAGAAATTTTATAAAAGAAGATTTCATGGCACGTGAAAATGATATGAAAGTCAAATTTCAGTGTTCATAAACAAAGTTTTGAATTTGGTTAACTTAAAAAGTTGTGGGAATCTACTCTATTGCTTTTGTTATTAGAGTGCCTACATAACATTCTAGATTTTATCACTTGACCCAGAAAGCCAAGTAAAATATTTACTATCTGGCCCTTTACAGAAAAAGTCTGTCACCCCTGTTTTACATAATCCAGAGGAGTCCAAGATATTGCCACACTGTGCCTTCTCCGTCTCCACCTCAAGGCTGTGCTTATTGTTTTTCACTTGATTTTATCACATAGAAGTTGTAGGTGGGAGCCCAAGAGGCCTCTGGCCCGATTTCCTTTTTTTTGGTAGAAAATTCCTTTTTTAAATTGTCCCCTTAGTGACAAGTACGTGGTAAGTCAATAAGGCAGGGCTGTTTTTTTTTTCTTTTATCAAATACAAAAAATGCATTAGTAGCTCTCATCCTCTTCTGCTTTCATGACTAAAGGATCAGGTAGGCCCACATCATGCTCATGATGCAAGGTTCTCAGTGTTTCTTTTATTTTCATGGTGACTGCCAGGTCTACTTTACCTAGCTTTTATTCTTTTCTTAAAAAAAAAAAAAAAAAAAAAAAAGATTCCTTATCTGCTCACTACCACCCACCTCTCTTCTCTGACTAATTGCAGACACCTGAAAAGGAGTTGCTTTCACAGTAAGAGCTAGGACTTGGCTATAGTATCTGCCAGTTGGGTAGTGTTCTCATATCGATGGCCTTGCACATCTTCCCCACCCCAGGGAGGTAGGCACCTTCCCCTTCTCCCTGAAGAACCAGGTGCCCTTTCTCCGGAAAAACTGTGTGAACTTTGAATTTTTTCAATGTAATAATTTCCCTGATAATTACATTATAATATCAATGGAGCTTATCTTCATTTCTGATAGTTCTTCAATTGGCACTGACTCCTGAAACTTTCTCTTTCTTGGCCCCACCCCCCTGTCAAGTGCGTGGTTAATCATCTGTTAAATGTGTAAGAGCTTGAATGGAGTTGCCTTTTTAAAAAGGAGCCTGTGGAGATTCTTTCAGAGCAGAGAAAAATCCTTTACAGAATGAATAATAATACCCTAATTATATGTTCTGGGGATTCTAATTTTCTTCTTCAGATTTTCTTAGAGTTTGCACCACAGTAACAACATTCCCTCTTTGAAAACTTCTCTCCCAAAGCCATTCACCAACCATTTACTTCATTTTTCTTAATTGATTTTACAAGAGCAATATAAGCTCTTTTTTGACAAGTCCAATAATAGAGTTATAAAGAAAATCACCTGTCCCTCCTTCCTCCAATCCCGCTTGCTGGGTTAACCAAAGATTGAATCTAGGATTTCTTCCATCCACTTCACTATATTCAGATAGACGAAAACAAATGTAAAGAGCTGTTTTTTCTATCTTCTACAAAAAAGTAGATGCATATCACTCTAAGGTTATAATCAGTATGTGCAGATCTAATTCATTCTTCTTAGTAGTTGCATGTTACTCCATTGTAGAACTGTTGATGTCTTTGGGGGATAGACTTTCAACTCAACAAATATTTACTTTGCACAAAATAAATGCCAGACCCTTCGATAAATGCTAGAGAGAGGAAAATGCACAACACACCGTCTTTGATGTGAAAGTCAAGGTCCCATCCGGGAGATTAGACAAATGATTTTAAGTGAACATGAAGTGCTACAATAGAGGAGTGCATAGTCATACAGAGAAGGAATAGAGCACTTGGAGGGGGATTTGGAATATTCTGGAGATAAAAGCAACAGATAAGGGGGGGAAGGCCCAGGCTTAGGGCACAGCATGTGCAAGGCCAGGGAAGCTTGAAGGAGCCTGACCAACCCTCGGGGAACCGGCTAAGGCACAGTGCAGAGCTGCTGGAAGGCGGCGGAATGGTAGGCTGGCACCAAAGGGAATGGGCTTGGATACCAAGCTAGTCGGACTCAATCAGTGGGCTGAGAGTAAAGGGGGAAATGTGTCAGGGTTTTAAGCAGGAGAATGGATCCTGTTTTCAGAAAGATGTCTGGAGAGCATCTGGGGGATGAATTTGTGAGGAAAGACAGGATAACAGGAGATGACAAGAAGCAATTGACATAATCTAGTCAAAAGAGGGTGATGGCCTGAGGCAGGGCAGTGGCCAAAGAATGGAGGGCAGAGGATACAAATCAGCTTTCTGAGGTGAGCCCAGGAGGACCTGTGGGTTGACTGAGGGCGTGGCGGTGCAAGAGGGCTTTTAGCTTGGGCGATCAGATGTACCCGTCGAAGGAAACGCAAAGGAGAGGTGATGACTTCAGTTTTGCACATGTTGAGTTTGAGGTGCCTATGGAAACAACTTGGGCTTTTTGAACATTTTCCAAATACGTGGCAGTGATGGTCCTCCTAAAGTACTTCATTTAACTCTGTGATAGGTTTTCCCCCTTCACAGAGAAAAAGCAATGAAATGACTCAGTAGGGTTCCAACCACGGAGTCCAGTCTCAGGAGGTGGGAGCTATGCAGCTGCAGGGACTCCACTAGCATACTCAGTGCCTTGAGTGGATTCTGATGGCCTCTTCTAGCTGGCAAACTGCAAAATGTGACCCTCTGGGTAGATCAGCAAGGGGTTCTTTCCATGAGGTATCTTTCCACGAGGCTGAAGCCCGTATGTCAGAGGGCACGGCTAGGGCAATGGACTGTGGGCAAGATTACGTGGTGCCATCTGCAGTCAAGCACTTGTGCGCAAGTTCCAGTCCGCACATTTATAGGAGAAGCCCCAAAGGCAGCCTGTCCATGATGAGTATTTCTTCTGGAGTGATCATAGTCACCAATGACCTCCTAATTGCCTAATCTAACCAATATTTGTCATTCCACATCTTACTTCATTCAGTAAACACACAACATTCCACTCAATGACAAGCACGTTGGATGTCAGAGACACACCATAAAGAGCAAGACTTGCCCTTGAGATCCTCTTGGACCAGTGGGGAAGTCCGAAGTGACAACCTCCAAATCCCGTTAACACAAGATGAATGCTTCCATGCCAATAGGTACAAAGTATAGCAGTGTGACAAAAATAAGAGATACTTTGCGTGGAGTTAAAGAAAACTTCGGGGAGCAAATGGCAGAGTCTTTTCCAGGGTAAGCAGGAGGCCCCAAGATGGACGGGGTTCCCAGAAGGATCTTCCACTGAGGTGAAGCCTGTGGTTGCCAGACACAGTCAGGGGATTGGCTCCATCAGAACCATCCCTGAAGCATTTTAGGGTCCCAACAATGGGGATTTTTGCAATTTAAAAAATCGGACAAGGTAAGGAAAATTACAGAATTTATCCTTGGAGAATACCACTCTTTTCTTTTGGGGACATTCACTAATATTGTTTTTGAAGTACAAGGCCCAGGAGCTTAGCTGGAGGGAGAGACTGATGCAAAAGGGCTGAGCTGCTCTGCAAGATGAAGGGGGTACAGAGGAAGATGCCTCCAATGTGGGCACCTTCTGAATTGTTCCCAGAGGAAGACCCCCCAGGAGAAGATGATTTTGGAGGGTTGGAGAGGAGGCGAAGTGTCTTATCATTTTGGGCTGCTATAACAAATGAGCATAGAGTGGGTGGCTTAAACAACAAACATATATTTCTCACAATTCTTGAAGCTGGTAAGTCTCAGATGAAGGTGCCAGTGGATTCGGTTCCTGGTGAGTGCCTGTGTGTAGATCTGTGTCCTCACAGGGCACTTATAAGGGCACTAATCCCATCCTAGGGCGCCATCCTCCTGACCTCATCTAAACCTAATCAATCCCCAAGACCCAACCTCCAAATATATATTCATCACATTAGGGGTTTGGGCTTCAACAAAGAAATTTGAGGGAAACACAAACATTCTGCTGATAGCAGGAAGGAACTTGAAACTGGGGTAGAGAAGACGAGAGAAGATGGGAAGAAGGCCCTCTGGGGCAGGACACAGGTAAGGTCAGGGCGTGGATAAAGTCAGGGAATAAGGACAGTGATATCCATCCAGTTACTTCTCTAATGGCGAGAAGGGCCATCAGAGCAGTAGTGTCTGATCTCAAACATTACCTGGTTTCCTATTTTGCACTGTCTTTAGTCTTCCTGCTAGTTAAGGTTTATTGACCCCTAATGAAGTGTAAGCTGGTGGTGGTGATGCCCTGAGGGAAGGAGGAGGCGGGTCAATCGGAACAAAGAAAGGAGAGGGAGATGCCAAACAGATCAAGGAAAACATTGAGGGCAGGAGGTCTGAATTGGGTTAATGAGAAAAAGAAAAAGCAAGGAAAATCTCGGAACCTTCTTCCCTTCAACCCAGGAACCCTCAAAGGCATTTAGGAGGGAAATTAAATTCCTATGGAGATAATATGTCATGGAAGCTTGAGTTCTTTCATGTGGTTGTAGTTATTTCTCTGAATCTAAAAAGCTGGAGGACTTGAAAAGTGAAAAATAAATACAGATTTTCTTTCTGTGTCTGTCTGCTCCAGAGAATTCTGATTCCAAAGGTTTGTGGTAGGGTCGTGCCCAGATGGCTCTGATGGGTCTCTAGGCTCAGGGGCCCCTGCCGTAGGCTATGGAGACCAGTAGAGTTTCAAGGAGGTGGGTTTTGTTTTAGAACGCTCTCCTTGGTGGCTGGGTGATGGTGGGCTGACGGGGCGGAGGTTGGAGTGGGAGGTTCTGTCAGGAGAACTCATGGCTGCCTGACCCTGGGCCCTCCCCTGGCTTCCTGTGATGCACCCTCTCAGGGCACCTGTCCTACCATTTTGTCTTACCACTGTCTTCCTCCGAGTGAGCATTCTCCTTGGCAGCCAAGTGTCTTTCATTTGTAATTCCCACTGTCTGTTGTTGACAGAAAATAAAAACCAGCATGTTTGTCTTTCATCAGCATGCCACCTCCGGAAGACAGGGACAGAGCCAAGGCCACGTGGACCTAATATTTGACTCCTAGCTTTGGAATCCTGCTAGCTTCTACCTTTTACATCTTATCAGAAATTCGGAAGTTGCTAAAGCAAACAACCCCCTTTTTGCATTAGGCTAGGTGCAGCTTGGGTGTCAGAAGAGGAGTCTGGCTTCTTCCCCAGCCAAGGGCTCCAGTATTTCCCCGCTTGACAGTAAAAGGCTGAAAAAAATTTTGGATGCTGCTGTGCTTATAAAATGACATTTAATATGTGTACTTAATTAAAGCTGAGAATAGGCAAACTCCTTTAGGGGATTTTCTCTCCTTAGAAGTGCGGCCTGTGCTCTCAAATTTGAGGGACACAATGTAACAATTACTGAGAGTAATACAAGGAATTGTCTCTCGAGCCCCGCAGCCTCCACCCCGGCACCTCCCTTTTTAATGTAAATGTGGGCAATACCAGGAAAGGAGCTGGGCACAGTATTTGCACGGTCTGCTATCTCCTCTATTTGGCGTCTTAGGTAAACATGCCCCCAGCCACGGAGCGTGGCCACAGGTGAGCACGGCGGCCTCTTCCACCGAGTGCCTCCTCTGTCCGTCCTGATTAGCATCTCTCAAGTCCACTGTAAGCTTGTGGAGTCCAAGGACAAAAGACGTCGTACCAGAACTTAAAACAGTAAGTGCCTTCCCCGGGAAAAACCATTACTACATCATTCTTTTCCAAACATCAGGAGAAAACTTACAGGTAAAAGGCCATCTCCCTCTGGTCATGGTCACTTTAATAAGAATACGAGGCCGTCTGCTGTGTGGGTAATGCATCTATAAATGGGGTACCGTTAGTAGAATGCGATCCCTCCGCTCTAGTACGAAGTAATACATGGATTACATATAAATACATGCCTCACTACAGGAGTGTGACACATCATGCTAACAGCTGTACGAGTAATAACTATATAGCATTCAAAATGCTAATTGTCATTTTTCAGGGTCCAAGCATTTGTTTTGGGAGAACAAGGCCACACAGCTCATATTGTTCTAACAGTATGGCCAGCAGCTGGCTTTACCACAATGAGACCCATTGTTGGGTAAATGGAGCTCCTCAGGTGAATGTAATTATGCAAATCCTTCCCTAACTACCCGAGCTCTCTTGGCCCTCTCCCCGGTGGCCTCCCACCAGTGGGAACACTGTCACATTTCATTATAGGAGGCCTCACTTATTTGCTGGGAGTGTCCTCCCCACATTCTCAGGCCTGAGGGCCAGAGAGAACCTGCCGCTGGCCTTGCCCCCCTAGGCCTGCCAGGCCCGTTAAGGAGCTCACCAGAAGACCAAATCCTTTCCACCAACTGACCCATTTCTTCACATGTGTCAAACATTGAAAAACATACCTTTAATTCCCTAAAGTGCTGTTTTACCCCTGAGTCAAGGCAGGTCTGCACACATGTAATCCTAATGGCAGAGGTGAGAGAGGTAGGATAAGGTCCTTTGCTAATGATGACAGAAGTTAGTAGACCCATGGTCAAGTGTTATACACCACACACACACACACACACACAGAGACACACACACACACACACAGTTACTCTTCATTCACTCCAGAACACTAGCATCCCCAATCCACAGAAATGAGAAAACAGTTATATTGCTTGTTTATTAACACAACTACAGACATACCTAGAAATAGGGAACCTGGACAAAAAGATCTCTTGAAAGTCCCCACCTTTTTAAATTTACATGAGTCACTCAGTGTGCAGGGGTCATTTTTTTCCACATTTTTGGTGATTTCCCACTGTCACCAAAATAGAACTCTGCCTAAAAGCGGGTCCCACATAAATGTTGAGGGAACACAGACTGAAACTAACCTCTGTTTACCTTCTAGAACCAGTTCAATGAAATAAGAACATTAGTTTAACTATCATATATTATTAATGAATAATATTTCATTTCTCAACATTCTGTTCGTTGTTCTCTTTGCTAAATATGAATTATTGATAAGAGAATGAATATCAAGTAAAATATAATGATGGTGAACCAAATAATGATTTTCTGGAGAAAATAAAACATCCAGAGGAGTTTTAAAATGTGAAACCACTAATTACAAAATGTATTTACTTTAATTTCTTTTTTAAGTGAGCTCCATACCCAGTGTGGAGACCAACACAGGGCTTGAACTCACGGCTGTGAGATCAAGACCTGGGCTGAGATCAAGCGTCAACTGCTTAACTGACTGAGCCACCTAGGTGCCCCAAAATGTATTCACTATAAACCTAACTTGACCATAATATCCTTAAAGGTGATCCTCAAAGATGATCCTCAAAGAGTGAGATATTTTAAATCATGGAGGTTCTGTAAAATATATAAATCGTCAATGAGGGTATGAGACTAAGTTTGGGTTCATAGAAGAAAAAGGTCAAATTTAGTGGACAAGAACTCTTATAATTCAGAGCTGAGATGAGGCATGATGGAGATTGTAAGGGAGGACATTTGCTTGTCCCTTATGTCACACAAAAACCGTATAACTATTGTGGGAGGGAGCTGGAAGAAAAAGAAAGATATGTGGGAGTAAGGGAATAGGGTTCTGTGTATTTTTAAGTTTTTCCTATATCCTGTATCCTGTTCCATTTTTTAAAAAGGAAAAAAAACCTGGGCTCTGGTAATAAAATATAGTTTTGCATAATCTTCCATTTTAATCCAAGGGATCCTAGGTTTAGGTGTAAGAAATAGGAATAGATTCATGTATTCGAACCCACTGCAATTATATTCAAGATTTGTAAAAGGGTACATATCTGTCACATGTATGAAATATAAAACAAGTTTGCTAACTAAACTGTTTAATCACATCCAGATTATGATAGTTTGAATTTGTCATTATTTTTAGCTGTGATTTGTTTAGTCCTTTCCATTGGCAAAAAACTGTGCCAGGTACTTTACTCATTTGAACATCTTCATTCTTTAAATAATCACATGAGTTAGGAGTTACCTCCATTTTACATCAGAGGAAACTACATCAAGGAAGAAACATAAACAAGAAAGGAAATAAATCCATCAGAAATAGGTCCTTACAGGGGCGCGTGGGTGGCTCAGTCGTTAAGCGTCTGCCTTTGGCTCAGGTCATGATCCCAGGGTTCTGGGATCGAGCCCCGCATTGAGCCTCAGCGGGAAGCCCGCTTCTCCCTCTCCCACTCCTCCTGCTTGTGTTCCCTCTCTCGCTGTGTCTCTCTCTGTCAAATAAATAAATAAAATCGTTAAAAAAAAAAAGAGAAAGAAATAGGCCCTTACATGGGAGTGGATCTAGGGACCCTTGCCTTTCATGGCCTCTTCTCTGATTCTCCCTTGCGGAGAGCTTGGCCTCAGTGACTCCGAGTACAGGGGTTTGGAGTCTGGGAAGCCTGAATATCAATGTCAGGATTCTAACTGAAGATGGATACTCCTCAGCCCCTACTGAAAAAGCAACCAGAAAAAGTTACCAGGATGTCATGTCATGCGCATGTCCTGTACTCACTCCTAGAAGTACCTGGTATGTTGTGAAACGTTTACATGTGGGATAAGGAAAAGAACTAAAATGATGAAAAACCTACTTTTATACGAAAGACTACCTCAGTGAAGCAGGCAAGGAGTTGCATCCAATATTCTATATATAAAGCACAATTTTTCATCTTTTTGACTGATTATGTATATTGAGTTTAAACAATCCTTGGAGTGCCTGGGTGGCTCAGTCAGCTACGCGTCCGCCTTCGGCTCAGGTCATGATCCCAGGGTCCTGGGATCCAGTCCCATGTCAGGCTCCCTGCTCCGCAGGGTGTCTGCTTCTCTCTCTGCCCCTCCCCCTCACTCATTCTCTCAATCTCTCTCTCTCTTTCTCAAATAAATAGATAAAAATCTTCAAAATAAGTAAGTAAGTAAATAAATAAATAAATAAATAAATAAATAAATAAAATAATCCTGGCCACAGAATTGTCCTGACAGGATCCTTGCCCTGTTCCAGTTTATGGTTCCTATCAGTTTCTGTAAGAGAGTAAATTCTTTACCAAGAACCAAATCACATCAGCTATACAATATAGAACAGCCAGTGAACAGTCAGGAATGAGCCAGATTGGCACTAAAAGTACTTTTGAGGCCCAGAGTTAATTATTTATACAGAATTCTTACTGTAGTAACACTCTGCTGACTATCAACCCCAGGCTTCCCCACCCTAGGCTCCTTTTCAGGGCCAGTGGCATTGCATTCTGGAAGACCATGGCCGAGCTATGGCAATCGGATGCTGTCCCCAGAAGGCTAAAGCACACCTAGCCTTTCAAGATATTCTAAAACCATGGATGTCAGTGCTTAAAAAAAGAACAACAACCCCCCCCACACACCACCACATCTCAACTTTAAAGATCTTTAATAACCTGTCAAAAAAGACAGTTTTGAAACTATAGGAGTAGGAGGCAGGAAATAGAAATCTTTTTCTTATGTTGTAGTTTGGGGCTTAAACACTGAAAGGAAACAGGGTCTTGTAGCTTTTCACAGCTGAGGAGGCAAAAGCCGGTATGGTTGTAAATCTAACATCTCTTCCGCCTGAAGTTGTCAGCCCAGAAACACTGCGGCCCATTGATCCCAAGCCAGAGCAGTGGTTTCTTGGGTTGTTAGAGGGGTTTTTTTGGCTGCCAGGCTGACAGCAACGGAAAGCCTAGAAATGACAACCGAACAATAGAGAAATTCCACCATGTTGTTATGAATCATGAAAAAGGAAAGCCAGGAAAAACCAACGGCAGGGGCCTTGGTCCCGCTGCTTCCCTCCCCTCTGACCAAACTCAGGAACCAAAGCAATCAGACAAGTGTAAGGTGGATGTGAAGGGGGAGAAAGCCAGCCCAAAGGCCAGATTGTCCCATTTTCTTAGAAAAAGTGTCTTTGTAACTAGGGTGGAGTGCATTGTTATCAGATAAAGGCTGGTATAGCAGCCCGTACAACGGAGTGACTAATAAATAGTTTATTATTTGATGGTGATGATCAATACAACAAAGTCCCAATAAGTAACTCAATACTCAATCCCAATTCAGAAGATTTTTATCAAGTGCTTTTTTGAAGCTTGCATGAAAATATGAATAATCATTTACCTGAATAATCTTTTCTCGTGTGCGTATGTAGAAAGTGGATTCTGTTAGGCATCTCGTGGCTTCAAAAATAAGCAAATAAAGCAGTCTATTTCATTTTTTCCCCCTATTCTTTTCTTTGTTCTTCCTCTTCCAGAAACTTCCAGGGTCAATTCAAAGCTGCTCTCTCCTCCCTGTGAACAATGAAGAGTGGGGCTACCAGCCAGCCTGGAAATGTCCATGACTGAGAGCGTTGCCTTTCTCCTGAGTATGAGCTGTGCTTCATTACTAGTCGTAAGGATACAAAGTCACAGGAAGAACACGTGGAAGAAGAAGAATAAATCCCAACTATTTTCACCTTTGAAATTTCCCTTCTAATCCTAATGTATGCATCCTCATTTTCGCTTGGTAGCTAATTTAATATGTACAGAAGTACACATCCTGCTTTCTTTTACTGCACATTACATAGTAAGCATTTTCCTTGCTTTTTTACAGGGTTCATGTTATTTCAAACGGCTGCATTATGCCATAATTTAATGAATGCCTTATTTTTTTTCTTCATTCTCTTCTTCCTTCCTACTTCTTAACTTCCTGCTCACCTTCCTTTCTTCCTATCATAAATCCTCCTGCCTTGGGATGCCTTGGTGGCTCAGTTGGTTAAGCATCTGCCTTCAGCTCAGGTCATGATCCCGGGGTCCTGGGGTCGAGTCCCGCATCAGGCTCCTTGCTCAGCGGGGAGCCTGCTTCTCCCTTTGCCTGCCACTCTCTCTCTCTCTCTAACAAATAAATAAATAAAATCTTGTTAAAAAATTCCTACTGCTTCTTATTTATTCTGGCTTTTTTTTTTTTTTTTTCAGACCTGGGATTACTGTGTCCATGCAAACAATGATTTTTATTATTTTTTATATGTGGTACTAACTTGTTTTCCAAAGTATTTGCAGCCATTCCCATTGTCAGCAGGGATAGATGAGTGTATCCAATCCCATAGGCCTCTTCTAATAGTGCGAAGTATGTCTGAATTGCTAAAAAGCCTTATTGCTACTTTTGTGTATATTTTTAGTTTTTAGCAAGGTTGCTAATTTTAAATCTTTTTGTTAACTATATTTCCTCCTGGTCAAATCATTCATTTATCCACTAGATTTTTTTATTCTTTAAATAATAGAGAATTTGCTGTATTGGGGGCACCTGGCTGCTCAGTAGGTAGAGCATGCAACTCTTGATCTCAAGGTCATGAGTTCAAGCCCCACGTTGGGCATGGAGCCTACTTAAAAAACAAAACAAAACAGAATTTGCTGTATTTATTATATTTGCTGTATATGTCTTTTCACAGCCTTTGTATGTCTTTATACTTTAGTTAAAGATTTTTTTTTGGAGATGTAAATGTTTTCAAAATCTCTTTAACTAAATCTGTTGACTTCTACTTTTGTGAGTCAATCATTTATTTCTAAGGTTAATAAAATAATCCAGAATTTAGATATTAGATATTCAACTCTTTTTCTATATTTAGGCTTTTTTTTTTTAATGTACTATATAGTGTATGATATAAGTATAAACTGATTTTCTGCCAGTCACTAACCAGTGACCTCTGTTCATTTCCTTCCTGGCCATTTTATGAGAAATCCTTTGTGATATATTAAGTTCTTATTACTATGAAGCTATCCCAACCTAGTGCTACATATATATTTATTGTTGCTGGCTCCCCTTACTAGTCTTTTTCTTTTTTAGAATATTCTTTGATTTTTTTTATTTATTCCTCCTTTGAAATAAAATTTAAAATGGTTTTTTCATCAGATTTAACAACATCATTTTGGGATTGATGGCATTTCTTTAAACCTGAGAAATTATTTCTTACATTACTTGGGATAAGATGGCATATGATGAGATATTTTAGCAAAGTTTGTCTGGAGCCAAACTGGGTTCCCTTTTTGCTCAAAACAGCCTGAAACAAACATGAACTAAGAGGCCAACATAAACTATAGCCAAGGAAAGGAGCCCAGGTCCATATCTGAGAAAAATGTCAAGCATCGGGTCCAAGGGGAGAGGGTCTTGAAAGGTAGAAAGGGTATTAAGAAATCCAGAACCCTGAAGAGCAAGAATAAATGAAAAAACAGACATTATATGGCCACTGATATAAAATCAAACTCTTGGTTCTTCCTCCTGGTATTTTTCTACGAATGCACTGCATTTTCCTCTGTGTTAGTGCACCTGGCCGTGCATTTTATAAACTAGAAAGAAGCTTTTGTAACCCTGTGAAAATGGTCTCAGTGAAATCCAAGCCTCTGTCAGATTTCCATAGTGTTTGATGTGTTCTACAGGAATCCTACACAAATTGTCAGGGAATCTTTCATCACAATTACCTCATTACAGATTTCTGAATAAGCTAAGGAAATGCTTACTTCGTGATATCCAGCAATATTTTGTTTTGGAAACGTAGAGTCTTTCGGAATCAACTGTAAGTCATAATATTTACCTTTATCTTCCAACTGAAAAAAATTTTGTTCATCAGAAAGACCTGTGATGCCCTCTTAACTATAAATACCATTTTCCAGGAAATCAAATACTTTCAACAGCAAATTTCAGGTAGAATCTATTTCCTGAAATTTAGATTAAGATAACAGATAAGATACCAGATCAGTTCCCCATAAATCTGTCTTTACTTAAACATCGCTGTGAGTTTGACTACATTTTATTTATAAATGCTTTCTGAAATTCACTAGAGCTTTTTCTTTTTATTAGAAGCCCTTCTCTATAAATGACATCTCCATGAGTCAATATCATTAAAGGAACAAGCATCAGAAAGAACAGAATGTTGCCTCCTTTATAATACTGTATTCCAGTTTAGGTCTCAATATCAAGATTCTTTGAAGCTTCCAAGTTATCTGCAGAATTCCGGTTGGAAATGCTTCCCGGTTGTCAATATTTGGGGAGTAGCTGTAGAAGACAATTCTCTTTCATCTGTCTATCCCATTCCTTCGGGAGAGATCCCGCTCTCCCTAATTCTAATCATGAAGTCTAAATGGTAACAGCCATCAGTTATGACATCCCATATCCTTGACCATGGAGACTCCTCAGCAGGAGAATCCCTGAACCAACTGAAGGTACATAGAATCCCACGGCACTGAGAGCAGCGCTTGCTTCTGGGAAAACCTCGTGGAACAGACACTTTGGGTTCTTTGCACCGATCCCTACAGGGACTTACTTTTGTGTGCCTGTGCCCGGCTTTGATGCACTTTGCGTCTAAGAGCTCCCATTTGTGACTCTCTTCTGAGGCCTGTCTGCAGCTGGTGGAGATGCTTGGCTTTCCCATATCACCTGCAAGCAAGTGCAGGGAGGCAGAAGCATCTGGAATTGACGCTTCTCAGGGTGACATTTAGCCAGTGACCAGCTGGTGTGGGAGTTTGAAAGTGCCGCAAACTTATCGTGTCTCTGGACAAACTCTGAGCACCACTTGAGCCCCAGAGCTTCCCACGGGATCAGGCTGAAACTGGAATCTCTCCTGAAGTCACACTTCCATTTGGTTTCTTGTGCCTTTCCCATCTTGCTCCCCCCTGTTCCTGTTTTCCTGAGAGCACCTTCATTAAAATGACTTGAACACAGTCTCTTCGCAGGCACGGCTCCTAGAAAACCTGACCCGCACCTGCACGGACTCCTGCTGGGTCAGTGAGCGTCTCTCCCTGAGATTTTTCATACCTGGAACTGGGAAGTAGAAAGCTTGCCGAGAAGAGTCTGCAGCTGCTGTGGGCTGGAGAGAAGGCAGCTGACCCCCAGAAAGCCCAAGTGGTGCCTTCCTGCATCCAGCTGTCCCCGGGGGGCATCTCAGGGCCCCCCTCCCCAAGGTGTGGTTGAGGTAGAAAATGTGGGTTTGGATGGTTAAATTCAGTTTCTGTCATTTGCATCTAAAAAATTCCCAGCTAATATTGCTGAGATCGGAGTGCTCTCAAATACTGAAGACCCTCTCCACGGAAAACAGCACAGTTATCCAAAACTTCATACCTGATCTCAGGGGTTCACATTCATGGATTCTAGCATTGCATGGACACTTCTGATTTTATGAGGATTAACCGCTCACAGGTTGTCTCTTACTCCTCCTGGCAAGAGTGCTTGCCTTGTTGGGTAATCTCTAGGTAATTTTGGAGAAAAACAGTACCTAGGACCTTTGTTTTGGATTTTTTTTTTCCACCAGGTAAGCACAGTTACCAATATAGAAATCACAACGGATCGAGTCCATACATAAGGAAGTAAAAAAAGTGTATGTGCCAAGCAGAGTACATATTCAACGCCGTGCAGATGTCCACATGAACAGAAAGTTCATGAAAACAAGGGGACAGGACAAGAAGAGATGGTATCATTGAACTATCATCTTACTTTGAGAAATACCTAAGTGACTGCAGTATTTCCTTGATTAGGGGAAAATGTTTATATTGTTGCAAGATCAATAGAATCATAACTTTGGTTCCATAACTCATCTACTTGATTTTATGTATTTTTAGTCAATTCTCTTCTGACTAAATGTCTGTCCAACTGAAAAAAAAAACAAAAACCCTTTCTCACAGGACAGCTGGGAGAGCTCCTGTCTTCCCACTGCCCTGCGCCCCACGCTTCACACAGTACATTACCTCACAAAGATTAAGTGGCCTCACACCCCCAGATCCATAGCGGCAGCACCATGTACAGGGTCTACATGCATTGTTTTTGTCCTGGACCTGTGCTCAGATGCGCCACTTTTCTCTGAGCCCTCTGACACCCCCGTTCCACCATCAAGGTAGCCCTGTGTGCGTAGACCCGGGCCAGGGGGCAGCAGGGCCTACTGGGGGGCACTACTCGGACATTGCCTTCACTTTCGTTCATCTCACAGCAAACACTAGAGAATATCCTGGGACTGTTGTCCCGGGTAAGCAGGCAGGAAGGCAGGGTTTCCATGGCGTCGGGCAGGAGAGGGACAGGGAGAAATTCCTCCCTCCGACCGGCAGAATCCTCCCTCCAATATGGCAGTAGGCTCCACAGTTGTAGCTGGATGTTTGGAGAGTTTTTTGGGGTCCGGGAGGTTTTACCTCCCTCTGACTGTGTTATCTTCTGCTTTATGAAAAGCTGTTTTTATAAAATGTGAACATATTTACATATCCCTTGATTTTACGAAATAGAGAAAGGAAGGAAGGAAGGAAGGAAGGAAGGAAGGAAGGAAGGAAGGAGGGAAGGAAGGAAAGGAAAAAGAAAGAAAGAAGAAAGAAAGAAGAAAGAAGAAAGAAAGAAAGAAAGAAAGAAAGAAAGAAAGAAAGAAAGAAAGAAAGAAAGAAAGTCCCTACATTTGATAATGGTATTTGTCAGCATCTTTCTATTAATCATATCATCTTCTCATTTTGACAAGCACATGTTAAACTTGCATGCTGCCTCCATCTCTGTGCCTTAACTGAAACTTGATTTTGCCTGATGACAGTTTTCCTTCTAGCCAATTCTCAAGAAGAGACTGCTCATATCCACACCCCCCTGCCCCGACGTTTCTCTAACACATCACACCTTCAAACTGCATAGTCTCATGCCGCTGCAGACCACGTTACCACAGTTGGAGCAACTTCAGACAACACCCATTGATTCACTCACAGTTAGGCCGCCCGCGGTTCCAGGAGGGCCTGCCTGCGTTCTCTGCGTAGGCCTGGCAGGCTAAAGTCAAAGTGTTGGCTGGACTGAGCTCTGATCTGGAGGGTCTGGAGAAGAATCTGCTTCCAAGCTCACCTCGGCTCTGGGCACAATTCAGATCCTTATCATTGGTTAGGATGGAGGTCCTCATTTCCTTGCTGGCTATCAGATGGGGACAATTCTCAACTTCTAGAAGCTTCTCTCTGGTCTTTCTGTGAGGCCCCCCTATGTCTTCAAAGCCAACAATGGGTCTGAATCCCCTCACGCTTTGATCGCTCTCACTCCCTTTTCTGCTGTGTTCTGGAGAAATTTCTCTGCTTATTTACTTACTTACTTACTTACTTATTTTAAGTAGGCATCTCATCCAGTGTGGAGTCCAATGCAGGGCTTGAACTCATGATCCTGAGATCAATACCTGAGCTGAAATCAAGAGCCAGACACTTAACTGACGGAGCCCCCCAAACGCCCCATCTGCTTTTAAATAAAGGGTTTACCTACCTGTGTCAAGCCCACAATTGAATACTTATTAAGACTGACTGATGTGGGGGACACCTGGGGGGCTCTGTTGGTTAAGCGTCTGCCTTCGGCTCAGGTCATGATCCTGGAGTCCTGGAATTGAGCCCCATGTCGGGCTCCCTGCTTGGCGGGGAGTCTGCTTCTCCCTTTGCTCCTCACATTGCTTGTGCTCTCTCTCTCAAATAAATAAATAAAATCTTTAATAAAAAAAATACTGATTTGGGACTTCAGTTACATCTGTAAAATCCTTTCATGGCAGCACCTAGATTAGTGATTGACTGAATAACTAGGGCACAGGAATCTTGGGGGTGGAGGGCATCTTTAGAGTTCTGCCTACCATGACTACCAGCTTAGAAGCCCTTTAGACTCCTTTGGGGGTCTTGGATTAATATGGAAGCTTCCACATTCCAGAGCTGATGTGAGTATTTTCTCCTAGGGCCACTTCAGCTTTTGGAGTAGTTTACTGCTTGCTGTTTGGATTTTGTCTGCTATGCTTCATCATTGTCTTCTGCAGCTTGAGTGTGGAGCATGGGGATTCCTCCCACTTTTTTGTGAGGCTAAACAATTATTTAAAAAGTATGTCTTAAAATACACATAAAATCTAGTTATGTTGTAATAGGAGGGTATTTTAGAGTATATAATAATGAATTCAACGTCCACCGATTCTTGTAATGCGTGTGTGTGTTTACCAAAGGCGCATTATGGTTACTAAGCAATCAGAATGGACACCAACCATGAATGTCCAGTGCAGCTAAATAGCAGCCCTGCTATGCTCCAATATCTAGGAGGTACTTCATAACGTGCTAAGGGAGACACAAAGATGAATACAAAAACAAGATGTGACAAAAAAAATCTTGTGAGGAAGATGAGCTATGTATATGTATTATTCTCCGTAACAGGGAGAAATGTATAGATGTAAAAGAGAGATCCGAGGGGAGAAATCTGATTTCCAGCTAAGGATCTAGAAGATTCCATGGGAATACAGCTCTTGAGGGAAGCCTGTGGAGACCAAATATCCCGGGCCTTTCACAGTTCCACCTAGAGAGAAGCCATTTATCAAGAGCCTATTGGAGAGCCCTCTACACATGCCTGTTAATGAGCTCAGAAACAGTAGACAGTGCTTTCCTGTCAAATGTAGGAGTAACTGTTCTTCTGAGCTAGATCTAATTTTGATTATTTAAGGATAAACCATGACACCAAGACATCAATTTCATGACATCAAGAGACTCAGAGACTCACCAAGAGATTATCTATTGCTATTTTATTCTCCACCCAAAATAAAGTTGTAAAATATTCAGATATCATTGCATTTGTTTTTCACAGCTCACGAGATATCTTTGTTTCTGGCTTCTCACTTTTTTTCCTCAAAGATTTTGTTTATTTGAGAGAGAGAGAAAGCAAGCACAAGCAGGCAGAAGGGCAGAGGGAGAGGAAGAAGTAGGCTCCCCGCTGAGCAGGGAGCCCAGTGCGGGACTTGATCCCAGGACCCTGGGACCATGACCTGAGCTGAAGGCAGACACTTAACCAACTGAGTCACCCAGGTGCCCACCTCTCACCTTTTGATGGACAATCTGGAAACAGAGGATTTCATTCACGATTGTACATCGGCCTCAAAGGGGAAGATGTGCGGATGCTTCTAGTAGCATCTTCCAGAGTAAAAGTGATCCAAGTGCTGATTGTTTTGATAGACTGTTTGCAAACATGGCTACAATGATTCTGCTCCCTTTGCCATGTGACTTTGTAGTTCTTACCATCAAGAGGTAGGGCCTATTTCCCTTCCCCTTGACTCTAGGCTGAGCTTGTAAGTTGTTGTTGTTGTTTTTTTTAATTTTATTATGTTATGTTAACCACCGTACATTACATCATTAGTTTTTGATGTAGTGTTCTATGATTCATTGTTTGCGTAGAACACTCAGTGCTCCATGCAGTACGTGCCTTCTTTAATGCCCATCACCAGGCTAACCCATCCCCCACCCCCAGAATCCTCAGTTTTTTTCTCAGAGTGCATAGTCTCTCATCGTTCGTCTCCCCCTCCGATTTCCCCCCCTTCATTTTTCCCTTCCTACTATCTTCTTTTTTTTTTTTTTTAACATATAATGTATTATTTGTTTCAGAGGTACAGGTCTGTGATTCAACAGTATTGCACAATTCACAGTGCTCACCATAGCACATACCCTCCCCAATGTCTATCACCCAGCCACCCCATCCCTCCCAAACCCCACTACTCCAGCAACCCTCAGTTTGTTTCCTGAGATTAAGAATTCCTCATATCAGTGAGATCATATGATACATGTCTTTCT
>NC_138376.1:104016591-104029085 GCF_054177405.1 Leptonychotes weddellii | reverse complement strand
GCATAATACCCTCCAGTTCCAACCACGTCATTGCAAATGGCAAGATTTCATTCCTTTTGGTGGCTGCATAATATTCCATCATATATATATATACCACATCTTCTTTATCCATTCATCTTTTGATGGATATCTTGGCTCTTTCCACAGTTTGGCTATTGTGGACATTGTTGCTATAAACATTGGGGTGCACATACCCCTTCGGATCCCTACATTTGTATCTTTGGGGTAAATACACAGTAGTGCAATTGCTGGGTCATAGGGTAGCTCTATTTTCAACTTTTTGAGGAACCTCCATACTGTTTTCCAGAGTGGCTGCACCAGCTTGCATTCCCACCAACAATGTAGGATGGTTCCCCTTTCTCCGCATCCCCGCCAACATCTGTCCTTTCCTGACTTGTTAAATTTAGCCATTCTGACTGGTGTGAGGTGGTATCTCATTGAGGTTTTGATTTGGATTTCCCTGATGCCGAGCAATATTGAGTACTTTTTCCTGTGTCTGTTGGCCATTTGGATGTCTTCTTTGGAAAAATGTCTTTTCATGTTGACTAATAGAATGCAAAAGAGGTGACATCATGCCCATTCTGAGCCCGGATCTCCAGAGACGGTGCCCACCTACCTGCTCTTTTGGAACTCTGCTGAGCCACCATGTGAACAAGCCCAGCAGCTTGTGGGGCCAAATCCAGAAGCAAAGCTGGATTTCAGGTGCTTGAGGAAACCCAGCTGAGATCGGCAGACATGTAGGTTCACAATTAACTAGTGGCTGTTATTTTAAGACACTAAGTTTTATGTTGCTTTGTTTTACTATCCTAGTCCCATTTCTCTTCTGATGCAAGTTAGAAGGGCAAGTCCCTCTCTGATCTTTAGTAGCAACATTAAACATTGACCTGGGACAAGAATTTCTCACAGGAATTTCGCAAGCCTGACATATTTAATTTGTTTCAATTTTGTGCAAATTTTATTTCCATCTTTTTTTTCCTCTAAGAGTGAAAAAAAACCCATTAAATGTATGATGAGTTCCAGGTGCTTCAGAAGAAAAATGGTGAGTTGGATTGAGAGTCTCCTGGAACTCCAACCTTTTTCTTTCTTTTTTTCTTTAAGATTTTAAAAATTTATTTATTTGACAGAGAGATAGCGAGAGCAGGAACACAGCAGGGGGAGCGGGAGAGGGAGAAGCAGGCTCCCCGCTGGGCAGGGACCCCGATGCAGGGCTCCATCCCAGGACCCTGGGATCATGACCTGAGCCGAAGGCAGATGCTTAACGACTGAGCCACCCAGGCACCCTTAACCTTTTTTCTTTCTAAGATTTATTTATTTATTTGAGAGAGAGGGAGAGAAAATGAGCACAGGAGGAGGGTTCAGAGGGAGAGAGGGAATCCTCAAGCAGACTCCCCGCTGAGCATGGAGCCCACCACAGGGCTCCATCTCAGAACCCCGAAATCATGACCTGAGCCAAAATCAAGAGTTGGCCACAACTGATTGAGCCACCCAGGCGCCCCTGGACCTCCAACCTTCAAAATGCTCCAGTGGTGCTGTTCACATAGCACTGGCCAAATTTTGAGGGGCTGGTCTGAAACATCAGAATAACATGTTCTTTTTAATTCTTATAGTTGATTTCTTTTTATAAGTAACATTATAAGGTGCTTTATCCTTTAAAGAGCAGTTAATTCTTTTTTTTTAATTATGTTATGTTAATCACCATATGTTACATCATTAGTTTTTGATGTAGTGTTTCATGATCCATTGTTTGCGTATAACACCCAGTGCTCCATGCAGTACGTGCCCTCTTTAATACCCATCACCAGGCTAACACATCCCCCCACCCCCTCCCCTCTAGAACCCTCAGTTTGTTTCTCAGTGTCCATAGTCTTTCATGGTTTGTCTCCCCTTCTGATTTCCCCCCCTTCATTCTTCCCTTCCAGAGCAGTTCATTCTTTACAGAGCATTTGAACCTTGTAACTTTAAGATATGCAAATCCTCACCACCACCCCCAGCCCATTTTATACTTGAGAAAACTAAGACTCAGAGAGATTAAGTAACTTGGCCCAATGGAAGGCATTGTATGTTCCTATTATCATCTGACACCAAAAGCTATGCTTTTATCCATGTGTTAATAAATGATTAGTGGTTTGGAATTTGCTAGTATGTTACATGTAAGGAGTTCAAAATGTTAACCCCTTCTTTTCTTCTATGACATCTATGTCTTTAATTTGAAAAATATTGAGTAGGGAAATAATTAACTATCAGTAAGTCATTTAATTTAAAAAATCCACCTCTACAGTCTTACTTGCATGCTCAGCTTTCAAGTGTTTATAATCTACTACTAACCTCACTGCTGATGTTGGCATATTCCTTTCCCCCAAACATTTTATTTGTGAATGTTTAAACGTCCAGGAAAGTTGAAAGAATTTTAAAGTAATAACCATATGCTCACTGCTTGGATTCTATAATTAATATTTTATAATACTTGCTCTATCATATCCACCTACCTTTTCCTATCCATCCACCAATCAATCCCTCTGTATTGACTTCTAACCGGACAGTTTGGTAGTCCAGAGTAAAACACTGTGGAGAATATTGCTTTGTGAGCAAAGTTTGTCACTTCACCTCGGCACCAGGGTCTGCAGACAAAACCACTGATGATCTGAAAGTCAACTTCAAAGGAAGGATGCCAATAAAAGCGCCAACTGCAATCAGTTTCAAAATGACTCACATAGTCTGAATGGAGGCATTGCCTGCCTGCTGATAGGAAGGGTTGGCAAGAATGCAACTCCTGCCTGCTGGCCCAGAGAATGTTCCTTTACACAGCTCTAATTCTGAGTCATATTTTGGGCTGGTCTTTCCCTTTCTTTCTTTCTTTCTTTCTTTCTTTCTTTCTTTCTTTCTTTCTTTCTTTCTTTCTTTTTTCTTTCTTTTTCTCTCCCTCTCTTTGTCTCTCTCTCTTTCTTTCTTTTTTTCTTTCTTTCTTTCCTTCCTTCTTCCTCCTGAGACTTCTCTCTCAATAGTGATATAAACAAAAATAGAAGACATGGAAAGTAATTATGGAATCATGGAATGTAAAAGGCAGAGGGGACCAGAGCACCTGTGACTCTGCCCAAGGGCCCAGATGTCCAAGATGAAGGGTAAAGCCCCCTGAGCACAGAAAAACTAAAAAACATGTACAGTTATGGAGAGAAGAGACAAGGCAACTCCAGAAGAGCAGTACAGCTAGATATTAGGAGGAAGAGCAGTCAATAGGTGCTTGGGGGCTGGGAAAAGAGGGCCTGGAAATACTCTCTTATTGTTGAAAACCATAATGCCCACATAGCCCAATAATTGATTTTCTGTCCCTGGAACATGCTATTTCATTGGCTTATTCCACTCACTTGATACAAGTACTGAACCAAAGGAAAATTCCATTCTTACAAATGGATTTGAAATTTATGGCATAGGGAACCCCACAAATTCCAATGTATGCTGCTAGTTTTTTTTGTAAATTGGGTGGGGGAAATTCTATGGCTGCTTGACTGGCTGCTGGGAATTTCTCCAGTAAGTAAAACCCCAGTGACTCTTCCTCTCATTGCTAAAACCACAACCACTCTGTTTGGGGATTAGCAGATGTTTTCACACTGTTACCACCTACCCAGAGAGCACTCAGAGGGGAGCACTTAGAGGAACAGAAAGAGGGAATTTTGGAGGAATTTAGGCAACTACCTTGCTGAGCAAAGAGTAAGGAAAAATTCTACTCTATTATTGGTGTAGTACATTATTTTTTTTAAGAAAACTCCATCCCCAACGTGGGGCTCGAACTCACTACCCCAAGATCAAGAGTCACATGCTCCACTGACTGAGCCAGCCACGTGTCCCGAAGTAGTACATTATTCATGGATTTCCTTCTGGACAAGATAATTTGGATTTGGGCTTGAAAAATGAGGGTCTCTGATAATAGTCTATGGAAAAGGATTAAAAAGTGATGCCCAGGATGAAAGTCATCCTAACTGGTTCTGGAGATAAAATAAGGCTATAACCATTGCAAGAGAGGTAGACAGGGGCTGGACAGAAAACATGTCATGGGAAACACTGTAGAACCAGAGTGGTCGGAAGAGAACAGCAATTGAGCTGTGGGAATGGAAGACGACTTGGAGCAACTGGGTCATCACAACTGCTGTGACATCCCAGACAACCGTCTCGCTCTCCTCAAGGCCTGGGTCTGAATGTGTCCTTGGTCTTTTCAGTCTTGAGCAGTTCAGATAACTGAAAATGGAGACCTTCTCTCATTCTAAGGTGTCTCGGCATTCCAAAAGCTGTATGTATGTGAGAGGAGCAGAGGAACGAGCTTCATCATCTTCAATCACACTTCCGTGTCTTTCCTCCTACTAAGTATTAGGAGCTTAGCTATATTAGAGGCGATGTAATTTTTAGTTGATGAAATAAGCCTATGTTTATGTGGTTGCTATGGACCAAATTGGGTCCCCTGCAATTTCCTATATTGAAGCCCTAACCCTCCATGTGACTGTATTTGGAGACAGGGTTTTTAGGAGGTAATTAAGGTTAAATGAGGTCATAAGGATGGGGTCCTAATCTGACAGGCAGCCTTATGAGAAGAGGAAGAGGAGGATGAGTCAGTCTCTTGCTCTCTTCATCTGCGCACACCACACAAAGACCATGTAGGGACGCAGTGAGAAGGTGGCCATTTACAAGCTAGGAAGAGAACGTTCATCAGAACTTGACCATGGTAGCACCCTGATCTCAGACCTCTAGTCTCCAGTTTGTGAGAAAATAAATTTCTGTTAAGCCACCCGGTCTGTGGTATTTTGTGGTATTTTGTTATGGCAGCCCAAGCTGACTAATAGAGGTGGTAATAAGACCAACGTAGGATCACAGTTCTGAAGTCTGGTCAAGCACATGTTTTGCTCTTCTTTTCATCTATCAACCAGCTTTCTTTTATTCCCAATTTCTCTCTCCCTCCCTCCCTCCTTCCGTCTCCTGCCCCCGCTATTTATTTTCCCAAATGTATTCTGTTCTTAGATTCCAGCTGACCTAGTGATGATAAAACTTAGCAAGACGGCATTTAAAAGGGGCTTCTCAGAGGGCCAGGAACCGTTAGGCCAGGGGAGTTCAATGTGCTGCAACAGTATTCCATCTTTTTTCTTTTGTAATATTTATATTCACCCTTGATAGTTTCTTTCCTTTTCTTTCTTTCTTTCTTTTTTTTTTTGAGGCTTTTTTTTCACCTATTTCACCCATTGCCCCACCCACCTCCCCTCTGGTAACCATCAGTTTGTTCTCTGTAGTTAAGAGTCTGCTTTTCTGTTTTTCTTGTCTTTTCTTTTTTCATTTGTTTTGCTTTTTAAATTCCACATATGAATGAAATAATATGGTATTTGTCTTTCTCTGACTTATTTTGCTTAGGATTATACTCGGTAGATCCCTCCTAGTTGTTGCAAATGGTGAGATTTCATTCTTTTCATGGCAGAGTAATATTCCATTGTATATACATACCATATCTTTAGCCATTCATCTGTCGATGGACACTTGAGTTGCTTCCATAATTTGGCTATTGAAAATAATGCTGCAATAAACATAGGGCTGCAAATATCTTTTCGAATTAGTGTTTTTGTATTTTTTTGTCACCCCTCAAGTTTTGTGTTTTTCCCTAGAGCATAAATTCCATGAGGACAGAGGCTGCTTGTCTTGTTCCCTGCCATATCCCTAGAATCTAGCATAGAGAAGTCACTAGCTTTCTTCCTTCTGCCACAATTCTCTCATTTCTGTTCAACAAACATTCATGAAAGACTTCCTCTGAGCAAAGCACTGTGCCCACGGAAGATACTAATAGAACAGTGGTTCTCACAGTGTGTATCCTGAGCCAGCATTGTCAACATCACTTGGGACCTTGTTAGAAATGCAAATTCTCAGGCCCTACCCCAGGCCTACAGAATCAGAAACTCTGGGGGTGGGCCCCATAGTCTGTGATTTCACAAAGCCCTTCAGGTGATTGATGCAGGCTTAGGTTTGCAAGAGTGGTTGTCCCCATCAGTCATTACAATTGTCCACATTCTTCTTTCTAGGTAGAAGGTGTCCATAACGCCCAGCACCTACGTATTGCCAAAAGCTCTTGGTAGCTCAGTGGTGCTCAAGCCTGATGGCTCATTAGAATCACCTGGGGTGCATCCAACATACCAGATGCTGGGCTCCTCCCCTAGAGGGTTAGCTTCAACAGGCTCTGTGTTTGGCCTAGGCATTAATGTTTTAAAAGCTCTGCAGGTGATTCTAATATGTAGCCAAGGTTGAGAACCCCTAAAGTAGTTGGAAGTCTACAAAGGGAATGGGGAATTGAAACTGAACATGCTGAAGGAGCTTGAGGTATTAGGTTGAGTCACATGAAGTTGCCATATTTGTAGGTCAAAATCTGTCAAATGTTGGCAGGTGTATATGGTTTAACCTGCTAGACATTCTCAACTCCCAAACAAAAGCAGGCACGGCATGTAGCCAACAAAAGGGCCCAGGAAATGGAGAAATCAGAAAGTCAGTCTAACTGAAGCAGAATCCATTATCTTCACCATTAATAATAGAATGGCTATTGTGATTTTCTTTCTTTTTTTTTTTAAGATTTATTTATTATTTTAGAGAGAGAGAGAGTGGGGGCGGGGCGCAGGAGATAGGCAGGGAAAATCTCAACAGACTACCAGCTGAGCCCAGAGCCAGATGTGGGGCTCAACCTCACAACCCTGAGATCATGACCTGAGCTGAAATCAAGAGTCGGACACTTAACTGACTGAGCCACCCAGGTACCCTGCTACTGTGATTTTCGATTACTTTTCCTCAAGGACTAGGGTCACGAACTTTTCCTATAAAGGGCCTGATAATAAATACTTTAGACTTTGCAGGCCATGTGGTCTCTCTTGCAACTACTCAGCTCTGCTACTGTAGTGGGAAACCAGCCACAGACAAAGCGTTAATGAAAGGGCGTGGCTGTGTTCCAATAAAAGTGTATTTACTAAAACAGGCAGTGGGCCAGATTTGGCCAGGGGTCATAATTTGCCAACCCTTGTTCTGTGATACGGATTTTTCATACGAGTGCTCGAGTAGACTTAAGATTTTTGCACGATGAAACAGCTGGTTAGTTGATTCTAGTAAAGTTACACAAATTATCTATAAAACACACAGAGAGCTTCCATATATCAAGAGTTTTTAGGTCACACAACAGAGTATTGTTGAGTTCTTTGGAATAGAAGGACTCTCATTTAAGCAGCAATTTCGAGGTTTGGGAACAGAGATGGGAGGAGCCCCAAAGTATAGAGACTCCTTTTCTCTTCTTACACTATTGGTGATTAGCAAATATTATCGTACCATTTGCTAAGGCTACCATATCAAAGTGCCATTGAGTGGTGTCTTAACCAACAGCAATTTATTTTCTCATAATTCTGGAGTCTGGAAGTCTGAGATCCAGGTGTTGGCAGGGTTGATTTCTTTAAAGACCTCTCTCCTTGATTTGTAGGTGGCTGTCTTCTTCTGTGTCTTCGCATGGTCATTCTGTGTGTGTCTGTATCCTGATCTCTTCTTCTAAGGACATCGATTATATATATGACCTCATTTTACCTTAATTACCCCCATTTAAAGGTCCTTATTCTATATACAGTCACATTGTGAAGTGCTGGGGATTAGGACTTCAACATAGGAATGTAGGGGGAGGCATAATTCAGCCAGGAGTTATCAAATGCATTACTTTCATGAACAATACGCCTGTCAAATAAATCCTCTAAAACCACTGTAGTTTCTCATGTGCAGCATCTTAACAACTTCCCCTACTCAGAGATAGGTAGAGTGGGAAGGAGTCTATAGCTTAGCTTATCCATATTCATTTTATAGTAAAGCAAACACAGACCCAGAGAGATGGAGTGGTTGACCATTTTCACAGGTAGGTCATGAGACCATGCAGGGATGCTGACTCACATTCTTTCATGGGTTTGCCAAATATGTAGTACACACCTTCTATACATTTGGCATTGGGTCAGACACTAAAGATAAAAGGGGATTCCCAGCCTGGGGTGGTTTAGACGTGCTTCAAGCCAGGAGCCACAGTTAAGCATGTGGCTCTGAGGTACCTACAAAAAGGGGACAACATTTGTGGGGGCTGAACACCTGTGGATTTTGTTATTAAAAATTCATAACTAAAAAGTTAGGGAGGCTTTTTTTTTTTTTTAAAGCTCTATGCCCAACATGGGGCTTGAGCTCACCACCCATGAGATCCAGAGTTGCATGCTCCCCCAACTGAGGCAGCCAGGTGCCCCTAAAAAGTTAGGGAGTCTTTTTGGAAATTTCTGCTTGTAAGTTCTAAGCTCTTCCTTTGTTTTATGGCATCATCAAGTATAAGGCCCTATGGGCTTAATAACAATTTTCAAAGCAAGAAAAATCAGGCTATGTTAAAGACTTACCTGATGTCAGAGAGGATAAAACATGAAAAAGGACATTTAGTCTTAAAGAAATATGGCTGATAAAATAGCAAATCTGAAACAGACCATTTTCTTAGTACTTACGGGGGTTGTCTAAGACAGTATTTCTCTGCCAGTAATTTGAAAATTATATATATATCAGATTTATAGAATTTTGAATTGAAAGTACTCAATAAATATTTGTAGAATAAATAATTTAGGTTCTTGGCCAAAAATCTCTTACCTGTTGTTTTCTCTTCTCTTTGACTTGTATATTTGTGCTCCTTACTTCCCTGTTCATTGTCATTTGGCAGAATTTCCTGATGGAGTGGCATTAGTTTATGTCTTCCATTCACTACGTTTAACCAGGATACAGGTTTCTAATGTCTTCTCATTTTGGCAGATTTGCAACTGGGGAGGGAAATGCATTTGGTATGATCCAAGTCAAGCCATGTGGCTGCTGAGTACCATCCCAGTGTGCTTCAGACTGTCCACTTGGTCACAGCTGACACTGACTTGGAAACCAACCACGGAAGGGAAGGCAGGGAGTCTGTCCATAATCAGGTATTTGGGATGACTACATTATAGGTGGATGGATTTGCATTCTTTAGAAAAGTGAGTGAAAACAAACCCTAGCTCTATCTTTAACATCTGCCCCCAAACACAGGCTAAGGATAATTTGTTAACTTACAGGTTCATTTCAGAGTATACTTTCCAGCAGGAAAATCTCACCATTCTATCCTCAGTATTCCAGTGTCTTTGGGCTACTGACACTTTCCTTCAATTTTATTTGTCTTTGATCTGACAACCTCTGTGTGCTTTGTAACTATATACAAGATTACACACTTCCTCCATTTAAATAGAAATCCCAAAGTACAGAGGTATAAAGTGACTTGAACAAGTGTTCGGTAAGTTGATTAGAGACTGGTTTAGAACAAGGGACTTCTGGATGGAAATGGTGTTTTTGTATTTTGTTTATGAACTAAACTTTTTGAGCTATAAATTCCCTTTTGATAGATCATGTGCAATAGAGCCATATTATTAAAGAGATTCAGATATACTATAAAATTATCCTTCACCACATATTGTAAAAATCAAACAAAAGATGGATCTGATAGCCAGGTTAAGCCTCAATGACCAATATCTGTAATATAATGATTCTCTGGATTTAAGAAACTCTATTTATAGTTATGGGCTTAGTATTTTTCTAATATTCTATAGATCAATGGGCATTTTAATGAAGAATTATGGGCTCCACAGGAATTGAAATCTATGGGGATTGTAATGAGGAAAGCCCACAAAGTTTGTGGGAATCAAAGGTTTTTCCTAAGGCAGCGTTTTCTAGTGTGGTCCCCTCGGATCACCTGCGTTAGAATCACCTGGAAGCTTGTGAAAACATTCCTAGGTCAACACCTGACTTATGAATCAGAATCCCTGAGAGTGAGGCCAAAAATCTCCATTTTAAACAAGTTCCCAGTATGTTTCTGATGCCCAAAAAAGCCTGAAAATCACTGGACTATATGAATGTGTTCTAGATTAAAGAGTAAAATAAAATAAATATATAAGTAAGCTGAGGACACCTTCAAGAACAAATATTGTCAGGATTCCTTAATGGGCAAGAATTATACCATATTTTAAAAATTCAGTGGAAAATTTGGCTTTTGAAAACGACAAGGAAAGTTTTAGATAAATTATTGGTTATTGATTGAAAATGTACTGCTCTTAAAGGAGAAGTGTTTTATGCAAATTTTCCTATACTAATTACTATATACTATATAATATACTAATTTCCTATACTAATCACTACTACCAATATCATTACTGACAGTGGAGAAGTGTGGCAATTTTAAGGTGGTATATTCTGAAGGTAGAGTACTTGGGTCCCTTTGAGCAATAGGGTATAAGGAAGGCTGATAAGGTAAAGGGAGAAATCAAGGATGACACTTGAATTTTTGGCTTGAGAAATGAAGAAAGAAAGGCTAATTGCTACAAGTGAGAATGATTACAAATGAGAAAAATAGAAGCATGGAGTGATTATGAGCTTCCTTTCGTTCATACTAAATTTAAGACATTTATGTGGGGAAGATGTTAACATGGAAGAGGGTACAGGAGTCTGGAGTTCTGGAAGGGGCTCAGGGCTAAAGATAAAGATGATACTTAGAGCAGCAGCAGTAATAAAGTCCCTTGGGAAGAATGATGGAGAAGAAGGAGGAAAGAGCCCCTTGGAAGCCAAGTGGAGAGTATCAAACTGTGTTAAAAAGAAACAACAGGTCCAAAATGGAGTCACTTATGCTAAGCCCCATCAAGACTTAATAGTTAACCTCATCGCAGTGTCAACCTCTCCCCAGAGTGGAATTTTAAACCACTCAGTCTGGAATTTCTGGATCAATGAGGTCATCTGCATCACCTGCATGAGGAGACCTCCCACCTCTCCCCTTAAGGGAAGATGACCTTGCCTGAAACAAGTTTTACTAATAACTTCTTTGTCCTGCCACAACCCCTGCCCCCATCTGCTTCTGCCTAGAAAAGCTTTCTATTTGGCACAGCTCCTTGGAGCTCCCTTCTATTTGTTTGAAGAAAGTCAATTAGTGCTTTTTTTTTTTTTTTCAGTTGAATTTTTGGTCTTTAACTAGAGGAAACCAGGGAGGGAGGAGGGAGACCAGGAGAGTGGTGCCCTAAAGCCAAGAGGAGAAAGTGGTTCAAGAAAGTGGGAGTGTCAATTCTGTTGAAGGCTGCCAGTAGCTGAAGTAAAACGAGGCCTATAAGCGAGAACAGGGTTTGGCAACATGGAGGCCATCGGTGACATTGACAAGGGCAAGCTTGGTGGAGTGGAGGCAGTGAAAGTTCATGCAACATGGACTGCTGGAGAAGGCAACATGAGGAAGTGGTGGCCATGACCATAGCAGATCCCGTAAGTAGTTTTGCTGGGAAGGGCAGATAAATGGGGCTGTATGATGGTGATATTACTGCTGGGAGATGTAGACCATATTAATGTGATAAGAATGATTCAGGAGAGAGGAAGACATTATGATATAGGAGAAAGATCCTATCTGCAGGATGAGGCCCTGGAGGGTACAAGGATACAAGCTTGCAGAGGCTCAACAGAAGGGCTGGCCCCTAATTGCCCCTGGGAGTGCTTGTCCATGTTAGGAGGAAATGCAAAGACTATGGCACATAGGCCGGTCTACAGATGGTTTTGGTGTGGGGAGGTGGATGCTTCTATTTTCTCACTGATGTCTTGAGCAAGGACAAAGAATATACTAGAGAATATCCTCAAGTAGAATTGCCTCAGAGTGCCCTTTTACAGTTTGTCATCATGAATTTAAAGTAAGACAAGTCATTATATTTGGGTGTTTTTCTCCAGGAAATTTTAGATGCTACCCTCCTCCCGATGCCCCCTCCAACTCCAGCCCTGCCCTAGCTTGGCTTTATCTGTCAGTCCTGCTAGATGCCCGTTCTGTGGGAAAGCTGTGCTGCTCCTCCAAGACTAGATCTAGTGCTCTCTTGTTGTCTCTCTTACCCTGGATAAGACTCTACTGTAATTATCCACTGACTCATATCTATATCTCCCTCCAGAATGTAAGCTCCCATCTGGCGGGGATTTTCAGCTCTGATGTTCTGAGCTCTGACCCCAACCTCAAAGGTAGCACTTAGCACACAATAGGTGCTCATTGAATAAACATGGTCCATAGGGCAAATATCAACCTCTCCAATTTCCACGTTAACATCAAGAATATTTGCATTGAGTGTTAATTAGAAAGAATTATTGCTTATTTATTACCAAAATACTGTTTCCTAAAGATTTCTAGTTCAGCTTCATCTTGCTGTAGTTCCCAAAGTTACCATATATAATTATATACAAAGCAATTTTTTTTAATTTTTTTTATTCTTATGTTAATCCCCATACATTACATCATTAGTTTTAGATGAAGTGTTCCATGATTCATTGTTTGTGCATAACACCCAGTGCTCCATGCAGAATGTGCCCTCCTCAATACCCACCACCAGGCTAACCCATCCTCCCACCCCCCCTCCCCTCTAGAACCATGTTTGTTTTTCAGAGTCCATCGTCTCTCATGGTTT
>NC_138376.1:104007643-104016491 GCF_054177405.1 Leptonychotes weddellii | reverse complement strand
TCTTCTTCTTCTTTTTTTTTTTTTCTTAACATATATTGCATTATTTGTTTCAGAGGTACAGATCTGAGATTCAACAGTCTTGCACAATTCACAGCGCTTACCAGAGCACATACCCTCCCCAGTGTCTATCACCCAGTCACCCCATCCCTCCCACCCCACCCCCCACTCCAGCAACCCTCAGTTTGTTTCCTACAATTAAAAATTCCTCATATCAGTGAGATCATATGATACATGTCTTTCTCTGTTTGACTTATTTCACTCAACATAATACCCTCCAGTTCCATCCACGTCGTTGCAAATGGCAAGATCTCATTCCTTTTGATGGCTGCATAATATTCCATTGTTTTATTTTTAAGGAGGTTTGCATTTTACTTTTTATTTATTTTTTAAAAGACTTTATTTTTAAGTAATCCCTACACCCAACATAGGGCTTGAACTCAACCCCAAGATCAAGAATCTCATGGTCTACCGACTGAGCCAACCAGGCGCCCCAAAAAAGAACTTTGCATTTTAGCTGACTTACTTTTCATTCTGCTCTCTAAAGATGGTGAATAGGGAAAAAAATTTATGATAGTGAAGGTTAGAGAAGAAAAACAAGCAACAAGCTTGTAAGTATTTTAAGTGCGGTGCAAGAGACCTGCACATCATATTTTATTTACTGGTTTTCTTTTTCAGATTAGAAACCAACAATTTTGAGGGAAAATACGCCCCATTTTTCCTACAAACATTTGTACAAGAAGGGGAAATATATATTAAATAACGACATCTTAGAATGGTTAGGAACATTTTGAGAAGATATAATTTAGATTTAAAGTCAGTTTGCATTCAAAGAATAGATTTAACACAATCAGGGACATGGGTCTCAGTGCTATTCACTTCTCCATTGCTAGGTAATAGACATGTTTTTTTCTCTGATTGATCATCAGTCATTATGGCCACTTACCCAATCAGTGGGCACTGCAACATCTTACAAATATGCAAGAATGCATTTACTCTGTCATGTCATCTTCAAAATATCCAACAACCTTGAGATGGACCTTTATGTCCAATATAAGTAAAATACACTCTTAGTAATGTGAAGCTCGGAGAGATTCAGTAAAACTTATACAAAGTCACAGAGCTGGTAAAGGGCCGAGTCTGAATTCAGTTCAGACCAGTTGGTTGGGCTTTAAGAGTGACAAAACAGGGGCAGCCCCTTATGATGTCTAAAGTCCTTTCCAGGTCTAATATTTTATAATTTCCAAAGAAACAAAGAAATTTCTCTTCACACTTCTTTCTCATCTTGAATTATTAATCCCATGATCAGCCGGGAGACAAATCAGAATTTCTTGGCATCTCTCCTGTTCTCCAGATATGCACATGTGGACTAAAGCTTTACACACAGGAACTCAAAAGGACAAACTTTCCTTGAAGTAGTAAGAAACGCCATTTCCATTTTCCTGCCTAAAGCTCTGCTAGAGAGAGGAGGATGGCTAAAAACAAGGACAGGACAAATAAATGTCTTAGAGATGCTTAGGAAATGGGTGTTATAGGAGTATGAGTATTTATACATAAAACCTAAATCTGCACTGTTTTTCATTTAGTTCAGGTTTTTAGTTTCTAGTTATTAGGTCATGTACTTGTTGGAAAAGTAAATATTTATTTCGGTTCTGTAAAATGTTGAATTCACTCTTGCCATTAATTTATTTCAAGAGTTATAACCCGACCTCTACGTTTAACTCTATAATCAGCAATGCACATCGTCAGATGAACATCTGACACACAACAGGGCATGCATTACTTAATTATGGTAAGCACATGTAATAGCAATCATTTGGATAGTGGATTACTTCACAAGATTTCATTGTAGGAACGAACTCATGCCACAGATGAAGAAAAAAGTCTCAGAAAGGCCAGTGACCTGTCGAAGATTCGGATGCAAGTAAGGGGCAGAGTCAGCACCTAGAACATACTCTGAGAGTTCATGAATATAAAAACACTGTCTTTGAGATGATGTGTTATTACCTCTCAGAAAGATAGTTGAAGAATACTAAACAGTCTTTTTATTCTTTCTTCCTTTTTTTTTCCTAGACAGTCTTAAAGATTCGTGATTGGGGTCATAAATCCTTGGCTCTAGGAGCACCACATGCATCATGCCAAGTGAGAATGCCAAGTCTGAGCTGGACAAGGGTGACTAGAGCAAATCATCAGGAAGCTGTGTGAGAGGTCCATTGTAGCATGGGGAAAAGAATGGCAAGCTGAGAGATGGAGAGCAGTGGAGACCCATCTCTAATACCGGGAGGTAAACTTCATGGGTGACTCAGCTGGGATGCCCTACTCTTGCCCTAACAGATAAATGTCCTCTGGCTCTGCCCTCACAGGCTGACTGGCCTTATATCCAGGGGCTCCCTTGCCCTCTAGCTTCTAGTTGGTTCTGTGAATGAGGACCCTTGACAGAGATGGGAGGGATGGAAGTAAAGTCAGGCATTACCCTTGGCTTTCTCCCTGTGAGGTCCCCAAAGGTCATGGCTCCTCTCTAGGGCTCCTGCTTTCCATGACTTTCCCTCTCCATGCACCAACCCTGTGGTCCTCCTCCCCCCACCCTCATCCGTGGTATCAGTACCTGTTATCCCAGTTCAAATGCTGCTGGAACCCTAACACATTCTGCAGGATTCCTCCCAGTTGTCCCTCTGCTCATGATTATGTTGTCAACTACTGAATTTGGTTTGCTTGTTCTTCTTTCTCTAAAGTGAGGATTCGTGGCTCCTTCACATGAAGTTCAGATGGTGCACAAATTATTAACACAAGAAAATGTTCCGAATTCACTCCATTTTCTTAAAAGCATGACTATCGTCCACAATCACAAGAGAGACGCCAAAAGTAAGTAAAATAAGGACACAGCTTTATTTCTCTACAAGGCAGTAAATACACTGTCATCTCCAAGTTCAGTGCCAGACATCGTGCACCAAATATTCTTAAGGCACCCCTAATCTCCTGACTCCAGCGGCAAACACAGGCTCTGTACAGCAGTTCTGAGCCCATACGCTCAGAAACCATGGGGGACGCTAATCAAACACATAACCCCTGAATTAAAGAATAGTGAGAGTGAACTCAAAACAAAACACAGGACATCAACAACATAGATCTCCCAAAAAAGAAGTGCAATGCATGCTCTTATAAACCAACAATAACAAGAAAATAAAAAAATAAAAAAATAAAAAACAATAACAACAACAAATGCAAAATCTCCCAAACAAGTTTTCCAATGTATTACAAAAGGGGGGGGGAAGTACATATATATATATAAAAAATAAAAATGTTTGAAATACTAGTGCATAGTCAATTACCTAACACCAAGTTTCTTTTCTTTCCATCCAAAGCTCTACTGCTCCTCTGATACTAGCAGCATGTCTACAGGCTAAAACCATAGCAGCAAAACACATTTTTTCATTTGGCATTTACAAAATTAAATTACTGAATAAAAATATAATTTTTTTATAAAACTATTTCATACAGTAATAATTTTTAAAGCAAGCTAACAAAAAAAACTCATAAAATGGTTTAGTACAATAAATGTACCTCCAATGTTATTAACCATAAATGAGCATTTACGATCTTGATTAATATCCCATGGTATTAAGCCAACATTTACAGTAATGCATCGTGTTTAGTGATTGAGAAAAGTGATATATTGGAGTACCTTTTTTTGTGTGTGTAAAATTTCAAAAAACCTCATCACAGGAAAAAATACTGATCCGTTGGTCCTCTAAAATACAGATAAATCATTTTATGTTTAAAAAAATCTGCATTAAGATTATTAACAACTGACTACAATTCATTACCTAATAATTTAGGTAAGACTGTTATTTATTTATTTATTTTTTTAAAATCCTTTTAGTTGGGTGAAATCCCATAAGATTTCATCCACCTAAATGCACTTGGTGCTGCTCTCAACTGTTGTACCACAACAAAAATAGGCTCTTCTCCCATTCATGAAAAGTCTCATGTAGAGGAATGATATATCCCAAGTCAACTTGAAGTGTTCTGAAAACCATAATGCTTGTCTAGAAATGTCTCACATGACCAGAGTCCGGGTTGAGAAGGCATTCACATATTTTCGAGCCTGACCAGAAGCTGTCATCTGATCTTCTGTCTTTCCACAGGATGCAGCTTCCCAGGCGCCGCCACAAGGCTAATGGGGAAAAAGAGGCCAACAGCAAGGTTAGACAGGGGACCCATGCCTCATCCCCTGAAGGATTCCCAGTCCCAGCAAGGCCAGCACAGGGAATTCTGACCTCCCGCCGGCAAAAGTAGACACCAGGGAGCCTTTGTCAGATAAAATCTCACCCTGGGGACTCCAGAGTCCTGAAGTGATAGTAGTGATCAGAAATCATTTACTGCTAAGAGAGAGGAAACCCCACTTCAGCCAAGATCATAAGCTACAGCTGCATCTTTGCCCTTGAGTGCCTTTTGTCCATTAGGGTGATTTTTGCCAAGTTGGAGATGGGGAATGGGCATAATCCTCCCAGATGCCTCTGGGCATTTCCTCATTATACAAACTGGTGAGGGCTTCAGTTCTCTGAGGGAAGAAGCTCCCACAGGTGCTGGAATCGACTCACACCTCCTAAACATAGTATATATTTTGTATTATCAATGAAGCATCAATTAATTTAGAAATCTCTGTTCACCAGGATAAGACACCCTGGAAGATGCAGATGAACTAGTATCTGCTAGGCCGCATCGACATCCCGGTCCGGCGTTTGACACATCACGGTCACGATCTCACTGACATAGCACAAGCACCCCGAGGGGGAGGTTCCTTCTCTCTTCAAACGGGCAGGAAATGGAGACTCGGAGAGTGGACATAACCTGCCCAAAGCCGCTCCGAGGGTGAGGAGTGGAGTGGCTTTGACCCCAGGTTTGTCTCCTGAACAGTCTGAGGCCCTACCTTCCCTCCATACTGCTTCCAACTGAAATATGTACTGTTTTGCTCTACTTCATTCCTGAAAGGATTTATGATGCTCACAAAATAAATATAAGATAACAGGGATTAGACAGTGGATGAGGCAGGGCCATGGGGAAATATGGAAAAAATAACACGATGATGGTGTGATATTTTTATGTAAAATGTTCGTCACGAAGTACAGTGAGCCAACTAAGTGTCAGCCTCAAGCCTGTCTCTGAGCTCTCTAGCAGTCAATGCAAAGGGGGACACAGAAACACAAGCAGATTTGGGGTCTGTGAGCTCAAAACTAAACCAGTGGTTTAGTCAAAGCACAACTCTTCCTGCTATGGACACCCAAGAGGGGTTTTTCCCATGGGACAAAAGAAGAAGCCAAGAAAGGCCTCTGCTTTCTAGAGCCTCCAGTGTCCTGTATGGGACAAAGTGAACACGTGGGAACCAGGTGGGGGGGACAACAGGCAGCATGCGAGGTTCGTGGGCCGTGCCCAGTGAAGGGGGGATGGCGCACAGAGACATTGCCAGGGAAAGAGCAAGAAAAGGCGGACTTAGATGGGCAGGTGAGAAAGAAGGAATGTACCCTGGGTAGAGAAATAGCACAAAAGAACCAGGAAGCTGCAGTTTGTACCTTGCTTCTGGGAGGGACTGCAAGAAAGGAAGATCTGGTGGATTCGGTGACAACATTCAGCAAGTGTCACCATGTGCCAGCCATGCTTCCAAGAGTTTTCCATCTTTCATCTCACGTAATCCCCACACAAAATACCGGAGGCACAGGGACGGATCAGTGCCCCTGTTTTGCAGACCCGCCAACGGTAAAGGAAGAGAGAGTGCAGGCAACATCCTCACTGTTGTCCAGCTAAGAAGTGGTGAAGCTGGGCTGAGTCCAGGCCCTTGAGAGTGTAGGATGCTACTTCATTAGTGTCCTAAACAGTGGAAAATTGTGGGCTCAGCCCAGCGAGGTGTTGGATTGCAGGAAGAAGCGTTTAGATGGGGGGCGGGGGGGGTGGAATCAAAGTCATCAGGCTCTGTAGCAAAGAGGAATCATTCTGAATGAACATGGCGTTTGTATGGTGATGGGGTTTCCTAGCCTAGTGGCTGGAACAAAGTATCAGTGACAGAAGGCCTATGGTGCCATGTTTCTAACTTGGGAGCTTGCACAGGACACAAAGCGGATTTCCTGGCTTCTGCCCCATCTGCCAAGCAGTCTCACCACTAATGCAAAGGACATCGTCTAAGTTTACACTTGTTTTGCTCTGAAGGCTCAGAGGCTCACCACGTAACCTGAAATACTACATAGCAAGATGGATTATCATAATATTTTCCTGGAGCTGTGTATCACAAAGATGACAGACATTTGTTTGGGGCCAACGTCTGCCACTGGGTCACATTTAATCTTTTCCTAAACAAAATCACCAGGTTGATTTTGTTGATTTTCAGTTCTTTGAAATAGTTCTGAATAAACGATGGTTCTCCAGGTTCAAGCAAGCAGATTAAATATACATGTTTCTCTGGTGTCTATCTGTCCGTATAAATTCCATATTTCAATTAAGTTAGTCGCTTACATGTTGTTGCTAAATTGTTCAGTGCTGCACTGAAACACCAAATTGACACACGAAGCCCGATTAAAAAAGGTAAAAGTTGGTGTTACCGTTTCAGTGACTGAGTTGGCATATCTGTTGTCACTGCAGCAGCGTGACCGGTCATTACTCGAGGGTGAAGAGAGAAATATGGCCAACGTCTGCACGAAGGACTGTGCAGCGCTCAGAACCAAGTGCGCAGATCTTAAAAAACAAGCGACTAAAGAGGCAGCAGAAGGAAATACCTTCATATGCCAATATCTTCTATGTAAATCCCAAATCACAGAAAGATACACACTAAACCCCAAAATACCTATTTTGAGAGTATACATACAGATGGAGGGGAAAGGGGAATGAAGGTGAGGTTGGAGAGAAAAGCGAGAAGCAGGGACAAATGTTTCTATTTTCTCCAGTTAAGAATTTTGCTACTTAATACTACTCAGCCATCAAAAAAAAAAAAAAATGAAATCTTGCCATTTGCAATGATGTGGATGGAACTAGAGGGTATTATGCTAAGCGAAATAAGTCAATCGGAGAAAGGCAATTATCATATGATCTCACTCAGAGGTGGAATTTAAGAGACAAAACAGAGAATCATTGGAGAAGAGAGGAAAAAATAAAAGACAAAAGCAGAGAGGGAGACAAACCATAAGAGACTCTTAATCTCAGGAAACAAACTGAGGGTTGCTGGAGGGGAGGGGAGTGGGGGATGGGGTAACTGGGTGATGGACATTACGGAGGGCACATGATGGGTATTATATAAGACTGATGAATCACTGACCTCTACCTCTGAAACCAATAATATATTATGTGTTAATTAATTGAATTTAAATTTAAAAATTTGAAAAAAGGAATTTTTCTACTTAGCTGTGCTTCAATAAATATAAACCTAATTTTCTAAACATGTAAATTACATATCTTAAAATACTATGTGGAAACAATCTCCTGCTTGCTTTTACCATGTCTCCTGGTAAAAGTCAGGTTCTGACCCTTGGCCATACAGTACCTAAGTTAATTCAGGATTCCCAGAATCTGTTCAGGAGAACTGAATACTGAGTATTATCAATTCCTTATATTCTTTTTTTTTTTAAGATTTTATTTATTTATTTCACAGAGAGAGAGCGAGATAGGGGGGAACAGCAGAGGCAGAGGGAGAAGCAGGCTCCCCGCTGAGCAAGGAGCCTGATGCGGGGCTCGATCCCAGGACCCTGGGATCATGACCTTAGCCGAAGGCAGACGCTTAACAGACTGAGCCACCCAGGCGGTCCTCAATTTCATCTATTCTTAACTTGAAATTTGACTGTGTTCTTATTGGATCTCCCACATGGCTCACCACTTTATTCATGTTTGGCTCTTTCTCTAGGACTGGATATTTAAAACAAGATCAATATAAAAAAAGGTAAACCATAAATTTTTAATTAGTATTTTAAGGAAACTTTTCAAACAGTCAGCTTTTCCTAAGTCAAAACAGAATTTTCCAAGAAACAAACTGAATTCCAGGAAATGGAGCATCTCAAGGGCATATAAGCCCTGTAGCTCAGAGCCTGGGTTGGAACACCTGAATCTCCCAGTGCAGACAAACGCCAGGACCCAGTAGGCACTGTGTGTAGAACAGGAAGGCCAGTGGGCAGCATGAGCGGGCAGCTCCTTTTCTGCAGGTGTGAGTACTTCTTGCAACAGTGAATGAAAAACTGGTCAGGGCAGACACAGACCGACAGGGTGAGAGTTAAGGAAGAGCAGAGGGTCAAGTATTCAGGTAAGAGAAGAAGTGCTCAGGTCCAACAGCTGAAATGACGGTCGCCTCCTCTTTTGCTAGTTCCTTCTCTCTCCTTACCTTGAAGCCCTGGGGCCCTTGGCCAACTTCTCAAGCAGACAGAAGAGTTTTGACAAAGGGGGATTAAATGTCTTCATGCTAGAAGAATATTTTTTAATACTGTCATATATATCTTTGTGCCTCCTTATTCCTTCTTAAATTTTAGTTTCATTTACACTAAAGAATTGATAAGAATTATGGATTTCTGCACATGAATTCTTGTGCTAATGCAGACCTGTCACTCGAACGCTAAGTCATTTCAACATTAATAATCCTACGGCACACCCAGTCACCCCATCCCTCCCACCCCACTAGACACCGGGGAGGGTACGTGCTCTGTTAAGCGCTGTGAATTGTGCAGGACTGTTGAGTCTCAGATCTGTACCTCTGAGACAAATAATGCAAGATATGTTAAGAAAAAAAAAGAAGAAGAAGAAGGTAGCGGGAGGGGAGGAATGAAGCGGGGGAAATCGGAGGGGTGGACGAACCATGAGAGAAGATGGACTCTGAAAAACAAAC
>NC_138376.1:103893976-104007143 GCF_054177405.1 Leptonychotes weddellii | reverse complement strand
AAAAAAAAAAAAAAATCCTACGGCACATCCTCCTCCTCTAGCCTGAGAGTCACCTTGTTTATCCTGTGATGTGCCTTTAATTGCCCCCAGGGCAGAAGTGAACTGTAAACAGACTGTCAAAGCTTTAACTGGGATATCCTGCCAAGGCACTTTAAATAAATACTTGATCCTTTGTGGAAAACAGAAGAAATAAAATGAGACAAGACCACCACGTCCACAGGTGGTTTTCTGTCAGAATTAGATTATCTTCACGTTTTTCTTTAGAATATAGTTTTTTCATCATGCTGAACAACTGCTATCATTATTATATTCATACTGCAGCTTCACACAATAGCTGATGTCAAAAACCTTGGCAAGGTTTCCAATTCGTAGCCCTAATAAAAAAAATTTGCATCAGTCATAAAAAAATGATTTTGTAAAACCAAAGCAACTCATGAGATGGTACTGTATTTTTCTTTCGTTCTGTTTTTTTTTAAATAATAAACAGGTGTCCTAATGAGTAAGAATAAGAATTATCTGATTATTCTATTTAACCCAACTGAAGAAAATACTTACTGTGGACTAAAATTCTAAAAGTCAGAATTCCTTTCCCAAAGGGCATCTTTTAAAGATGTATCAATTATGAGAGATAATGTAAAATCCTTGGAAGCTGTTGAATCTTGAAAGTCAGGGATGGACTGGTGATGAAATGTCACTAAGGTAAGGTTAATAGCCAACTTCTCTCACGCATGAATGCCTCCCTATGTCTGCACAAAACAGTGAAATGACCCCAACTTCAGGGTTTTTAACTTCTCATAGAAAAGAGCCTTAAAAGTTAGGGAATTAAAGGTCCAGACAGTGATTGGAAGTCACCCCATCCACCAGCCTCCACCCCACCCAAGCCTAAGTTAACTGTTGCTAATGTGGCTAGACTTTTCCCCAGTTCGGAGTTTGTCCTAGATGTCTCCAGGGGTCTCTCTCTTACATGTTTTTAGACTTTACAAACAGTTTATATCACATAGACTAGGGCGTCACATATTAGTTCAGACTATTAAGACAAGTGCCAAATTGCTCCAAAGCAATTCTATCTTTGCTGGCCCGAGCATCATAGTGTTTACCAAGGCGAATCAAACAAAAATCCGTATCTTGTAATGTCTGGGGCAGGGCATTCTAAATCTGAGCTTGATATCCTTCCCCCCCCTCGTTCGGCCTTTCCTAGTTCAACCCAAAAGCTGTATAGGGCCAACTTGCTTGATTTAGAACATATTTTGAAAGCGGGTCACTGAAATGTAACTGCCAACGGCTATGTGAATTCTTGCTGGGGCAAGTGGAAAAAAGTGACCCAAGGGAGAACCAGATGAGTACAGAGGTATCCACGGGAGCAGGTCAACAACAGCATACTACATTAAGAAATGCCTGGAAAGACCTATGTCACACGTAGACAGACTGTCTTCCATGTCTGTTGACACGCCAACACAAGCAGCAGAAAAATAGAGAAGACCAGTCAATCAGTTATTTCATGCCCATCACACCACATTCTTTGGTGTGTGTGTCTAAAGACTACCTTTATTTCAGGAATGAGTTGAGTCAGCTGTCTCTTTGGGTGACCCACTGACACAGTTCTGCAAGAGTGGAACAGGGAATGAGAAAGAGCTTGCTAGAGGAAATAGTACGCCACAGGGCAAGAAGCCCTGGCCATACGGGAGGCCTCCTTGCCTGTCTTTCTGACAGAGATTGTGTATAGCCTTTGCCTAATAACAGAGACCACCAATGTCTATGGGCAACTGGGCTGCCATTTTGAAAGCAATGTTATCTCCATTTCATCTTCCTACCAACCTTATCTGATGAGTGGAGGACACACTATAGTCCTCAATTTATAGATGAGAGCATTTTGGTCTGAAGAGGTTAATGAGTTAGGATCACACAATCAGAAAATGGTGGAGTCTAGACTAGAACCAGGTTCCTGTTATCTGCGTGCTAGTTTATTTTGCTCTTTAGCAATGCCGATCATACAAAAAAGGTTTGCCCTACTTTTTAAAAAACTCATTAACAATTCATGTAAAGATAGGAGCAATCAAAAACATATGGAACTGAAAAAGTGAGTCTCATCTGCTTGCAAAAATATTTTAAGATTCCTCAATGCTGTGCAAATGTGTTTAAATAATAATGGCCTGAGAAATTCACTTAAATTGAATTCACTGTTTTACAAAAGTAAGGCCATGACAAGCCAAGTCAGGAAATTAAAATTTAAGGCTGTCATTCTGTGGTTACAAAAAAGAGGAAAGTGAGTGAGTAAAAAAGCATATGAACACATCTTTTACACTTGGGTTTTAAATAGGAATAAAAGGAAATTATAATTAAAGAGAAAAATACAGAAGTTCAGAAGGCTTATAACAAGTAAGTTTCAGATCTACCAATGAAAATGTCTACCTCAAGAAATATTTATTAGCATAATATATTTATTTCAAAACGTAAAGCAAATTGAAAGCATATTGAAGAAAACAGGCAGCTCTTTTCTCCATGCTGAGGAGGGAGTTTTGCGTGTGCGAGTGCGTGTGCGTGTGTGTGTGTGTGTCTGCCTCAGGCTCTTTCAGGGTAACTTTTGAATAGTGTTCCACCATGAATCTCTTTCCTGTCCCAAACTGCAAGCTTTCTAAGCTGAATTTTACTTCCCCAAATTAGATAATTTTATCATTTTCTAGACTCCATCCGCTACCCCCACACAATGTGGGAAAAAATGGTACAACTGTCCAACGTGAAAATCTCACATATTCTGAGCTGCATGAAAGACACAAATATCAAAAATGTCTCAGAACATTTTTATTATGAGTCCCTGTTTACTGGTACAATGTAAAATTAAAGCACCTTTAAAAAGGAAAAAGAAATCCAACAATTATAAGACTGTGCGGCTGCCACAAATTCTTTTTGGAAGAAGACTGAGCATAAATAATTTTAAAAACAAATAGAACATTATTTGTGCCTAATGGATAATATAGCCTCTATGTAAGCATTATACTTTACGGGCTGTAACTCAGAGTTCTGAGTTGTTAAAATTCATTGGTTCCCAATGACAACCCACAGAACACACGGACATACTTAGCACCCTGATTTTGGTCTCTACATACCGTTTCCCACTGAAAGGATCAGAGCTCTTTGGGGAAATGGTTAATTCCAGGAAGAGAGGAAGGAAATATGACTATTAAGTGAAACCAGTGTAAATTCAATGAAACTGAAAATTCTGTTCCTCAGTGGCACTAGCCACATTTCAAGAGCTCTGGCCACATATGACTAGTGGTTATCACATGGGACAGTAGCCTTTCCATCACTACAGGAGTTCTATTGGACAACACTGGTCTAGAGATTAAAAGAGATTTAAAAGACTTAACGACAAAATGCACTGTGTGAAACTGTTTCATTTCTGATCAGAAAAATAAAAAAGATTCTTTTTTGGATTAATGGGGAAACTTAAATACAGCCTGAGAATTAGAATATTAAGGAATTATTGTAAATAACAATGTGTGATGACAGTATTAGGTCATATAGAAAAACATCTTTAGTTTTAGAGATACATCTGGAAGTACACAAATGAATAAACATCATATTGTCTGGAATTTTAACATGCTTCATAAGAAATAGATGAAGTAAATATGGCAAAATGTTAATAATTGTTAAATCTAAATCAGAATATTTTCTATAATTCTATGTATGTTTGAAATTTGTCATAATAAAATGTTAAACTCATAGCTTCTTGCATTTCTAGTTTTAGAATATCAAATGTAATTTATACATATTTATGTATAAGCACGTTCATTTCTATGTACATTAGAAGCTAGAACCATAAGGGTCCAGTATTTTGGCCTCAAAAACAGTAATTGCTCTGCCTAATGTGTTATTGCCATAATTAATCCAGGGATGATTAAAACTGAAATGACAGAACACAGAATTACTGTGGTCTTCAATAGACTGTTCTTGTACCTAAGTTATCTAGACTATTGGGTGGATAGACACTCAATTGCCCTATACATGTGGCAGATATCTTACATTTTAGAAGTATCAAAATTTTAAAATATTTTAGGAATCACATTTAGTTGTTTTAATTAAAAGCACTATGATAAAAATATCTAGACTATTTGGCTAAAATCCCATTCAATATTTGATTTATTATAAGCACAAAGTACAAAAGCTACAGGTTATATAAAGTACTCTCAAGCTGAAAAGCCAGATCATGTAAGAAATGCATTTGTTCAATAATACTGTTCATGAGCAATCTGCCTAATTAGGTCAAATTGAATTATCAATGGAAATATATGATAAAGTATTATGTCCTAACCAAACAAAATTACCAAATTGCATAAAAACTTATGTAAATATTGTTGAATCAGGACTGTATGAAATATAAACAATATACATTTAAATATCGAGATTCATTTGATGAATTTTCCAATATTTATCAACAGAAGTTTAAAACATTTTAGAAATCGCGTATTTCTATGGTATCAGAAGCTAGAGCTCCATGACACAAAACAATGGAAATACTTGGTGTGTACTATTCATTCATTTAATGAGTATTTCTTAAAATGAATTAGTTATCTATTATAGCAGGTTATTAAGATATATTTAAGCAGTATAAATCAGTAAATCATATAGTGCAGATAGAAGCATTGACTTTAAAATTAACTTCTGGATCTCAATTACTTCATTTAGTGGAATTGACAAATACTGCCTTCACCACATGATGTACGTGAATGGCTTAATCCCAATATACAGATATCAGAATCTGTAGAGTGCCAAATATGACTCCTTTATACGGTAGAAAATATAGATTAATAGAACAGGTCACTACTTAATTTTGAGTCTCAAAGATAACTAATATTTTCATTAAATAATATATAAATACATCAACAATTAAGTTCCATACTGATCATTTTTAAAAAAAAATACAACAGCATGTAAGATAAAAAAATCTGACAACTTACTTTTTTATAGTACTGACAACCTGCCAATTTTAAAAAAAATTTTTTTTAATTAACATATAATGTATTATTTGTTTCAGGGTTACAGGTCTGTGAGTCATCAGTCTTACACAGTTCACAGCACTCACCATAGCACATACCCTCCCCAGTGTCCATCACCCAGCCACCCCATCCCTCCCACCCCCTTCCACTCCAGCAACCCTCAGTTTGCTTCCTGAGATTAAGAGTCTCTTATGGTTTGTCTCCCTCTCTGGTTTCATCTTGTTTCATTTTCCCCTCCCAACCCCTATGATCCTCTGTCTTCTTTCACAAATTCCTCATATCAGTGAGATCATATGATACTTGCCTTTTTCTGATTGACTTATTTCGCTTAGCATAATACCCTCTAGTTCCAACCACGTCGTAAATGGCAAAATTTCATTTTTTGATGGCTGCATAATATTCCATTGTATACCACTTGCCAATTTTATATAACATATATTTTATATCAGTACCATGTTCAGCTCTAATGGTTTTGGCCAAACACTATTCAGTTAGGCCAAAAGCTTTTAGGATTCAATTTTAGGAAAGTAGTAACCAGGGGTTTTCAACTTATGTAATGATAATTACTTACATCATGAAAACTGTCCTCAAATATACTTACATGTTTACTCTTTGAAATTCAGAATGCCCTTTTTCTATACTACTGTAAATATAGGTTGAATCCCAGACTAGGTTATAAAATATATGTAAGATTTACTCTAGCTTACTGTACTAACAGCAATGGTCAAATTCTAGGCTCTGGAAACCAAGGGCCAAGTATTTAGGAAGAAAGAGGGAAAGAGAAACAGAATGCATTGCCCTTCTGGAGCCAGGATCAGTGTAGGTAAAATTTTGAAAGAGCTGACCTTTGCCTTGACATCCTTCTAGCCTGCTTTCTGTGTCCCCCTTCTGCCTCGATGGAGTTTGTTCTCTTCTTCCTGTCCCAATTCTTGGTGATACCCAGGCCTGACTGACTCAGGAACACTCCAGAACCAGCTCCCCGCCCCCCACAAGCATTGGCTTTCCCTCTTCTGTGTCCTACACTCCAGTCAACCGTCAATCTCTCACCAAAACTGTTGAATCAGATAGAGGCCAGAGGAAAGCAATCTGATTAAGAAACAAAATGTGCCTACAGCCCTTCTGGCTGTATTTGTATTACTTAAAAAATAATACTAAATATCACAAATACTTAAAAAGGGGAAGTTTTAAGATTCTCACAATGTGTGGGGAGAAAGCCTACCACAATGATGGGGAAGCCCTTAAGAGAGAGAGAGAGAGAGAAAAAAAAAGTTCTCAAAGCACGCCAACCTCTAACTCATAGTACAAATAGCACTTTCCACTTCGGACTCCAGGTTCTCTATATGCTCTGGGGTTTATGAAGTTTCCCTCAGTGTAGCTCAGAGGGATGGAGGGGAGGGTTCTGCCGGTGGCTAGGTACTGGGCTACTTAATGTTGAGAACTGCTTTAAATACTTTAGGGGAGTAAATTTGCATTCTTACTTATATTTGGCTTGGGATTAATTTGGAATTTACTGTATTTCATCAACATACACTACTTCAGAGCTATAAGGGGAATCTCTTTTGATATTAAAACCCAGCAGCAGATGGTCAACTACGGCTTAGCCACACAACCCTGGCAGCTGACTTTCTTATTCTGATAGTCAAATAGATTGTAATCATTTTCCAACTAGCTAATTTCAAACTTCATTTAAAATCCAAACAGTGCCTGAGTTTTGATGGCTTATTAATTAAGCGTAAAAAGTAAGAATTTTGAAACAAAAAAAGAACTATACCAATAAACTTTTTATGAAATGTGTAAGAGCAGAAGAGGGAGATATTGACATGTATATGCCATGATCTTGCCCTCAGTCACAGTAAGAAATGTTTCACTTCTTCAGGCTTTGAAAACCTGCTCTAATAAAAACTTGTGCTGTGTCTCATGTGAGTGGCAATAAGGAATGTTAGGAGATTTTTAGACATCAAGAGTTGTTAAAAAGCATCACTCCTCTATAACTAAAGTCGTAAAAAAAAAAAAAACCCCAAAAAACCCTCCAGATGACAGTATTTCAGTGAATGGCTTTTAAGACACCAAAGTTGGAATAGTAATTACCTGCAAGGGACTTGCCAGGGACCTGTTTTTAGGTACTGTAAATGCTTTGAGAACATTGTCTTCATCTTCTGATACTGGCGTCATTAAAACGGAACTTGTAAGGATATTCTAAAGGGAAAGAACAATTTGAAATTTAAATGAGTCTGCAGAATATGAGAGCTGACATAATTTTGACACCGCAGAGAAGAGATTATTATGAAGGGATACACATGAGCAGGGACAAATGCAGGAATCTGCCAGAAATTTTCTTCTCACTGAGCTTAGCTATGCCCCAGCCCTAATCCCACTGCGGCAAACACCACTAAAACAGAAAGCTTTGGGGTCTGATATGGTTCTAGGCAGGAGGTGGGCACTCAAAAAAACATCTGCTAAAGGGATTGGTAAATCCATGCTTTTAAAAATGAAAGACTGGGGCACCTGGGGGGCTCAGTTGATTAAGCATCTGAATCTTAATTTTGGCTCAGGTCATGATCTCAGGGTCACAATCTCAGGGTCATGAGATCAAGCCCCGCATTGGGCTCTGAACTCTGTGGGGAGTCTGCTTGGGATTCTCTCTCTCTCTCTCCCTCTCCCTCTGCCCCTGCTCCTGCTCGTGCTCTGTCTCTCTCTCTCTAAAATAAAGAAATAAATCTTTTTTAAAAAATAAAAATGAAAGATTTACTTAGCTCTAGTTAGAGAACTATTTATTTTGTATATTGGACCAAAATATTTTAGAGCTACAAATTAATGGCAGTATAGTATAATGGTTAAAAGCATGGACATTTAGAACTAGACTTTCTGAGTTCTAATCCAGAACCACCACTTATTAGCTGTATAATCTTAAGCCAGTAAGTAAGCCTCCCTGTGCCTGTTTCCCAGTTGGTATAATGGCAATGATAGTGTTACCAGCTCTGCAAGGCTGTTGTGAGGATTCAATGAGGTGTTGCATCTAAAGCTCTTAGAATTGTACTTACCCCTTAGTACATACTGAATAAATATTCACAATTGTTATTAGCTCTGATTCTCCATAAAGGACAACCATTCACAAATTACAAACTTTAAAAATAGCGGTAACTGAGTGCTAAAAAGAAAGGAGCGATCAAGCCATGACAAGACATGGAGGAAACATAAGTACATATTCCTAAGTGAAAGAAGCCAGTCTGAAAAGGCTACACAGTATATGATTTTAACTATATGAAGTCTTGGAAAAAGCAAAACTACAGAGACAGTAAAAAGATCAGTGGTTGCCAGGGATTGGTGGGGGTAGGGGTTGGTGGTGGAGGGATGAAGAGGTGGACCACACAGAATTTTTAGGACAGTGATACTACTGTGTATCATATTCTAATGGTGGATACATGTCATAAATTTGTCCAAACCCATAGAATGTACAGCACCAACAGTGAACCCTAATATAGACCATGGACTTCGGGTGATGAAGAGTCAGCGATGTTGGTTCATCAATTGTTACAAAGGTATCACTCTAGTGGGGAATGTTGACAATGGGGAGGTGCGGGGGCAGGGTGTGGAAAATCTCTGTACCTTCTACTCAGCTTTGCTGTGAACCCAAAACTGCTCTAAAAAATAAAGTTTATTTTAAAAAACGGTGGCAAGCGAAGTAATACAGTAATAAGAACAATAAAGGGCGTCTGCTATAGACATGGACGGGCATCATTCTAGATGCTGCATAAATCCAAACAGGAGGCACTGTAACAAGGAGGAAATACTACTTTTAGAAGACAAACAAATTAAAAGAAAATGTAAAATTAATGTTCTGCTTTCATGAAAATATGTATTTTCATGCAGCAGATTTTTTAAGTGGCAGGGACTCTCAAATCGTAAGAAAATAAATAATGAAAAAATCTGCATGGAAAAGAATCTATTTCCAATCCATAAACAAAATTTCTATATTCAACATTAATAATCATAAGGAAACAGTCATGCAACAGAGAATATTTAGAAATATGATGCATTAAATAGTGCTAAAACCACAGGAGCCTCACATGCCACACAGAGAATTCTGGGAGGCACCAACAGCTCCTAACATGGGCATGCACTTACTGGCACGTCTGTCACGGGCGATGCCTGGGGGAACAGCTGGGTGTTCAGACTCTCTCCTTCCCAGTGGCTGGAGCAGAAGAAGTTTCCTGCTTTATCCGTTGGAGATTCCACCTAAAAGCAAACAGGAAGTGCTTCGTTGTTTCTAGAACTAGAACTTCCCACGGAACGTTGACACTTAAGAGTAAATTTCTGTAAGATGAGTAATATCTGAGGATCTAATGTATAATATGTTGACTCTAGTTAGTAACACTTATTGTATATTGTATATATGTTATATATTGTATATATTGTATATTATAATTATTGTATAATTGAAATCGGCTAAGAGAGCAGAACTTAAATGTTCTTACAAAAAAATTTTTAAAAAGGTCAACATGTGAGGTGTTGGATGTGTCCATTAACTCAGTGAGGGAGAATCCTTCCACAATGTATATGTATATCAAATCATCATGTGGTACACTTTCAATATCTTACAATTTTGTCAATCATATCTCAATGAGTAAATTTCTGGTCAGTCTCTTAAACATTTATCCTTATATGAAAAAAAATTCCAGAGGCACTGTATCTACCTGTTGGAAATGCTTCTTGCCACCCAAGCTAAAACTTTTTATTTTTTTTTTTAAGATTTTATTTATTCACTTGAGAGAGAAAGAGACAGCGAGAGCACAAGCAGGGGAAGAGGCAGAGGGAGAGGGAGAAGCAGACTCCCTGCTGAGCAGGGAGCCCGACTTGGGGCTCAATCCCAGGAGCTGGAGATCATGACCTGAGCCGAAGGCAGATGCTTAACCATCTGAGCCACCCAGGCGCCCCCCAAGCTAAAACTTTGATCCTTGCAAGTTAGAGTCTTTTTCTTTTATACTATAAGTTAAATACTATTATTTTAATTTAAATTTCAACTCTCCATGACATCTGCAAATTAAAAGTCTTATGGATTATCTATCCATTTGTGTATCAGTGATAAAAATGTACAGTAAAGAGGCGCCTGGGTGGCTCAGTCGATTGAGCATCCGTCCCTTGATCGCGGCTCAGGTCTTGATCTCAGGGTCGGGCCGTGAGTTTCAAGGCCCGCATTGGCCTCCATGCTGGGCGCGGAGCCTGTTTATAAACAAACAAACAAAAACAAAAAGTACAGCGAGCGAAAAGCTTCCTTCTCTTTCCTGTCTCCTCCCTAACACATTTTATGCTCAAACATGAAGCGGGTAGAGGTGGCTTGGCCTCCCAAATGAAAGGTCCCATACCTACTACAGTTTGGCAGTACCTCTTAGTCACATCTTGTAGGAAAACCTTGTATGAAAAGTGGTGTTGGTACCAGTCCTGATGCCAGACATGTAAAGCTGCCCACAAGGAACAGAGGCAGCAGGATTCATAGCTCACTCCTTCCAAAGGATCTCGTGTTTACCTCTTGTTTGATCTTTTTCAGCAAAGGTGGTCCATTTTCTTGAAACTCGGCGACAATTCCAGGTTCATCGGACTCCTGCTTGATCACATCCTGTAGGTCTTCTACTAGATGAGATGGTGTCTGAGGCTGAAAGGAAGAGTGGGTATGTTCGCATCAGAGGACAATTTCTGTCTGTGCTAATCAACCAGCTAACCTCAGGAACTTGGTCCAAACTTACTAGCATCTTCAGAGGACCATATTTAATTTCTTGAGCTGCCAGGGCATGTTTGAACGGTGTAGGAGTTCTTGGAGTGCTTTCTAGGATTGACCTTTTGATAGCTGGAGTTCTAAAACTTTAAAAAGAAAACAAGTGTTTGTTCAGTATGAAAGAACATTTGTCCTTTCCATCACTCTACCTATTAAATGCAATATTTTTGTACTGAAAAAACTCTGTTATTGATATGCAATTGGGTATGTGAATTAATCATATATGTGTTATTAAGAAAAAGGTAATATTTACATCCCATATTACCAAATACTTCAAAATATGATACTCCTAAGAGCATTAAACTATTTTTCATCTTTCTTTAATCGTCTAGAGACACATACAATGCTCCCAGGTTTTTATAATGACTATAAACATTGTAAAGATCTGTTGTCATTTACAAATCAATTTGATCTATTCATTAAAACAGGCCCACAAGAGAAAACATAGGTTAACCTTTTAAAATGTACTTATTGCAACTGGAAGTTGTAAGATATCATTTTTTAAAGGTTTCTTATAATTCATATTGATGTTCTCTGCCATTTCTTTGAATTGGGTAAGTCTTTTTTGAATATAAACATTGGTTAATCACTCCTTGGCTTCTGATCATATGCTATTCCTGGGGATTTTAGAAGAAGTCCTATCTATAGATAAATTTCAAAAAGGAAACATAAGATTAAAATATATGAACTAAGTAAAGAACCATACCATTGTTATTCTGAATTTTATTATCAGAGAGGAAAGGAGGTTGAAAATCTTGTCTTCAGTGAAGAAGAAAAAGCCTTACCGAGCAAACAGATCAACTGAATGGAAAAGTTATATGAGGACTACCTCTGCATGTGGTCCTACATAGTCCTTCTAAATAGGACATTTTGAAGTGAACTACAAAACGTAATCTAGTTTATCTACTGACTTGACCCCCCTAGGTAGTTTTAACATACCTAGGACAGATACAGTCAATGTGAGAATATACATGATTAGATACATCAAATGTGTCAGACATTTGGGGGCTATATTCCATTAATTAAATATAAGTAAATAAGGAAAAATAATTTTATTCTTGAACCAAGGACTTACATAGTATTTTCCTTTTGAGTTTTCACAGTCTGTTCTCTATGAAATGGTGTTGTAACAGTCAATTTGTGACCATTGAGAGGTGTGGAAGTTAAAGAAGGCATTTCCAAGTCTAAGTTTTCATGGTTACCAGAAGTGTTTAAGAACTAAATATGGGAAGAAAGAAAAAAAATTACTTAAGCAGTGATTCTTATTCAGCCCAACTTAAAAATCACACCACGATAACAGGCAAGTATGTTTTACTGACCCACTATGTAAAATAATAAAGATGTTAACAAGCACGTAGTGTTGGACAGGGTATTGTTTTATTTCAGTTGGAGTGCAATTTGGAGTGTAATTTCCAAGAAATAAAATCTAGGGTCACTGCTGAAGAACTTGCAACATCCTATGAAAATATTCTCAATAAATGCTGTTTGCCATGAAAGAGAATGACATGCACCCTTTATTAAGATTATAAGCCTTAAAGTGATTTTTTTGAAAATAATTATTTTTTTTTCTTTCATGCTGTTTTTTCTCTTTAATGATCTATGACTATTATGATAGAAGGCTTGCATTATGTGGAAAATTCTTGAATAATAAGCTGTGTTTCTCAGAATGCATTGTTCTGGGGAAATAATAGGTGTTCCTCAGAAAGTCTCAAGGTAAAGTAAGTTTGGGAAACATACATATCATAATCTCCTGGAAATTCATAATGCGCATCAGTGTATTAAAAACTCTGGAGAGGTTCTGCAGTAAAGAAACCAATTTTAATTGTGACTTAGTGTTTCCCAAACTTATATTCTTAGATTTTTTTCTGGAACATCTACTACTAAAGTCTTGCAGAACTAATATTCTCCAGAACACAATCTGGAAGATACAAGCAAATGACAAGATAATTTTTTGGGTGGGTGCTTCATTTGTTCATACTTAAAGCTGTCCTTAAAATAAACTCAACAGACATATAATTGGAAAAATGTTTTAAAGTGCCAAATTATCTATTAACTTCAATTAGTTTAGCAATCAAGGAATACAAGTCTTTGACAAGAATTATAGTTTCCATGCCTTAAAAAAACTCTATGAAATGAGAATATTCATGGCAAAAACCGTGTTGATAAAATAGTATGGCGTAACTCAAAAAAGCCAATGTTGAGAAATTAAAATTAAAACATAAGTTGTTTTCCTTGAGTATTTCCTTATGCTTTCCCAAAACTTTTCCACCTAAGGATGGATCAGAACCTATAAGTTTCTGGTTGCAACCCAAATGCTCTCCATAGTTTGGTTCCCTCCTCCCCTGGGTCAGTGAATCACAAAATAGTAAGTGAACAAACAGACAGGAAAAATCTGCTAAAGTTTTTAAGCAGAGGGAAGGGTTGGGAGAAAAGGAAGGGATAGAAATGTTAAAACTCTAGTGTTGGAGGAAATAAAAGCACATCCCATGCAACTAACAGTGTTTCGGATCACCAAAAAGAAAAGAGAGAATTATGACAAAATCATCAGTCAGCCTATAGACAGCTCAAACTTTGGGAGGCAGTATGACTTAGCAACAGCTAGATTCAACGATGGAACGAAATCAGTGAGGGCAACAGTAATTAGTCATTTGTTCCAAAGGATTAGTTTCTAGATTATTAAGGCTCGAGTGGCTGTTGAAAAGTAGTAATAGCTGTGCAGAAATCGTGCTCTACCTGCGAAGGGGAGAAGGGTAGGCTTTTGACAGGGGAACGCTTGGGAGTTGAGCTGCTGATGTCAGCAAATATGAAGGAGCTAGAGTCTCCAGGGGCCAAGGGGCTTGCCTGGCCCCGCTTTTTTCGTAGGATGACCAGTGGAATTGTGCTGTGCCTCGAAGGAGGTAAGGGCTTGAGTGGGTCAAGTGAACCCTCATTCAACTTGAGTTTGTGCACCCTTGTGCTAGGCTCTCCTGCAGGTCTAGTCACACTGCCCTCTCTTTGCTGAAGCTGTAGGGCTTTGCCTGCATGATGTAGGCTAGGTGAAAAATCTGCTTCTTCAAAGAATTCAAAACTGCTGAGATCACACCATGCTGAAGAATCCTGAAACAATGTGGGAGGCACAGAACTTTGAGACGGTGTGTGAGTGCTGTGTGCCATCACCTGAAACACAGCGCTGAGAAAGAGACGCTGACGTTGGACAAAACACCTGGCCCTCTTGAGAAATAGCTTCAGGATTCACAGTTGTTCTGGTATACTGCATGGCAGGTCCACCGTGCTGCGTGCAGGCCAGTCCTGCATATGTGCTGCAGGGATATCCCCACCAACCCCGCTCCCACCCCCGGTACTCTCTCATTTGCATGCAGTCCAAAGCAAAAAGGAAACCTGTTCCAGATGGCACATTTTGGCAAGGTGCATCCCATTTGATGGATATGCAGTAAATGCTTTTTAGTGACAAAGGACATGAACCGAGTATCTACTTTTTAGGTCCTGCACTCACATCTGTTTCACTAAAGATGGTTTGTCTTAGTGAACCAAATGGGGCTGGTAATCAATAATCAATGTTTTGTGGCAAGAGCCATGTACCACCAATGAACTCCTTACTACTTCAAATACATTGAAAGACTGCTTTAAGTTCTGAGTAAACCCAATTCTTAATGTGCTATCCGAAAGCAAAGCACAATTCTGAAGAAACACAAAGAAGTAACAAAGTAAACTAAGTTAAAAATAACTCAAACATCATCCCGTAACCCAGGACCTACTTATAGGTCATTAACTTTACTATTGTCAAAAATATGCATTTTGAAGGAAATGCGTGAAAAGCTACCTTTTACCTGGGTAGTCTATGAATTCAGATCTCTGAGAAAACACATACGCAAAGGCTAAAATCATACTTTTACATTAATATATGATAGTAACATGGTATTTGCTACAGAAAGTGGCAATCATTTGAGAAATGGGTTTTCTAATTCACCTTCAAAAACATTAACTTGCCTTAACAATTCTACTTACAGAATCTATAAATTGAAGTGTTTCTGCAAATTCTAAGAGGTTCTTAACATTATCCAGAATGGTGCCTTGGTGGACGATCATGCACCTTGCTGGAGAGGCGCTTTCTTCAGGTAGGGAGCCAGGATCCACAGGCAGAGATGGAGTGGAGTGGTGTTCTTCCAAACAGGAAACAGGTGCACTGTCCCCATGAGGTCTGGTGTGGTCAGCGATGGTGGTGCTGTGCCACCCGGGATAGCTGCACGTGTGGTTCTGGGTCTAAGGCGGGGGGTAGGGGAATAAAGAAAGAGCGGGGAGAAGAAAGGGAGAAGGAACTTAGCAATGAAGTTGCACAAGGTATCAGATGCTGTTGGAGGAAAGATAAAAGTAGTTGCATCATCCAAAACTTGCGCCTATGAAACAGTTGTCAAGATGTTTCCTTTTATCGATGCAAGACCCTGCTTTTTAATAGTGTTACGGTCTGTCACCTCCGTGAGTACCCTCACTGTCATCATTTTGCTAAAACTGCAAACAGAGGGACTGTGTCACAAAGTACAAGTCTCACACGGACTAGCTTCAAGATCTACTTTAACATACCTTCCAAAAGGCCATACATGGCTGCCGCGAATAAGAATTGTCCTATTCTCCTTCTAACCTACAGAAAGGCCAGGGGACTCCAGAGTTAGAGTTTATCTGCATATGCTCTTGTTGCTTCTATCCCCTCTGAATGTTACCGATTGCACTGATGCACTGAAGGGCTGCCAAATCAACGTGGTTAGGAAAGCAGAAGAGCACATTAACCGAAGTCTCCTTTCAGCATGACCACGCAACAGGGGACATTGCAAAACATGAACTAAAGTTAAAAAGTGGTCGAACTAACATATGCACATAATTATCTTATTATTTAACCCCAAAGGAATCCACTCCTAAGAATCCCTACTGGGTATCACATCTCTTTTATTCTCCTTGTTGCTTAACTACATAGGTTACATTGGGGTGCCTGGGTGGCTCAGTCGTTGAGCGTCTGCCTTCAGCTCAGGTCATGATTCCAGGGTCTTGGGATCAAGCCCCGTGTCAGGCTCCCTGCTCAGTGGGAAGCCTGCTTCTCCTTCTCCCGCTCCCCCTGCTTGTATTCCCTCTCCCGCTGTCTCTATCAAATAAATAAATAAATAAAAATCTTTAAAAAAAAAAAACTACATAGGTTACAAAGTACATGCTTTCTCAGTTCGCAGCTCAACCACCGAAAAAGGATGTCAAAATTCAGTAGTGGTATGAAAGTATGGAAATCTAGGTTAAGAAAAATAATAGAAAAAGAAAAAGCGTCAAATGAATAGGTACCAGAGAGATACAGAGTTTTGTAAAAATTGCAGATTTTCATTCATTTATATCTGTTAGTTAGTCTTTGAATGGATAACAGTCCCAAGAAAACAAGAAAATCGATGGTGGCCACCACAAGTGGACTCTGCATTTCTTTTGCCACACGAAAGGGCTACTTTCAATTTGGTCAATATATGTTGGGATCCAACTGCATTTTAGCACAAGCGACTTCTCTTCCAACACTGTTAATGGATCTATAGTCTTGATTAGTGTAACAGAAGAGAAGGGAAAAGAGACAGAGGGCACTGGGGTGAAGCTGCTGTCCCCCCATTCAAGCACACGGTTCTCTTCTTACCGGTAGCACCTGCTGTCCTTTGAGCTCATTCTCAGTCGACATGAGGAGCAATTCTAATTCCTTTATTCGCTTTTCTTTCTCAGGGTCTTCATCATTATAGTGTCTCTGAAATTAAAAGTTAAGGGAGAAAAAAATTCAAGGGCCTGATTGGAAGCTGCAGATACAATGGCTGTGGCCCCCAGTCATGAAGGACCACTGGGCCCCATGAGCCTCAGCGTGAAACCAACACTAACTGAATCCTGCCATTGTACAAAGCTTTGTGAGGGTTATTCCAGACATAAGGGAGGCGATGCGAAATCTGAGGCTCGAGTGGGCACTCACTGATGTGCTGGTTCAGCTGATAACATCAGAGAACCAGAGAATTCCTAAGCAAATTTGCTCTAGAAGTGAAGATTAGTAGCTTGCTGGCCAGAACTCCACCCACCTCTCCACTATTCCTTTTTTTTTTTTTTTTTACTTCAGTTGGGCAAGTGAAAATAAGTGTTTAGATAAATAAAGCATGTCTTAAAAAAGTTTGCTCTGAACAGCCAATGAGTTTCTTTATGAAATGGTCTTCAAAAGATCTTACCTGAATGGCTGCAGCAGCAGGCTGAGGGACATTGACTATATTTACATGTAACGCTACAGGATATGGGACATGACTGGAGACCTAGATCAAAAAGGCAGACAAACAAAGGCCGTGTCATTCATGGTCACACAGGCTTTAGGGCACTTGGCTTCCTGAGGTTTTGCTCTAGGACTGAGGAAAAACAAAACAAAACAAAACTCTACTGATAAAGTTCACACATGCACAGAGAAGAAAAAAAAACACCCTCTAATTTGAAATTTTAGCCAGGCCTTGAAAAATGGCTAAATAAGCAGTTTAAGCAACATAAAGAGATTTAAAGTGCTCATTGATCTTGATGAGAAGTATTCCTTAATTAGAGAAAAACACAATGAAAAATATAACCTAAAAAGCATTCATGAATGTATGAAAGAAGTCATAATGGGAAAAACTGATGGCTCTAGCTGTTTATAATAGAAATATTTTTCTTGGAATAATCATGAGTTTTAGTAAAGAGCCCAGAACTACCTATGATAGTTCATTCACCTGAGACTTTTCTGGAAAGTCTGTAGTCAAATGAATGGAACAGATAGAGAAGAGTAAAAATTATTTAGCAATATATTTTGAATATAATTTGCATATGAGCTCCACATTCTTGGCTAAGTTTCACCATCTGTTATTGTTAGTTGTAAGATTAAAGTTTATTGATCTTGTCTTTATTCTCCTTATTTTTCTTTTCCCAACCATTATGGAAATTTTTTTCCCTGAATAGAAATATCTGGCAATTAGGAAGGAATCACACTGATCCAAAGGAGGATGAAAGAAGACATCGGAAAATGGTGTCACAAACCTGCTCCTGACCCAGAGTAAGGAGGTAAACATGCCCGGAAGGAATACGTTAAGACATTTCTGCTAGATCACTACCAGAATCAAATTTACAGAATCAAACTTGTTGAATTGCAGTGTCAAACAATCTCCTCTTTAAGTTTAATATTACGTTCATTTTTCATTTTGGAAGAGGAACACAACAGCTCCAAAATACATCTTCATTCCCTGCTTCTGCTTCAGCAAGAGCTTGTTAAGTAAATTTACATTCAAAAGCTAGTCTGATCTGAAGCACTTAAAATCCAACAACCTGGACTCTAGTCTTCACTGTGGGCTGTGCAACTCTTTGCAGATCACTTAACCTCCTGGCTTCTGGGGATGTGCCCCCGATAACAACACCTCCCCCTATCTACCTCAAAGGCTGTAGGTGGGGATCAAAGGGGATCATGTTTATGGAAGTTCTCTGAAAAGTATAAAAGTGTGAGGTATTATTACTTCTACCTGGAGCTAAAATCACCATCTCTCTCAGTAAACTAAATTCTCAGAAATGGCTTACATTTTGTGCTTCAGAAATGTGGTAATAGGAATAGTCATTATTCACTGAGGGCTGGCCAGCTGGTGGGAGATGAGCTGAAGGTGGAGCATGAGCAAAACCCATCAAATGGCTGTTCTTCTGGAAACTGGTGGCCACTGTTGGTGGGCTGGCTTTAGAAGACTCCTGCAGATAACCTTCCTGCTCGACCTTCCGACGCATTGTAGAATTCCAGTGGTTCTTGATAGCATTATCAGTTCTGCACAGAAATATATCACATAAGAATTTTACAAACAAAAATTTCAATTCAGATTAGAGTTAATGGACAGAAAACTGTTTCAAACAGAGACCTTTTCTTCTGGTCTTTTGGGGTTGTTGTTGTTTTAATTGCTTTAGTCTTCTGGACCTCTGAAAAATCATGCTTCCTCTACTACCTAATTGAAAATCCATAGATTTTTCTCATTACCCCATAGGGAACATACGTGGACTTCTAGCGTTTTTAAATTCTTTAACCACTTTGTTTCCTTGATAAAAGAGTATTTTCAGTGCGACCACCCTTCAAGTTTATTCTGACTGTTCATGGTCCAAGGCTCTAATACAACTTAGAGACCAGCGGTTCTAGAAAAGTGCTCCTTTGACTGTGGCTCAGCAGGGCCTGCCCACCACAACACGCACACAGTAAAGTTTGGTGAATGATAATGATGGGCTACTGCCTCACTGTCTGCTCTTTATCTCAAATGGCACTAGCCAGAAATTTTGAGTCAAAAAAAAGGAAAAAGAAAAAAAAGAAACTCTCACCTCTTGACATCCACCTCAAACTGTTCTATAACCAGAGGTGAGAATGGAGAATGGGATCCAGAAGGGAAAGATGCCAAGTCCTGATATATTTGCAAACTGCAAAGCATTTTTACTAAAGTCTTTCAATTCTCAGGAAAACAGTTTCTCAATTAAAAAAAAAAAAACAAAACTCTTTTAAGCCTCCCTTTTACTCTTTTGATGGGGGTGGGGGAACGTATGCTAAAGAAAGAGGAAGTTCAATCGCCCCTTAAATTTTTACAAGAATCAACAGCATATCCTCTCAGGCCAAATGGGAGAAAAGGCCTCTGTTCGTCAACCTCTTGGATTCTCTGAGCTGATGCTGAATCCTCCATGAGAGAGGAAATGCTCTGGAATGCCACACAAGAATACTACATCAACCATCAGAGCCAGGGCCTTCTTTGAAAGGACCCTTTCTCCAATTTTGAAGCTCAAGAATAAAATTTATTACATATTTTTTATCTTACATTATTTACATAAGATTTATAATGAGAAGTATTTTCCAAATTAAAGAAAATGTGTTTATAAACTATTCCAGTGGGGTAATTGGGACAAAAATGAGCTTCTACAGGTATCCCTCATAATGAGGTCATTTTTGTGCCTTGTGCATTAAAAGAAAGCATAACACTGACCCTATTTAAAAACCTGGAAGCAGTATGATAATTCTAGAAATACTCTATTTATTTCTTCAAAGGAAGAAAAATGAAGCCAAGTGGTATAATGAAATGAACGCTAGCAACAGGAAAATGACAGCTGAGCTTCTGGCCACTTCACCAGCTGCATGAACTCAGAGCAGCGACAGAAAGTCTATCCTCAGTTTCCTGCTATGTGTTTAGAGTTTTATAGTTTACAAAGTGCTTCGACGTTCATTTTGTTTGATACTAACAGTGGCTCTGGGAAGTAGGCTATTACTCATTTTGCAAATGGGGCAATGGAAGCTGAGGAAAGTTCAATGACTTGGCCCAGAACTCACTGTTGGGTGGATTCTGGAAGTCCTCGACCAGAGAAACGCTAAGAGCTCCTCCAGTTTTAAAACCTATGGATCTGGCATATCTAATGAAACACTTACGATCATTGGAATGTAATTCACTCACCATACATTTAAAACAAAATGTTCAATACCCACTCCCTCATTCTTCCCAATCAATATATTTTTTGACATATTATTACCGTCCAGGCAGTAGCTTTGCGATTTCTGCCCATCTGTTCCCCAGTCTCTTGTGTGCCTGGTAAATAATTCTGTCTTCCTCTTCTGTCCAGGAGGTTTTCTTAACTTCTGGATTCAAGTGGTTATGCCACCTCTCCCTACATTGTTTTCCAATTCTCCCCTTTAAGTGCTTGGCAATAACAGACCAACGTTTCGGACCGTATTTCTGTACAAGCTCTATCACCTTCAGATAAACACACAAAAATAACCTATGTTTTAATGTCATGTAATGACTCAGTGTAATCATTCTTCAGTGTTACAAGATCTTTAGAAAATGTCTAAGAATCTGCTTTCATTTATTGGAAATATGGGAATAGAGTCCTCTGCTTCCTGACACTTTACCTGTTTCCTCAAGTTGGCAAACATTCAATAAAGATGTCTTGGGAATATTCTGAATTGTGATTCACACACCAATGAGGAAAGAACTTACTCTCTGATCTTCTTCTTTGGTCCAAGGACCCTTGATGAGCTCAGGGTTTAGTACTTTCTGCCATCGGTGCTGACACTGCACATCTGTTCGATTCTAGACAAATAACAAAGCACGAGCTGTCATATAGATATGATGTGATAAGCACAGGAAGACTTTGTTACAGTATGAAACATACGTAGACAATACACACATTCAGGAACACTTAAGACACACATTCAGGAACATTTTAGGGCATGTTTGGAGAGCCTACCTATCACTCATTACTTACAGTTAAAAAACATACAAAGAATATTATCAAAATTGCATCTAAAATTAGATTTGCCATATGAACTGAAGGACTGTTATACTGTACACATCGCTGTCAATTTAACTTAACCTTATCCTCAGCCCGTGGAAGTACCTCTATGGACGAAGACTAAGACTTGTTAGTGATTCCACATGAAGGTCAGGCTTTCATGGAAACCTACTCTAAGTGACTAAAGTTTGCTTCCCATTCAAACTAAGAGACGTGCTTCAATTTAGGGCCTCGGGTATTAATATTGCAGAACAAAGATGAATAAAGAGAGGCCCTACATTACAAGAGAGTGTAATCTTATAAGAAAAAAAAAAGACAAATATATAAGTAACTAATAGAAGGCAGAATTTGATTCACATGCAAGAAGAAACCAAAGCAAAATGATATTGGGCTGAGAATAGAAGCATCTCCTTAGGAGGAGAAATTATGTTTCCTAAGGAGGAGTCTGGGAAAGCTCTTGACAGGGACTTGGGAGGATGGATGGAACATTCTAGGAGGTGACATCACCAGAGACAAAAGCCCAAAGGAGGGAAAGCAGAAATGAATTCAACGAAACCTGCTCACAGAGAGGAAGTAGGAAACAGAACCGGAGCTGTATGTTGGGGCCACGTGGAAGGACCCTGGGTGCCAGGTCGGGGCAGTGTACTTAATTTGTGAGACTCTATGTCACTGCTGTTGATTTTGAAAAGTTCAGGGATAGCTGCATTTTAGGAAGCTCCATGTGCCAACAACGTTTGGGATGGATGGAAGAGTGGAAGGCTACAGGCAGGGAAGCCAGTTAGGAAGCCACTGTAAGTGTCCAGAAAAGAGGAAAGGGGGCCGAACCTGTTGGAACAGCAACAAGGATGCAAAGAAGGGGCTGACTGAGAAAGGAATTCCAGATTCCATAGTCACTGCTTGGATGTAGGAGATGGGAAGTGGGGTAAGTCAAAGAGGATAAAACAAAATTTTCAGCCAGGGTATCAAAAGTATGGCCATCGAAATAAATAGGAAATTTAAAAGAAGCTAACTTGAAAATATCAGGAGTTTTGTCATCCTACCATATAACAAGTCATCAGAAAGCTAATTTACATTATCCTAATAAATAAAAAGATAAAACAAGAGGCAAAGTTTAAAAAAAAAAAAGTTGTAAAAATCCTTTAACAATCTATTTAGAAACCCCAGTTATATGCATTACAATATAAACTATAAACTATAAGTTTGGATGAGGCAGTTCTCCCCCTACTTCTTATATATGAGCGAATGTGTAATGTCTTAATGTCCTCTCCCAGGACATAAATGCTGGGTTCCTTTTATAGAAAGAAAAAATTACAAACTTACCGGGAGATAATTGGCAATAACTTTCCAGTCATCTGTTCCATTCTGTTCCACCAGCTTCTTTAGTTTTTCATCCTAAGACATTTAAAGTTAATCCTAGGATATCAGTCATTTACTGTATAACTTTATTCAATTAAGAGTAAAATGGAGCCAATCCAAGAATCCAATCCAGAAAAAAACCCTCAAAAATATCCAAATACAACAGATATTAATGTAATATACTGGTTTAAAGCATAGATATATTTAGAGTCTGACAGACCAGAGTTTGAAACTTGACTCAGCTATTGACTAGTTAGATGGGCTTGGGTATATCATTTTGCTTTTCTGGGCCTTAATATTGTCTTCTATGCCGTGGGAGTGCTGATGTCAATGTGGTTTTTTGGGGATTACATGAAGTAGCTATGCAAAACATTTAACATAATGCCTGGCTCACTGAATGTTTAGTATATGATAACTATTAAAAGTTTTGCTTGATGGGAAATAAAATAATGAACTCCAATGTTAGAGTCGATAGACATTTAACTATGACAATAAATAGGATCTTGAGTAAGAAACGGTTCAAGTTCTATTTTAACATTTAGCTAGTTCAACCTCTTTCATGCAAAAAATGGAAGATCACTTTTTAGATTAAATTTGAAGGCACGGATAATGTGAGGCGAACGTGATAACCACTACACTACGGAAACCCACTGAAGGCACAGATAATGTAAGAAAATAATTTCATTTTTGCATCAATATATTCACAATTTAAAGGAGGCCAAACTTATCAGAACACTGAAGACATGAAACATCAGGGAGAAATCTTTCAGTTCACAAGTGTCTTTCTAAACACATTCCTTCAAGTGAAAAAGAACCCCCACGTTTTTGCAAAGGTAACTTTCACACACAACGTGGGTCCTCGTAGGACACAGACACAGGAATTAGGAAACCAGTGTTAACAACAGAACTTCTATATCTCTCAGGATCATCTAAGATCACAACCTCCATAGATAAACTATGCATTTCCTATGGAGCTGACTGGCAATCCCACCTGCCTATCAAGAGGGGCTCTGGTTTAAGTGAAGTAGGGTAGAATGAAACAGAAGAAGAGTTAGTATCATTTATTCTAACGTAAAATCTTCTAAAATCAGTTGCAAATTTTTTTGAAAACTTTAAAGAAAAAGCAATTTTCCCCATACATTAATAATTTTGCTCCTTAAGTATTGTTCCATTTGTACAAAGATCAAGCTTTTGATAAGCTAGCAGAAAAAGAAAGGTGGGAAGAAGACACATCTCCATCCATCACTGAAAGCTGTTAGAATAGACATTCATGTATATGGCTCTGTGAAATATACATCACAAATGTTAAATCCATTATGACAAGATGAGTTCTGTGAGTATTTTGTTTCATACTTTTGTTTTGGGAAATAGCAATTCATTCATTTGCACAGAGAACACTTATTAATATCTTCCTTTGTGTCAAGCGATCCTGGGCTCAGGGAACACAAAAAGGAACAGACATTTAGCCCTGCCCTCAAATTTGTTGTCAGTCTACTGGGGGAGGCACTCATGTTACAGCAGTCATAAGTAAGAATGTGTATCCAATGCCTGGAGGATGCATCCGACCTGCTGGGGAATCCAGGGAGGACCTCACAGAAAAGGTGATGTCTTCACAGGTGATAAAAAAGTAGTAAGAAGTAGTGCAGCAGAAGGACAAGAACAGAATAGGCAGAGAGAAAAACACAGATGAAACCTAAAGTGAGAAGGAGGGGACATTCAAAGAACTATGAAGAGTTTCGAAGCAGATGGTATAGTGTACACGTTGGGGGAGTGGTGAGAGGTCAGCATGCTGCCCTGGGCAGGCCAGGGTAAGACTTCAAAGAGCCAGCTAATGAGTTTGAGCACCTGTAGTTTAGTTGAAACATTTTTTTTCATAAATTGATACACCCTAGGTTTGTTCCACGTTTTGATAACATGATTAGTTACCTCTTCCCTGGTCCACCTAGTTTTCCCCAAGTGACGCTTTCCAGACTTAGGCAGCAGCCCATCATAGTCATGATCACACATCTCAATGTCTTCATCATCCTCGTCACTACTGTATATGCTGCAGAAATAAAAAATGGGCAGACGTGGGCTGAAACCAGAAGACTTAAACTACTGGGTAGCAAAATTTACATGAAAACTCAATCTTTTCAAAGGTTATGAGGATAACATTTTGAAAACTTGCACAAGATTGTTTTCTGCATTCTGTTGCTCTAGTATTGTAAACTGGTTCTGCTGTTAGTGGTATCCACAGATACGGCCAAGGACCTGGCACTTTCTTATTGCTCTACATGTTTAAACCTGCTGAGACTGTTAGGCCAGTGACAAGTTACACATTTGGCAACCTTCCAACCAATGAAGGTTTAAGTTGAAAACTTAATGTTAAGGACAATAGAAGAAACAAGAGCCAATTTCCTTTATATAACCACACGCTAAAAATCTTTGGCATACATCACATCATTTAAATACTATTTCTCCACAACAACAAGCAACTCAATGATGTTACTCCAATGGGGCTGGTGTTTTATTAAGAGAAAAAAAATTCAAGAAGTAATACGCCCAACAATACAATTATAGTCATCCCTTAAAGATGAGAAGATTAAGAGAATGTAAAAGGAAAGGATTTACAAAACCCGAGGAAGGATAAGGCCATCGAGTGATCAGACTGCTTTGTACACAACATTAATATCCAACAGATCAAAACTGCAGGCCAGTTGATCCAACTTGTGGCCCCGATGACAACAGTCAGTTTCCTAAGTAACTAAATGAATAATTAGGCCACTTGGTAGTCACACTCTTACTTACTTTTTTGGTTGTTGTTGTTTTTTTTTTTTTCCTATTTCTGACTGAATGGTATTTGACATCTCTTAAGATGTACCTAACTCAAAACTAAGGGATTCCCCCAAAATGCATTAGTGTTTTGAAGAGAGCCTTTTCTTTTACCTAGTAGACCAAAACTCTGAATTTTGATGACTTTTGAAGTAATTCTACACTTAGTGTTTATTAATCATATACCAAATAGATGACAGTAATGTTAACAGCCAGTAAAATTTATAGTTTACTTTTAGTTGTAATTTTACTTATAAAACATAAGATATGTTATCTTAAATTCTATCTTAATATAAGATATTAATATAATATAAATGTGCCTTAAATATCTTAGACTCTTAGAAACTTCACTAAAAATTTTCATTGTAATATTGAGAAATCCACCAAACTGAGAATAAAATAATGACACAGAGCAACATCATAGTGCCAGTTATGATTTTTACACAGGTTTTGTCTTCCCAAGCTAACTTACAAGTATATATTACTCACCCCTTACAAGTCAAGCAAAAGTGCTTTCCAAAAATCCTGAATTTGAGGTACTTATAATTTAAAACTATTATTTTGGGCATAAACTGTAAGTCCAGGATGCATGGTGACAAGTAGGATGTGATCCAAACTCCAAATGCCACCACAAAAGAGATCCCTAAGCTGTATTTCTCTAAGCTGTATTTATAATCTACAATCATTTTTTATTATCTATTCTTTTAAACAACAGTGTCATCCTGTTCCCCACTGTCAACAAGAGGCTCTAAACAACTGATTAATAAATACAATAGATTCCCGCTAATAAAAAAACACAAGCATCAGAAGATAAATATATACATATCATAATCCTAGAGCTGTAGGTCGGCATCTTTCAAAAGATTCACAGGGAACTCCTTGGAAAGCCCCCAGATGAAGTGGCACCCTTATGAAATATCAGAAAAGCAGGGTAACCTGAAAAAGGAGTCACAGATTCCATTTACTATAACGTTTTAGGTTTGGCCGGATCTGGAGATTTTCAGAAGTGAGAAACTACATTTTCCAAACTAATAGTAATTGGGCATCTTTCTCCTGGAAATAGCTCACCTCTCAGGAACAAGCAACAAATGCGGCGGCCCATAGGGGGCAGCCAACGTCAGGTGAGAAAGGATAGGCATCAAACAGGACTAGAGTTCTGGAGGCAAAGGTGCCAGTCCTAATTCTGCCTCCACTTCCCTGAATGACTTGGACAAATCACTTCCTCTCTCTCAGGACCTCAGTTCCTCGCCTTTACCTAAGGGCTTGGATTCTATTAGTGAGGTACTTTCCAGGGCTAATAAATGATGATTTCACGTCTTCCTGCTTCTTCAAAATTCAGCACAGAAGCAGAGATGAGCAAAACCAGAGTCTTGGGGGAAAACGTGGTGTGGGACTTCTGCAGGTCCCCATAAGGGGAGCAGGGCGAGCCCAGGGCTGCTCATAGTCTGCTCCTGGGACCATCAGCAGGTTTGGCACCCGGGCGAGCTTTTGAGCTTTGCAGGCGATGCCCTCGCTCTAAGTTGTCCCGGTAGCCTAAATTGCATGACAAATGTCTACTAAGGACCTGAAATAACTTTTCCTTTATCTGCTCCGACAAGCTCTCAGACTCAACAGTCAGAGGACTTTCAAAGGTTGATTTCAGGCTTGATGCACTCGACTCCCACCTGCTAGACCTGGTGTGGTTACAAGAGTACAACTATGAATATTACATTCTGTCAAGGAAACAAACCGTGCAAAGAAACGAAAAAGAAAAGAGGTGTTGGGGGTTGGGAAGAGGGAGGTGAGCGGGAGGAAGTGTCTTGTGGCCGCTACTGTGATTCTAGAAAAGGGGTTCAGACTCATTTCGCTGACCTGGTTAATAATCCCTGCCAAGCTGACGCTCGCCCAGCAAGAAACGGCTTTGAGCCCGCAGCCGGGTTTCTCTTCCCCCTGAGGCAGGTTCAAGGCTCCCGCCCCTACTGGCCGCCACCCTTCTCCGCTACCTGGGAGCTGCAAGGAACCTGCGCGGCCCCGCCCCACCCGGCCAGCAGAGATCGCGGGGCGCGGAGTCTCCACGGCGCCTCCTCCCAGCACCCCTTCCCAGCTTCCTTCTCCTCCTCCCAGTTTCTGCTCTCAAAAAAAAAAAAAAAGGTGGCCTCCGCTGTTAAGTCCCAAAGGCGAAGGTGAAACCACTTCAGGGGCAGCACCCCGCCCCGCGTGGCCGGGCCCTGGGCGAGGCCTAGGGAGCCCAGGCACCCCCCCCCCCGCCCCCGCAGGTCGTCTCCCTTTTTCTCCGGCACCCAGCCATGCCTAGGCGCTGCTCCCTGCCTGGCCAGGCCCGGCCGGAGGGTGCAGCTGCACGGCCCAGGCCCACACCCACGCTCCTTGCAACTTCCTAGCGCTGCGCGGGGACAAGCGACAGCCAGTTCAAAAACAAATAAGTACATGAAAAGCAAACAACCCGAAGGAAAGGGGTTGGATTTGCTTTGCCTCCAGGGGCTTATACCAAGAACCTCTGAGCGAGGGTCGGCCCGTCACCCGTCCTCCTCCCGGGCTAGCTAAGGCGGCGGGAGCAGGGCGTGGAGAGGAGCGGTAACCTCAGCCGCGTCCACGTGTGCGCGCCACGCCCGGACCTCTTGCCCCAGCGAAGAGGGATTGCGTCCCGGTTGCGCGGCAGCGGCCTTGGGTGCTGCGCGCCTCCGTCCTTGTCCGTTGAGTGGCAACCGTGACGGCCGCTGAGCTTGTCCCCGCACCCGGCGGCCCGCAGGGAACTCCGGCGCGTCCAGTCCGGGAAGTCCAGAGACCAGAGGAAGCGGGAGCGCCAGCGACTGACAGTTCGGACGAGCATTTCCCTCCTCCTCTCCCTCTTCCCCTCCGTGCGGCCACAACGTGAGGGGACTTCACCCATCATCCCGCCGAGAGCCTCCCCAAGTGCGGGGACATGTGCAGCGCGGACGCGTGTGAGTGCGTGTGAAGTGCTTGCATAAGAAATAAAAGCCTCCCAGAGTACTATGATGAGAGCTTTCAAAACCAGGGCTTAAAACAATTTGCCAATGTAGAGACCCTTTTCCTCCCTAAAACCTTCCTTGCAGCCGCCTGTCAGCTGCCGCTCTTCTTCGCCTCCATAAAGAATGAATGAAATTTAAGGAACTACCTGCAGCTACTAAACAATCCGGCATTTTCCCTATATCTGCCATATGCTCTGCACTTCCAAGTCCAAACATATCGCAATGCATCCACCAATTACGCTGCGACTCCCTCGCCGACGCCCGCGGCATCAAGCCAGGGACCTAGTGGGCTCCCCGGGGCTGGTGGGCACCTCTCTGGCCCCGGCTGGAAGGGGCTGCTTTTTTTGCCCCCTAGAGAGAAACGTATCCCCGCGCAACTTGTAAAACGAGCCTCAGGGCATGCCTCCTGACGTCCTGATATATTTCCCGCATAGGCTCTTCCATTCATCAGTTTCACTCGCGGCTTCTGCTGCAGAGGCAGAGGCTCTAGGTCCTCGCAGGATCTGACAGCCCCACAGAAGATCCGGGAACGCATTCCCACCTGCTCTCCGAGCGCCTGGTGCCCCGAGCGCCCCTGCCCGCGGCCGCCCGTCCGGGCTCCCCGTTACCTGTGTCGGGGTCTCCGGGCCATGGCGCGGCGGGCGCGGGGCTCAGCTGGGAGCCGCGGGAACCGCACGGGGCTGCCGCCTCCCGCTGCCCGCCGCCTGCCTGCGTCCCTCCCCGGCTGCGCAGCGGCGTTCCGCACCGCCGGGGCGAAGTTTCTCAGGAGAAAGAGGAGGAGGAGGAGGTCGCGGAGGAGGAGGAGAAGGAGGAGGAGGAAACAGGTTGATATTAAAATGTAAACTCTGTAAACAGAGATGCCATCAAACAAAGAGCTTTGGACACTCCCCCTCCCGCCAAATCTGGCGCCCCTGCAGTGCGCACGCGCCCTGCCCGCCGCCTCCGCGGTCGCCTTGGCTGCCGCCCGCCGGGCTGCCGGGCCGGCCGGGCCGCCGCTCCCCTTCGCTTCTCGCGCCGCCGCGCTGCGCCTGGCGCGCCGCGAGGCCCGGACGGCGCGCGGGCGGGGAGCCCGGGGCCGGGGAGGGGCGGCCGGGGGCCGCGGCGGCGCCTTTTCTTGCGCAAACCCCGCTCCCGGGCTAGCGCCACGTCCCGCTGCTACCGCGCCCCCCCCTCGGCGGCCGCGCCACCGCCGCCCCACTCGGCGTGTCCCAGGCACCAGCGCCCGAGTTCGCCGGGCTCTGACTCACTGTCGTGGGGGCTGCAAGGGCCGGGGGGAGGGGGAAACTCCTGCATGGGGGATTGGATTTTAGGCAGGGTGTAAAATTCAGCTCTCTGGAGATGGGGGAATGGGGGGTGGGGAGGAGGAGTAGGGGACGGGAGCATGTGTTTTCACGGGACGTTTGGCTGTTTTTTGTTTTTAATATCTCTAATTTAACTTGTTAATGACAAAGGACACTTAAATCCAAGTGGGGCTGCAGCTATCACCGCTCCATATGGGGCATCCGGGCGGAGCTTTCACTCCTCTCCGAGATCCTGGAGCCCACACAGCCCACACTCTCCTCGGTGTTGTCACTAGCACTTCACTCTCACCCGGGCACACGCCCGGCCCCACCCACCCCGCCAGGCGCGGGCGGCGCCCACCGCGCACCTCGGCCCCCGCACCACTCCTGCAGCTCGCGCCCGGGATCGCACACCTGCAAAATCCACGGGGTTCCATACGGAACTAAGGAAACCCCACGTGTGCTTGCATGGTTTTAAAAATTAAGCGGTTTGTGATGCGGAGGTCGGTATCCGGGCTTAGGGTAGTTTGGGGACTCTGTTTTACGAGATAAAAATCATTGAAGTCTTTTGTGTTCATTTAACTAGGGGCTCCTGGAGAAATAAAGGGAGAAGATAAGTGCTGAATTTATAAGGATTGATGATTGGGGGATTTTAGGGGAGTTTTAGTTTTACTTCCGTTTATAGACTTGTACCATTGGGGATTTTTTTTTTTTTCATTCTCTGTACACACTTAATTTATTTTTCCTTTAATCTTATAAGTTTGAGACTTCTGCTGACTGGGTTTGTGGGTGTCCCATGTGCCGCGGCAGTTTAAACTTAGCTCAGAAAGCATTTTTCTTACTAAAAAAGCATTTTCTTGCAGAAATGAGTCATAATTTTATTAAATGGTGAAGCATGCTAGGTTTCAAGACTTTATCTGGTGTTTTAAACTTTGTTTCTTAAAAAAAAATTGTAATATAGTTTAAATCCTTATCAAAAAATGTTAGTTGCTAGCAAGGTTTTAACATTACTTTCTTCATGAGAAAAAAATAGCACTGAAACAAAAATTACTGTGAGATATTTCAGTTCACAGTTCTGAAAGACAAGTCACTTGCAAGTTAATATATATATTTTTTAAAGTGTTTGTTTTTAAGATTTTATTTATTTATTTGAGATAGAGAGAACATGAGTTGAGGGGAGAGGCAGAGGGAGAGGGAGAAGCTGACTCCCTGCTGAGCAAGGAGCTTGCTGTGGGGCTGGATCCCAGGACCCTGAGATCATGACCTGAGCAGAAGGCAGGTGCTTAACCAACTGAGCCACCCAGGCGCCCGGCAAGTTAATATATTTTTAAAGCCAATATTTATTTGTAGATTCTATAATAGTTTCTTTCTCTGTATCAAAAATAAACAATAATAAAGAACAAACATGTAGAAATTACTCCGAAAGGAATTACATTCTGTCTTTGGGATTACTTTATGAATCCAACAGGTGTGATTCCCAAGCTGAGCCTCTTCAGCACAGAGTATAAGAACCCTCCTGAAGATAAGTTCATGTTTCCCAAGATAATTAGGAGGTACAATTGCTCTATGATTCTTAAACTCCTTTTAGGTGGAAAGATAGCAAATTCAATTATATTCCCTTTGTTTACTTTGTGCATCGTTTTTCTTTTTTTTTTTAAGATTATTTATTTATTTATTTGAGAGAGAGAATGAGAGAGAGAGAGAGAGAGCACAAGAGGGGGAGAGCGGGAGAGGGAGAAGCAGACTCCCTACTGAGCAGGGAGCCCGATGCGGGACTCGATCCCGGGACTCCAGGATCATGACCTGAGCCGAAGGCAGTCGCTTAACCAACTGAGCCACCCAGGCGCCCCTGTGCATCGTTTTTCTGTGTGTATTGAGAATTTATTATATTTTCATTCCCCAGATAGACATTTTGAGATAAGTTGTATATTTTTCCTCGTATGTGTAACATAAGCATAGTCCAATAAAGAGTATATGTGTGCAGTGATTCTTACTAGGCTAATGTGGGATATATTGCCACCTGATAAGTATATGGAAGGATAGAATCAAATGGAGTTATAAATTCTTGTAGAGATGAAAATATATTTTCAAAGCCGTTACAGAATGTTTACTATAACTATACATTTCTCCCCTCCACTTGTAATTATTACAACTGCATTTTTAGATAAGAACTTTATATATTTCATCACTTTTAATTTTTTTTTTTTTTTAAGATCTGCCACACCAGTTATTTTAGCTGGGGCTGGGCTGGGATAGGGCTAAATTCAGATACAGACTTTTATTTGCATTGCATTAGACAGGGGTCAGCAACGTTTCTGTAAAGGGCCAGATAGTAAATGTTTTAGACTTTGTGGGCTATATTGTGTGTTCTTTTCTTTCCTTCTTTTTTTTTTTAAATATAAAAAACATGTTTAGCTTGAGGGCCATATCCAGCCTGCAGGCCAGAGTTGGCTAGCACTGAAGAACAGTGGTCTTCGATCTTTAGTGTGTATCACAAACACTGAGTGTTCCCGTGAAAAATATACAGTCCCAGGCAGTGCCCCCAGAGACTATGATTCAGTAGGTCTGAGGTAGGGCCTAGGAATCTGCATTTTAAATAAGTACCCAAGTGTTTTTCATGGAAGTGTTTTCTAGACAACTCATTGACAATCTCGATATAAGAGAGATGAGAAGAGGGTTCAATACACTTTTACCTTTGCCAGTTGTTTCTCATCACATTCCCCCCCCCCTCATTCCCTTTCACCTCTCCTCGGCTAAGGATTCAGTCTCTCCAATCCAAAATAATTTAAGTCTGTGAGAAAGTTGATGCTAGGGACCACAGGGCTGTGGCAGCCTATTCTTTCTTCCTTTACTGCTAAACTTCAGCCTCAGATTTGAACTTGAAAGGAAAGGAATCACTTATCACTTGCTGATCATCACTAGGATTCTCCTCCGTGAGAAAGCAAGCATTTAAAGCATTTTGCTTTACGCTAACCATCAGGGAATGGCTGAAAGGAAGAGAGCTGTATCAAAGGTACAAATGTCAGCTTTTTTGCTTCTGACTGTTGAGAAATCCTGAGCATGTGGTGGATCTTTAGTACCTGTGGTCAGTGAGCCAAAGACAAATGAGGCTTATCAGTGGTGGTGACAGACCGGCCTTCTGGGGCTCCATGTCTCTACGGCCCACCTCTCCTCACCTTCTCAACACATTTTAGCTCAGAGCATTATTAAAAGAGAGATAATTACAGTAAACACCAAATGGTTACAGTACAGACGATTCTTGATCATTTCAGTTAATGAATGACGGCTGTAGCATATAGAATTGAAATCCATAGGTTTGAGATAAACTTCATGTCAGCTCACAGCAAACCTTTTAGTAAAAACAATCGGGGAAGTGCTATGTTAGTGCATGTTTCATAGAACCTCTGTATTAGATAGTGACCAAATACGTTTTTTTTTTTAAAGATTTTATTTTATTTGTTTATTCATGAGAGACAGAGAGAGAGAGAGAGAGAGGCAGAGGGAGAAGCAGACTCCCCGCTGAGCAGGGAGCTTGATGCGGGACTCGATCCCAGGACCCTGGGATCATGACCTCAGCCGAAGGCAGATGCTTAACCATCTGAGCCACCCAGGCGCCCGACCAAATACGTTTTTATCTTTAAATGATTTCTGGGTTTGGCACCTCATTTGGCATTTCCACCCTCCAAATTATATATTCCTCAGGCAAACAACCTGCCTATCTTCATCACCATTTGAACTGAGTCTTGGTTAAAATATACAAGTTTTTCCATGATAAGGGAAGGGTGTTCCAGAGGAAGAGAAAACTGAGCAGAAGCACAGGATCAGTAATCACAAGGCATATTCCAAGCACAGGGAACAAGGAGCTGTCTAGATTGCCTGGGGCAAGGAGAGCTTTGAAGGCCGGACTAGAGGATTAGAGTGTGGTGTGTTGAATTCAAGAGCTACATTTTCAGAGCTGTGCGTTTGGAAGATTAATCTAACAGTATGGTCAGATAGACTGTAGTCAGAAGAAGATGAAGGGGAAGAGTTCAGGTAATTGGTCTGGACTAGGACAGTGACTCTAACTGGAATGAAAAAGAGGGGGTAGATCAGAAGAACACTGGCCGGGCAGAACCTTCAAGACTTAGCAACTGATTGGATGGCTATTAGAGGCACCATTCATAGAAATAGGGAAGTCAAGAGGGGAAGAGAAGTGTGCGCTATGGAGATTCAAAGAGGAAAGTGAGTTTAGATTTCAGTATGTTAAGTTTGTGGTTTCTTATGGAAGAGATCCGGGTAGAGTTGATCAGCAGGTGGCGGAGAGCGTGGGACCCCGGCCTACTGGAGAGGTCAGGCAGAATTTCGTGAGCCAGTTGTTAGACACAGACATGATTAAAAATTAAATGTTATAAACCTACAATTAAATATATTGTATTTCAAAAAAGGTAATAAATACTTAAAAGTCATAATCTCCTAATTCTTTTTACTACATTTTACTAGTATGTATGCTCTTGGGGTGATTTCCCCAATACATCTGCATGATGGAAATACTATGTAACATATGCTAATGTGCATATCTTCCCAATTTTGTGTTCAGTGAAGTCATGCGGGTAGCTGGGCTTGGCTATGGTTGGAGTATTTATACCACAAAAAGTGACAAATGCTACAAATAAAGGCTCCCCAACCCCAGAAAACCTGTTGTTAAACATTTACCAGGGCAACACTGGAGAAATTCTCTATTTAAGAGCCATCTGCATGAAGGCAATAGTTGCACTATATTGTGGATTTGCTAATATGCATTTGTGTAGAGAGATGGTCAAGGGAAAGACTTTGGAGAATATTTAAGAAGTTGAAAAAGTGAGGTTGAGACTGAGTGTAGGGGCTAGGTGAAGAGAGCTGTTGGAGAGTAAAGTAAGTTTTCTGGACATGCATACGTAAATGTTTTTGTCTTTTCTTCTTTTGATAGAATTCTATATTTTGTCAACTGATTTTGAAAAGTTTTCATTTACTTTGAGAAAAATATTTATTGGACAGTTCAAACATTTTTGACTGTGACTCATAATAACAAACCCATTTTACCTCCCATCTCAACACACACACACACCCTCACTTAGAGCTAAAAAAAGTTTTATAAGACAGTATTACCTCATACTACCAACCATGCAATCTATTCTATTATTCTATTCTATTCTATTCTATTCTATTCTATTCTATTCCATTCTATCCCATCCCATCCAACAGATTCCATTCCATCCTATTTTAAATATATCCTGGTCATGAACCCTGCCTTGTTTTTGTGCCCTGGTTATGGGTACTGAACCATAGTTTGAAAAATACTACTAAGAGGTTAAAGGCCTTACCTCTTTCTGCTTTAGGAAATCTGCTTTAGGAAATTGCTCACCTTTTCCCAAGTGATAGTATTATCTTTTCAAAGCTTTGAGGAAAAGTCCTGAAAACCAGGGATTAAGCGTCTGCCTTTGGCTCAAGTCATGATCCTGGGTCCTTGGATGGAGCTCCTCAGGGAGCTTGCTTCTGCCTCGGCCTCGGCCTGCCCCTTCCCCTGCTTCTGCACTCGCACGCGTGCGCGCTCTCTCTCTGTCAAATAAGTAAATAAATTCTTAAAAAAAAAAGTCCTGAAAACCAGTTTACAGACGTCATTTTTCTCCCATCTTTTCTCACAACTGTTCTAGCCAACTCCTCCTCCCTCTCCACATTCCCCCCAACATATGTTATAAAAGTAAAAGAGCAGATTTCAAAGTCAGTGGACAAAATAGCAAGCTTTTATTAATAGAGATCTTAACAGCAACAACAACAGTAACACCTACAGGCTTACTGGAGTAACTTAGTAACAAGGTATCCAAGCCAGGTTCTTTGAATGTGCAGGCAGGATACAACTTCTCTGAGTGTCATATTCCAAACTTTCATAATGTGGAGATTACGGTAGAGAGCTTTAAAGGTACTTCCAGCCCTTAATTCTCTGTTTCTCCCTAAGATACCTGGGCAGCCCATTTTACCTCTATCTACTTTACAATGTTTCCACAGTTCCTTTTTATTGGTAAACACATGGAGACTGTTTACTCAGTGTCAGGCACTGTGCGAGGCGTGGGCTTGCAGACATAAGTGGGCCTTTGCTTGCGAATTCTTGCACATTCGGGGCCTCTTTTCCATGCCCATTGTTACCACCTCCTTCCAGATGATCATTGCTTCAGCCTAAACTAGCACAACACCCCCTCACTAATGTTCTCCCCTCTGAGCTCTTTCTCCCCTCTGAGCTCTTTCTCCCCGACCTATTATCACCTCACCGTGAGCACAAGCTCACTGTAACCCCATTTGGCAGTTTAGTCATCTGGTTAAAAATCCTTAACTGGCCCCTAATGTTGGGAAGATAAGATCTGAACTCCTTAACTTGGCATTTTCTGTCTTGAGCTGGCTTTGGCCTCCGTGCCTACACAACCTTACCCTCAGGGGTGATGGTATTTAATAACTGGGATGGCTCAGGTACCGACCAATCAGAATGGGCGGCAGCCACAGGCAACCTGGACAGCTTGACTGGGGCGCACCGGCTGACTGTCTTTCTGCTTTACAACACAAGCTACCTTCCAACCTTACCTTCTACCAGGCCCTGGTCATTCTGCTTCCTCCCCAAGAAGCCATTGGCAATCTGAGGGCCTTTACTTACACCATGCCTCTTGCCTGCAATGCCTTCCTTCCTCCTCCTTGCTTACTTAAGTGCCCCCCATCTTTCAGGCTCCACAGAAGCCCAAACTGCCTTCTGAAGTTCTCCTAGGCTTCCCCGCTCCACAATCACTGCTCCCACCTGTGAGTCGTGTTAATGCCCACCTTTCCTGCCTTTTATTGAGCATGCGGCCTCCATTGCCTTCCTTTGTTATTTATTTACTTCCTTTATCTATGTCTTTGATTATTATAATGTGCCTTATCTCATCTTGTGTCTTGATTATAAACTAGAGGGGAGAGACAGTATCTTCTATCTATCTTTTTTATTTTTAAAGATTTTATTTATTTATTTGACAGAGAGAGCGAGTAAGCACAAGTAGGCAGAGAGGAAGGCAGAGGGAGAGGGAGAAGCAGACTCCCCCATGAGCAGGGAGCCTGATATGGGGCTCCATCCGGGTACCCTGGGATCATGACCTGAGCTGAAGGCAGCCGCTTAACCGATGGAATCATCCAGACGCCCCTCTTCTATCTTTCTATATGCTCAGTTCTAGAACTGGGTCTTGAGCGCAAGTACGCACATAAATGTTTTGTGCAATAACAATTAATGAGGAATTAGTTGGAGCTGTTGTGTGTGTGTGTTTAAAATATACTTAATAATGCCTTACCTTTGGGTTTTAGAGTTTGCAACAGGCTTTGCCATATATTACCTCATTCAATCCTTATAGCAGTTCTTGTCTTTCTGCTGCCTACATTTTTTGTTCCCCCCCCAGCCCCTCCACATACTATTTTTTCCATTTTGGGGTGGGGGTAACTGAAATTGAGAGAGGTGAAGTGACTTACCCAAGTCCACACAGATAATAAATTGAAGAGCTGGGATTGTTTAAACCCAGGTTTTTATTCCAAATCTTGAGTGCTTTCCACGGCTCTATGGTAGGCTCCAACTTTAATTCTTACACTTTGATGTTCTTGTCATTTTTCTTCAGTTGTGAATCCCTCCCATGGATTCAATTCTCTCCTCAGGCAAAGATTGGTAACCTTACAAATTATATCAAGGCCATCATTTTAATCTCAGTAGTAGTGCTTTATTTCTAATATTTGTAAAGATTGCTGTCCTTTTGGTGAATTGACTCTGGAGCTGTTTTCTTTCAAAGCCTGGTTTGTTCCCCCTCCATATATCATTTTTCTGAATTCCTCTCCTGTTTTATCATTGTAAATTTATCTCCATTTATTTACTTTAATATAACTTTCTACAATATTAAATCCTATTTCTTTACCTCAAGTAGCCATCCATTTTGAAACTAGTCATAAAATCAATGAGTGCTTAATTCCAGCAAGTATGAGAAGCTTTCTTAGTCTTTGTAAAAACAATTTGGTAAGAACTGGCATTTTTTCTAATCACTAGTATATCTTTCCTATTTCTCTCTCCCTTTCCTTTCTCCTTCCTTCCTCCCTCTCTCTCTCCCTCCCTCTCTCTTATCTGAACCCACAGTCTAAGGAAGGGAGGGTTGGGAGGAAAGGAGGAAGGAAGGGAGAAAGGAAGAAAGGAATAGCTTTAGGGTAGTTATTACTGTTCTTTGGCCTTTCACATCAAGTGGACTACATAATTTAAAATGTCAACCTATGGGGCGCCTGGGTGGCTCAGTCAGTTAGGGATCTGCCTTCTCGGGCTCCTTGCTCCGTGGGGAGCCTGCTTCTCCCTCTGCCTGCCACTCCCCCTGCTTGTGCTCTCTCTCTCTTTCTCAAATAAATAAATGAATAAGTAAATCTAAAAAAATTTTTTAAAAATGTCAACCTGTTAAGATAAAGTATACTATAACTCTTTTCATTGAAATGTAACTCTTCTCTTTTCATTTAAATGTATCGCTAGAAATATAAAAAGTTTGTAGAAGTGTGAAACCAATACTACAATGTTGTGACATCTATAAAGATTACATATATTGATTTACTTTTCAGTGTTAGTTCTAAGAAATAAATAAAAATAGTTAACTGGCCTATGAAAAAAGCCATTCTCAGGATTATCTTAATTTGGTTTAAATATTTGTATTAAGCAAAACATTTTACTTTTTTGTAAAGAAAATATCCTTTAGAAAAGCTATGTCTAATTGTTTCTAATCCTTTGGGTTAAAATTTTGGAAAAACTTCCAAACTGATAGCTCTGTGGGAATATGGGGAAGCTGATCTGATCCTGTTTTAGGGTACAGTCTGACCGAGAGAACTTTTGTAATGAAAGGCAATATTTTGTTGAAAAATATCAGGTATGTCAAAGTTCTCCTATAAAAGTTTTAATTTCTTTTTTAGTTGAGATTATATATAGTTTCTTTTCTGAAAGCCCTGTTGGGGCTTTTTCTTTCTTTTAAATACCTGAGAGTTAATGATATCTTCATAGAACAATTGAAGAGCAATACAAACGCAAACTACCTTGAGAAAGAAGTTACTTTTCATCTTTAGACTCTTGGACTTTTTTTTTTTTTTTTTTTTTAAAGATTTTATTTATTTATTTGAGACAGAATGAGAGAGAGAGAGAGCACATGAGAAGGGGGAGGGTCAGAGGGAGAAGCAGGCTCCCCGCCGAGCAGGGAGCCCGATGTGGGACTCGATCCCGGGACTCCAGGATCATGACCTGAGCCGAAGGCAGTCGCTTAACCAACTGAGCCACCCAGGCGCCCCTAGACTCTTGGACTTTTTATTTAACCATTTGATTTATATGGATATATGAAGGAAGTGTTACTAATGTTTAAAATTTAAAAAAAATCTCATTACAATGTACTTAGGAGTACTTTTAAGTATGTGAATATCAGAACTTTCATGATGGTAATGTTGATTCAAATCCCAAATAGTAAATAGGTTCCTTTGAAAACGTAGCATGGGAACAAATCTTCTTAATGCAAAACCTGATACAGTTCCTGGTGTGCTGGTCTACAGTCTTGTGACATGTGATGGATTTATGGATCCTTTTGAAGACTGTCGACAGGTTTTGCATAGAATGACTCATTCAGAAGAACATGCCAGATAAAATTTTGAAATTAGAGCAGGCTGGGTTGTTGGTGTTCTCTGGCCGCAAATGGCATAGCCACCCTCTTGGTGAGTCAAAGCAAGGACTTGGGAGTCACCCTAAATTTTCTCTGCCCCAAGATCTAATCAAACACAAATTCCTGCTAAGTTTACTTCTTTAACGTTTATCCAGTGATTGCTCTCCTTTTTATCCCTCCTACCACCACTTCAGTTGAGACATTTCTCCACTCTCTGAAGCTTAGTTAACTTCCTTAAATGTCATTCTTTTCACAGTTGTCAGACAGAAAAATCTGTAAGCACAGACCTGGCCATAATGATCCTTGGCTTGAAATCCTGCTTGTAGTCTGGACCAGACTATCAGGGTCATCTGGAAACTGTTTTCAGAGGACACATGCCTCCCCTACCACCTCTGCCAATGTCTCCTTCACCCTAAAAAACAACCTACCTACGGGCGAGGAATCAAAATCCTTAGCATTGCATCCGAGACTTTTCATAGCCTCCTATGATGTTTAAGCCCTAGTAAGAGTCCACTGCTCATATGCCACCCCACGTGCCATGAGGATCTGTGCTCAAATACCTTGCTCATTCTGATCTTCTGCTTGCCCTCTCCCCCCTTCCTTCTTTAGTGACTAACTCCTGCTTGTCATTCCAGCCTCAGGTTAGACACCTTCTGCTTGAGAACGTCTTCCCTGGAACACTTCCCTGGAACACTGCGAATGTCTAACAGGACTTACATTAGTTTTAAACTTTGTTTCATGTCTCTCTCTCTCGTCCGCTGGACCAGTGGGTCTCATATTTTAGAATCATAGAGCTGCCCTTCAATGCGCAGACTCCTAAATTGCCATAGTTCAGAGTTGAACTCAATAGGCCTTGCTGGGATCCAGGAATCTGCATTTTTAATAGGCAGAATCAGGTGATGCTGATGCTGTGATTTAAGATGAAGGCACCTCAGAGACCAGAGTTTTGGGTTCTATTAACCTTTGTGTAATATTGTGTAACATTTTCATTTCACAGACATCCCATAAGTATTTGAGGCACTGAATTAGAGTGAACGTAGCTTTTAATTCAATAGTTATGTCCATTTCAGGATTTTTTAGGCCTTTGCTTGCCTCTCTACCAAAAAAAAATCCTGCTTTCTCTCTGGCTATCTCAGAGATAGTAGCACTCTGAAAGATCTTAGTAATGAAGAAACTGAGACTCAGGCCAGTCAACAATGAAAATTTATCAATAAAATGAAACGTGATATTATCTGTGATTTTCCCCAGTTACATAGATAATTGGGTTTCCTGTGGAACGGTGCCACCAAATAAAATTTAATGCCAGCCATGTATCTGCTTTAAAAAGTTTTTGTGGCCATGTTTTAAAAAAGTAAACAGAAACTGATATCTCTAATTGTAATAACGTATCTTCCTTAACCTAACATATCCAAAATATTATCATTTCAATGCATAAATCAATATTAAAAATTATTAAGAAGACATTTTGCCTTCTGTTTTGGTACTGAGTCTTTGAAAACTGGTTTGCATATTACATTTACAACACATCTCCACTCAAATGCTAATTTGCATCAAAAATATTTGTTCTGTGTACAGATTTCATAAAATGTACAACTCAAAAAGTAAATTTATGTATCCAAGTTGTTTCAAACATACCTAAAAGTTTTTCAGTAGCTGAAGCAGAAGTCAGATTTTAAATTTAATATTAAATTAATGAAAAACAACTAAAATTTAAAATGCAGTTTCTTGGTCACACAAGCCACAGTTCAGTTGCTCAATGGCCATATGTAATTAATGGCTACAGAACATGAAATTGTTCAAGGTCAAATACTTATCAATAAGATCTTCAAGCTATTCATACTTGCTCTCATCATTTCCTTAAGGGTCAGATTTGCAGAATTTTGAAAAATGAAAATAAGAACATTTTTCCTAATAGGTTCCATTTAATTATTCAACATTAGAATTTTACTTAAATACTTAACATTTTACCTTAAAAGAATGAATATAGGCTGCCTGGGTCAGTGACAGTAGGCAGGGTAGCAGGAGGGAAGAAATACATATCTGATTTAGAGTTTGAGACCCTAAGTTGTCCCAACACTCCCAAACAAACTGTGCAACTTTGGGCAAAATGCTTAATGTTTAAGCCCGTATCTTCATCTATATAATGGAGATGATGCCTATTTTATGCATGACCCTACAGAATCAAAGTGAGAATCACGTGGATAATATATTTCAAAGTATTTCATAAACTGTGGATAACTTATTTTTAGAACACAAATATGGTTCACAGCCATTTAATTGAAACAGTACATTAGTAGCTACCATTTATTAAGCGATTGCTATATGGCAGGCATTTTGTGGGCTAACTCTTAATTCTCAAAGCATCTTTGCCAGGTAGGTGATACGATCTCCATTTGACTGAGAAAGAAACAGAGCAGTTTCAAGTTTAAGTACATGTGCAAATTTACATTACCTTTAAAGTTCAGAGCCAGAATTTTAACCCAGGCCATTTTGATCCCAATGCTGTGGGCTTTCCTAGAAACTTTATCTCCACCACCCTCCCTCCCCTCACCCCCGATAAAAAAGGTGAGGTTCCTTAATTTCTTTTCAGTTGATGGAATAAGATAATCCAATGATGATTTTTTGGAAATAATGAGTGAGCTGAAAATATAACTCATTTTGAGAGGGGTTGTGGAATCTTAGGCCTATACAAAGGTTTATCCATTGCAGCAAAACAGAATGAAGAATAACTCCACAGAGATTTTTGAATTAGGACTTACTCCAGATAATTTCCCAAAGAAGGAGTACATGACCTTCTGAGGTTGGTAATTACTGGCATTTCTGGCTTTGAGCCAAGCCTGGAGCCATAGGAATTAGTTGGCAGTGATTAGACATGTGCTCATTAAAGAAAACAACTGGGCTTCAGTAGTTTTGCAGTCAGGTTTCATGTAAACCTAAACGCTTGTCCTTTATGGAATACATAACATGATGTTCAGAGAAGAAAGGGAGTCAACAGTAAACACTCAAACCATCAGAGGTGACCAGTGCTGAAGTCGGCTACTTCCAAAAATCAGAAAGTCAGGGCTCTGATAGTCACATAGTTAGATACCCTTTTGAGCCTCTCTTTGTACCCAAAAGTACATGTAAGGCAACTCTAGTAATGTGGCTTACAAAATTTATGTTGCTTTTGTATATAGAAATAAATCGTATTTGTCTATTTTTTCTTCTGGGATTTAGAAAAAAATTTTCAAGTTTCACAGTGAGCAGAGTATCATGTTGGCCATGCTGTGTTCACATAAACAGAGCATCCTATCCCTTCACTGGAGGCCAACAAACATTGGGCTTACTCTCTGATGGCCATGGTAAATAGGGTCACCCCATCCATCGCCTCCTCAAGAGAGTCTCCCCATTGCCCTGGCTACTAGCTCTATCTCCGGGTGCCCGCAGGCCAGTCCCCAACGCCCCCTCACCTCAGCGTGCTCCCCAGACAGTCAACAGGACCTCCTTCACTGTCAGCGGGAACAACATCAGCAGCAGGGTGCTGCCACCAGCAAGTCCTTCGGCACTGGCGACAAAGATGAATGTGACAGAGCTCAGCGAGCTTTACCATGCCATGTGCATTATGTTCCTGGGAGAGAGCTTAGGTTATCCATAATTATAAAACAACCGGAGAAGATGTTGGAGAGGACTTGCCCTGTAGAGCCCAGTCTAACACGTTTTCAGTCAACTGGCCTGTCCAGATGTTTTCTCTGCCCACCTGCACATAGTAACCCTAGGGTGGTATCAGACTCCTTTTCCAACTATTGCCTTGAATTAAATGAGCATATTGATCCATTTATAACTATTACCCCTTAGTGTGCTTTTGTTTTTGAGTTGGGGGTTTGGTGAAGAATAGGCCCAGGTGGGACACTGGAGTGAAAAGCCTCATTCAGTAGGAGATAAATCCTAGTGAGTGCAGCCCACTGGGTGGACGTGGGAAGAAACCTAGAGGTAAGCTGGCCTTTTCGGGTTTGCTTAGGTCCTAGTCTGCCTCCAATAAATGCAGTACCCAGAACGTACACATGATAGCACATTGTAAAATGTTTTACAAAACATTTTCTTCAGGGACTCCTGGGTGGCACAGTCCATTGAGCGACTGGCTCTTGGTTTCGGCTCCAGTGGTGATCTCGGGATCGTGAGATCGAGCCCAGCATCGGGTTCTGCTCACAGTGTAGAGTCTGCTTCAGATTCTCTATCTCCCTCTCCCCCTCTGGCTCATTCTCTCTCTCTCTCAAATAAATAAAATCTTAAAAAAAATAATAAAACAATAAATTAAATAAAATAAATTTAAAAACCATTTTCTCCAAAAACATACGCTTTTTTGGATATCATTGATGTCTTTAAAATTACGTATTAGATTCTTGTTTTCCTCATTGTGAAGTCATGCTGATCCCACTTGTGAGAGCAACTACTACCTAAGTGAGGTGTGTTAATCCACTGATGGTATCGGGACCTCCGTGTGTAGTTCCATATCCTGGGATGAACTCCATGGCCAGGCATGTGATCCCAAAGGCTTATTTACTTTGGCTGACCAAGAGATTAGCTTCTGCAATTACTTGCCAGAAGGAATAAAACTTTGGGTCAATACGAAAAATGCTATTTTCACATCACTTTTCCATCTCAGTAGAGCTCTAAAAGAACCTTGATTTTGGAGGTAGCATTGCACAGCTTAACTGAGGGCTTTCCAATGAGATCATGGCGTGGCTGTCACCAAGTGAAAGAGAAGGATTTCTAGGAGACTCTGGTCTCGTCTCTGGGGCTGGTACAATATCTCTCCTGCTGAACTCTTCTGGTTAGCAAATTACAACTTTGGGGATGGTGCTCTTAGGGATCCAGAAACCTTGAAAGATCTCGCCTATGCCTTGTTTTCTCTTCACATTCCCCAGCCCCGGCATTTTGACTGGGGTTGATTTGGAAAGGAAGCTGCCTTCGGAGCCATGTTTCCCCTTGAGAAAACCAGGTTGATCTGAAGGTAGGTGAATCCTGAGGTAAAGACAGAGGCTGACAACCTGGAGGTGACTGAGAAATCTGTGGAGCCTGCTTCTCTTTGGGGCCCAGATATGACACCACTGCATGATTGGAAAGACAATGCTACCTCAGGAGTATGTTGGAGAATAGCTAATCCATATAAAGTATTCTGAGCCTGTGTGAAAACTCACCGAAGGAAGGAAGGATCGGGGAGTGGAACTAGCTGTATTTGTAGTGTTTGTGTACTAAAAGTTGATCTAATTTCTTGACCAGTGTTTATATTAAAACACTGCCAGTATGCTGTATTACACATTTTTATCAGCCAGGACTTTCTCACATTCAAGGTTTTTGGTTGATTTTTCACCTTACTCCAGAGCCTCCTAACGGAGAACACACGCAATCTAATAAATACTAAACATTCAAAGTGTATTTTAGGGGTTCCCGACCTGGGTCTGGGGGTAGACTTTAGGGGACACTTTAAACTGCATATAAATTATAATGAATACATTCATTTCATTTTTAAGGGGAGAATTTCCACAGTCATTTACTCACGAAATCATTGGTGGACCCCAAAAGTGAGTTAGGTGATCATGTGTCATTTTATAGAATGAGTTTAATTCTGTCTCAGGGCATGAATTGGAAAGTGGGCAGAAATCCTCATCCAAATCTAGTTTTTAAATAACTATTTATTTATTTTTTATTTTTTATTATGTTCAGTTAGCCAACATACAGTACATCATTAGTTTTTGATGTAGTGTTCAATGATTCATTAGTTGCTTATAGCACCCAGTGTTCATCACAACCTAAATAACTATTTAGTCCATAAGTGTGAATTGGATGACAGTATAGTTATGTACGTCCTCTGCTACATACAAAGATAGAGACAAGTGGAAATATTATTTTTATAATTATTAAGAATAAAATCATGTACTTTCTTCTAAAACTTAAAAAATTTCTATTTCAAAGAATGGGGCCTCTTTTTGATTTCCAAAAAAGATGAACCCTTGTGTAACATTTGGGTATAAGAACCAAGTTAACCTTTTCCTCTCCCCAGAAATAAACATTAAACTAAAGAGAATCAGAATTCTAGTCACAAGCTTTTATTTTTTGCACTTGAAGAACTGAAAGCTTTCTCTGTTTGTTATTTTCTGAGGGAGGGGGTTTCCTGTGTGTCTTTCTGAAGCTCTGGGGATCCCCTCATCTTTTTCGTCCTAGCTACCTTTTCCTTTACAGCAAGCATCCTCTGAGCCAATAAGGGCTCGGTGGCCATCGTTTGCCACCCCCCCCCGCCCTCCCCCCACCCGCCCCCTGGCAGAGCTACCTGCAGTTTTTCTTGACTGAATGGAGGTACTGTTTCCTGGTGCAGGGTTTGAAGTGCCTCCGAATGCTGACTGCAGGGGCCTGCCTCAGGAGGAGGCAGAAGCTGTCTGATGTGGAGGAAATAAAAGGCTGGATGCTCAGCCCCACAACTCATGCTCACGAAGTCTGAAATTTTATCTTTAGAAATGTAGTATCTTGAGATTTTCACTCTTCTGATGTGTGTGTCCTTTAAAATGCAATCTTACCTGGGCATCCTACCATTACCAATCTCATACTTTGGCTAGGGGCATCGGGACAGCTATGTACACATAACGCTAAGGAAAGAGTTGTTTGGCAAGGGCATGAGAATCCAGGAGGGAACAAATTGGGGGCTGGTCCAGCATGGGAGGCAGCATGGGGGCTGGGGGCTTGGCTGGGCCTTGGTGGGACCTCTTCCAGGAAAAGAGCTCAGGGCTCCGGCTGGGCAGGCTTCTGCTGCAATTCCAGGAATGACCACTGGGGCATAAGACCCACCTGTCAATTTGCATTCTATCTGAGGAGGTAATGAAGGGAATCTAAAAACTGTATCAGTTTTTCAAACTATTATGGCTATGAAAGATACATTTTTCTTTTATGCCCGATATCCTAGACTTTAAACATCGTAAGTGGTGTTTGAAATGTGTTATGAGTGCAGAGCACGTTATTGTAGTTCAATAAAGAATTCTATGTCTCCATTACACAGACTAAGAACACCTCCAGACATATTTACCGTAATTTTCTCAGCTGATATAGTTTAATTAATGATATAAGGACATAATTACATGTTTCAGGGATCTTTCACATATTTACAGGAACTGCTGTAACTAGCTTAATGAGAGTAATTATGTAAATAGCTGATAATGCACAACAAATTACAGAAAAAAAGTCTCCTGGAGTCTAGCATGTTCATTTGCTAAGCAAGCTTAGAAAAGGAAAACATTTACATCTGGGAATTAGAGTTAAGACGACCCGGCCTCTACATTTTGTTGTTCCCAAACCAGGCAGAACATAACTGTTGGAGGTTTAACAGTTAACTTTTCTTCCTTTTGTAGTTCTGTTGCAGACCTCAGGTCCGTTGTTGTTCTATGAAATTGCTCATTCTGCTCTGCCACTGGCTTGAGTTTCACGATGAGTTTTCTGTCACGTTGGTCGCGTACTGCACTCGCTGAGGATGGGAAGGGTACTTAGGGAAAAGGTTGACAGATCTCACACATCTTTTTCATTTCCTTTCTTGTCCTTTAACTGATATCTTCTGTTTTCATCAATCACACTCACGCACAAAGATGTTTCTCTGGATCAGGGCTCTCAGCGCTCTGTCTGTAGGGAAACACATACTCGGAGAGTCTGTCATTGATGTTCTACTGTGCATTTCTAATTCTGGTTTGCCCAGTGCTCAATTCCTTTTGATGTTGCCTTTCCTATTGAAGTGATCAGTCTTTTAGTCCCTGAGAGGAAGCAAGAGACTCCTTAATGCCCCTCCTTAATCAGCTGCTGTTTCGTTGATTGACATCAGGCCCACCCTCTCCCCACCTTTACCTTGGCAGACTGCTGGATCCATGTCCTTGTCCTTCTTGGGTAAGAAGACTTAAGGAAATTCAACTGAGCCAAAAGAAATATCAACCTTAAGTAGTGTACTGGGCCAAATTTTATTACAATTTGCTCCAACAAGTGACTCTTACATGCTTTGCGCATTTACCCTTTTCCTGTATTCATTCTTTTACCTGCACTGCCTTGTTCCTACTATCTCAGCTCAGGTAGCCTCTCCCGCTGTCCTGCCAGTCTCCTGAGTGTCCTGTTCTGGAACACATTCCAGAACTTATGTGGTTTTTTTTTTTTTTTTTTTCTTTTCAGTCTCCTTTTCTATGGGATTTTACCCATTTTGGAGGTCCTTCTCGAGTTCACCTTCTGCATGAAGCCCTTCACTATTAGTCTCAATTCTTTTCTCCTCCAAGACACAGTCTATGCATGTAAATCAATTAATTCAGTACTGTCATGCACCATGCATTTATCTCTTCTCTCCAGCCAGATGGAAGGCTCTTGAAGGGGGGAGGCTCGTGTCTGATACTTCTTTATTCCCCACCAGCGCCTACCACAGTGTTGGTTACACAGCAGGCATTTAATAAATTCCTGTTCATGGATTCAAGTGTAGTAATCAAGTGTGTTTACTCTGCATGTGGCTGTGCAGGCTGGGTATGAACAACTCTAGGGGACACCATTGAACATCAGTTTTGCAGTACCTTTTAGTGTTATGTCAGGCCCTTTCTTCTCACTGCTACTTGCTGTAGTCACTGATGTCTCTAGCTTTACCCTTACCAGTTAGCCTCACTCCACCAAATGTGCAATTAGTTAATTCTTCTCCACAATAAGATCCAGTATCCTCCCTTGACGAATTCAAGGCTAATAGGGGATGCAGACATAGAGATAAATAATTGCTAAATCTTGTAATGATCAAAGTCTGCAGAATGAATAAAGAAGATGTGGCATATAGATAGGTATAGATATAGATATATCCGCAGTGGAATATTATTCAGCCATCAAAAAGAATGAACTCGGGGCGCCTGGGTGACCCAGTCGGTTAAGTGTCTGCCTTCGGCTCAGGTCATGATCCCAGAGTCCTGGGATCGAGCCCTGCATCGGGCTCCCTGCTCGGCGGGAAGCCCGCTTCTCCCTTTCCCGCTCCCCCTGCTTGCGTTCCCTCTCCCGCTGTGTCTCTCTCTGTCAAATAAATAAATAAAATCTTTAAAAAAAAAAAAAAAGAATGAACTCTTGTCATCTGCAGAAACATGGGTGGAGCTGAAGTGTTTTATGCTAAGCAAAGTAAGTCAGGCAGAGAAAGACAAATACCATATGATTTCACTCATATATAGGAAACAAAACAGATGAACATAGGGGAAACTAAAAAAAAAGAGCGGGAGACAAACCATAGAGACTCTTAACTATAGAGAACAAAGTGAGGGTTGCTAGAGGGAGGTGATCAGGGGATGGGCTACATGGGTGATAGGTATTGAGAGGGCACTTGTGATGAGCACTGGTTGTGATATTAAGTGATGAATCACTAAATTCTACTCCTGAAACTAATATTATACTATATGTTAACTAACTACAATTCAGAAAAAATTGAACATTAGGAGAAACAAAACAAAACAAAATAAAATAAAATAATGTATTCTAGTAAAAAAAAAAAAAAAGGTATGCAGGAATTACAAAAATGGTGTGGGGAAGGAAGTAACATTTAAGTTGTAGAATTAACAAGAATACCTGAATGTTGGGCTGAGATGGGGTGGAGAAGGGGTTACAGGTCACTGCTAGGTTTCTGGCCTGGAGACCATAAATGATGGTGCATCTTGTGTGAGAGGTAATTCTGGATAAGGAGGACAGGGTTTGAGGAGAAAAGAACATTTGGGGCCTGTGAGAAATGGGAGAAATGGGAGCTGCCCAGTGAAGGATCATTGACTTAGTACCGGGAAATGGAAAAACGAGGAACATTGACATCGTCTGCACGTGGGTAGTGGTTGTGTAGGGTGTTTAGCTTTCAGAGAGAGAAAGGCCAAGAGGAGAGTCACTAGGGTTGGGGGGAGGAAATGTACCAAGAGCAAAGTATGGGCAGAAGAGGCCCAGGAGCTCGAGGTGTCACAGGCCAAGCTACAAGAACTGAGGATAGCCGATTCCAAGATCTTGCTTTAAGCAATCAATAGGGATGATTTCTAATAAGCACAACCAAATGGCAGTGTAAGCATGGCATTTTCTTTGCATATGAAGTGAATGGATAAACATTATTTTCTAAACTTTTTCTTACATTATGTGTAGAGTAAGTCCTTTGGTAAGTTGTTACCTGTTTAATAGGAAAATTAGGTTAGGATTAAAAAATGAAACAGGTGTCCCTTGGGGCGCCTGGGTGGCTCAGTCATTAAGCTTCTGCCTTCAGCTCAGGTCATGATCTCAGGATCCTGGGATCAAGCCCCACATCGGGCTCCCTGCTCGGCGGGAAGCCTGTTTCTCCCTCTCCCACTTCCCCTGCTTGTGTTCCCTCTCTCGCTGTGTCTCTCTCTGTCAAATAAATAAATAAAATCTTAAAAAAAAAAAAAAATGAAACAGGTGTCCCTTAACTGAATATGGAGAGTAGGCTGAGGTGTAAGAACTGACAGTGAGGTGAGATCATCGGGGCCCATTGGTGAGCAAAGAAGAGAAAGAATTGCTCATCTTGTTCACAGCCCTGCCCTGACGGCCAGTTTCCTGTTACAGTGAGCTGTGCATGACACTGTTGACCCCGAAGCCCCTTGCAGCAAACCCATCCCCTTCTATTTTTATAGGTTTTTTTTTTCCTCCACTATCCTCTGCTCTGCTTGCTCAAAGTCTGCTTTAAGTGTTTATCACTTTGTTGCTTTAGAATTTCTCACAAATGGCTTTAAATACCTTCTATATAATTATAATTCTGAAATTTTATCTCCAGTCTGGATCTATCTCTTGAACTCCAGACTCATGTAGCTAAGTGCCTGGTTCTCATCTCTGGATCCTTCCAAGTCTTTCCTTTCTCAGTAAATGACAACTTCATTCTTCCAGTTATAAAAGTTGGAGGTTATCCTTGCTTTCTCCCTTCATAATCCATCAAGAAATCTTGTTGGCTTTATCTTTAAAACATACCCAGAATGTGATCACATCTCACTATTTTCATTGCTACGGCTCTATTAATGGCCACCGTCATATCATCTCTCACCTACAATATTATACTATTCTAATGGGCTGCCTTCAGTCTAGCTTAGGCACAACAGCCAGAATCCTTTTTTTCTTTTTTTTTTTTTTAAGGTATTGAGTATTCCTTTAATATATTTCTGTGGCTCAGAGAGAGAATTTTTCACACACTGCTTAATTGTTAAGTGATAAACCAATTTTTTAATTTCAATTTTTTACTTAAATTCTAGTTAGTTAACATATATGGTAAAATTGGTTTCAGGTGTAGAGTTTAGTGATTCATCACTTACATATAACACCCACTGCTCATCACAAGTGCTCTCCTTAATACCCATCACCCATTTAGCCCATCTCCCACCCACCTCCCTCCATCAACCTTCAGTCTGTTCTCTTTCATTAAGAGTCTCTTATGCTTTGCTTCCCTCTCTCTCTCTTTTCCCTTCCCTATGTTCATATGTTTGATGAGTGAAATCATATGGTATTTGTCTTTCTCTGATTGACTTATTTGGCTTAGCATAATAGACTCTAGCTCATGTCCTTGCAAATGGCAAGATTTCATTCTTTTTGATGGCTAATATTCCACTGTGTGTGTGTGTGTGTGTACATGCACCACAGCTTCTTTATCCATTCATCAGTTGATGGACATTTCGGTTCTTTCCATAATTGGCTATTGTTGATAATGCTGCTATAAACATCAGGGTGCATGTGCCCCAAGAATCTTTTTAAAAGATAAATCAGACCATGTCACTCTTCTGCTCAAAACCTGATGTTTTTCCAACTTAGAGTAAAAGCCCAAGATGCTATAATGACATAAGTATATTTCACCACCTTCTTGCCCCCTCTACCGACTTTGTACCCCATATCCTTCTATTGTTCTTGCTCAGGCCACTCCAATCACTGTGACCACTTGGCTGATCCCAGAACATGCTAGGCGTGCTCTCACTTTAGGGCCTGCTTTTTCCTCTGTCTGGATGTTCTTCCTTCCATCCCTATGACTTGCTCCCTCCCTTCCTTTAGGTCTTCATTAAAATTTCCCTTCTCGGTGAGACCTTCCCATGTACTCTATCTAATATTTCAGTTCCCCATTCCCAAGTTCCCAATGCCCCTTGCTTGCTGAAGTTTTCTCCTTAGCAGTTAAATACATCTGATGTATGAAATGTTCAGACTTACCCTTGTAATTGTCTCTTCTTGAACTAGAATATAAGCTCAAGAGGGAAAGACTTGTTTTTTTGTTTTGTTTTTTTTTTTTTTTTTCAGCTTCTTCACAGCAGTATTCCCTTTGCCTGGAAAAGTGCCTGGCATATATTGGGCATACAGTAAATATTTAATGAACGAATGAGAGAATGAGGAGGACACAGTTACCTCTGTACAACCTGTCATAAACTGTCTCTCATCCCTCCATACCATTTGAACAGCTTCAAAAATTCCACTTCCTTCGCAACATTTCCTGTATAAAGAATTCATGAATTCTATCTGGTACAAATGGGCTGGGTATGGAATAACCCAAACTCCTCTCTTCTCTTTTTTCTGATCATCATCATGATATCATCATCACTTACTGACCATGCTTTTATGTTTCAGGGACTAGACCAAGAGCTTGACATATAGTATTCCATCTAATCTTTACAGCAACACTAGAATTAAGATATTATCCTCCTTTTAGAGATGGAGAAATGAAGAGTTAAAGAGATTAAGAAATTTGCTCAAGGTCATACAGCTAGTAAGTAGTAGAGCCAAAGGTCTCAGATGGTTCTCATCCCTAATTTCCCTAAATCTATATTTTGTATATTTAGTATAGGCATGTAAAAATGGGATGATTTGAAAATGGTTTAGACCACATGTTAACAGGCATTATAATGAGCCCAAATATAGAATAAAGCTATAGAAACAAAACAAAACAAAACACTCTTTTAAAAATGTATGCTCAGTTAAGTAATTTGAATTATAGTAGGCGCTGCTGAACTCGGAAGGTTGCTTATTTCAATGAAAAATGATAGGCAAGATCTCATGCTGACTAATTTATTGAAAAAGAGATAATGAACTTTGCATTTTTCTTAAAAGTCAAAGGTCAATTTCTCCCAGGGTAAAGAACAGAAATAGAAGAAAACAAGACTATAACTAATGTCATTTTGTCTTAAATATCCTGGTGAAATTTTAGTCAGTTTTCCAGCAGAAGTCATTTAGCTCCCTAGGATCAAGCAAATGAATTCAAGAAGCCAGTTCTTCTTTTTATGTATTTACGGACTGTGAGGCTGACACATTTTGCCATTCATTCAAGTAAAATAAAACATTTCATTTAGAAAACTGGTGACAGGAAAGGATTTGACCAAGATAATAGATGTTTTAGAATGATAACGTGGAGGCATACTTTCTTCCTCCCAGAAGAAGACATTTCAGTTCTTCCCCTCTTAACATTTCTACCCCTTATTTGCCTATAGGGCAGGGGCTTGGGGGGCATGGGGTTGAGAGCAGAAGCTCTGATGCCAGGGAACTTCTAACGGCATAAACTGAAGTCAGAGATATTGAACGCAGTGTTTAAAGAGGCTGTTATTTCATCATGAGTTTTGTAACTTCATAGAAGATACTTGAGGAAATTAGTATCTTATGTTTAGATGTGGATGTTTTATTTCTTCAACAGGATTTTGTAAGAGAGAGAACACTTTTTTAAAAAGTAGGAGCCTACCACTAACTTGATGTTATACCAGAAAAATATGAGGTTCCTTGAAGTCATTCAAAATATCACTCCCACATAAACTTGTCACCTTACAGACTGTACACTTCCTTTCTTTCTTTTAAAAAATTGGCAACTTGTCTTTCTAGGTCAATTAATACATGCTTCTTTCTTCTTCCTTTTTAAGCAGCTAATGGAAAAGAAGTAGGAGTAGATTAATAGTAAGTAAAAGAAAAGATAACTTCAAATGCGTGCAAGCACACATTGGTCAGAGTACTTCAGCTAGAAGCTAAAGGAAGTGCTCTAGAATTCTACAAGAGAGCATGTGTACCCCTTAGAGTAATAAAGAAGACTCCATTACACAAACCAGACTATGGCTATTTATTAGCACAGGGTATTAGTCTTGTTATGATGTGTACAAATAATTTTTATTTTTCATATGCCTCATTCAGGCAATGACTGCTCAACTGTTTCCCCATGTTTTTGCTGCTTACCGGAATTAATTTAAGATGCGAGTAGAAGAGCTTTAATGGCCATGTAATGGTAAATATTACTTTGGAAAAATGGAGCTGACCTCTGGTCTACCTACTGACCAAAACTTTAAGATGTTAACAAATTCAGTATTTTTTCCCCCTTTCCCTTCATTCGTTAATGAAAGTCTCAGAAAAATGAGTTACTTTTTCCTTGTTTTTGTCTTTTCATCCACAACACACATTTAGGAATGTCGAACCTCTTACCTCTTATCTCTGTAATGTAGAACAATAGTTTTATAAATAATTCCAGAAATTGTCCTTTCTTAACTGAAAGAACAATATGATTGGAGACTATAAATACAGATACTTTTGTGTTTATATGTGCCCTTTATAATTTTCCTCAATTATACTATTACTATGATTATTGTTCATCGCCTACCTGCATTTGCAGGGCATGTACAATTATGTGTCCTGTTTTTTGAATTTGTTCTTAAGTAAGGATTTTGCTTGTGTTCTTAACTTTCTTGCTACCCTACTTTTTTGCCCCACTTTCAGCCACTGTTAACACAGCCGATGCCTGACTCAGAAAAAAGTCATTCTTAACTTCAATGTCATGGCAATTAGTTCACTCTTTCCTGTATCATGACTCTCTTGGATACTTATTCACCCATTGGCACCTGTGCTAAATTCTGGCAATGAAGAAGTAAATGGATCCAGATTCTTGGACTTGAGAGGACAGGTGGTCAGGGAGATGATGCTTGTAATGAACTTAAGCACATTGTGACCAGCCCTATGAGAGCAATATGAATAAGGGATTATAGATGAAAGACTTCACAGTGGAGGAGATATTAAGTTGAGACTGGTAGAAGTCTACCAGAGAGAAACACAGAAGAACATCTCCCAAAAAGGAACAAGGATAAGGGAACAGCATGGAAGTATAAATTATAAAGGGCATGGCTCAGTGGGGACCAGGCAGATAAAGAAAATGAATGAGTGGGCTAGGAGTGATCCAGTGGAAAGGGGTGAGGATTGTGGAGAAATAGAGATCCCGTGCCACATCTAAAGCGGAAAGCCATTACTTAGGTCAGCTAGTCACTGCCGTGCAGGAATGTGGGCCCAGTATTGGCAAATCCTACATTTTTCACAAGAAGATAGAAGTCCTGTGAAATGTCCAAACAAACAATTTTTTAAACACTGTAAGGCCCAAACAAAACATGCCTGTAGTGTAGATGGCCCCCTCAGACCTCCAGTTGACAATCTGTGTAGCAAATAACACACTCAAAGATGGTTGGTTCTGGGTAGCAAGAGCAAAGGGATGTTCTGGGGGTTTGTTGAGATGGTACAGAATCAAAAGATAAAGAGGGAGAGACAGGTTGGCGATAGTTTATAAAGGTCTCTAATTCCTTACCTTGGCAGTTTGGATTCCATGCTAAAGGTAACAGAGAACAAATAGGACGGTTTTATGTAGAAAAAATGCCATGATTATTGGATTTATTTTAATTTCTTGAAAATATTCATAATTTAGTTTTTAAAAAATTTAAAGATTTTATTCATTTATTTATTTGAGACAGATCGAGAGAGAGCACAAGCAGGAGGGGCAGAGGGAGAGAGAGACTCTCGAACCGACTCAGCTCTGAGCGGACGATCTCACGACCCTGAGATCATGACCTGAGCTGGAACCAAGAGTCAGACCTTAACCAACTGGGCCACTCAGGTGCCCTTAATTTTTAAAAAATTGAAAACAAATTCTGAAGATAGATCTTTTCATAGAAGTAGTGTGCGCAGGAGTAGATCCAGTACTTGTTTGTAGTTACAATTGGAGTTCATCAAGTACTCAGGAATTAAATGAACCATAGGACAACTCTATTACCACCACCACCACATGTGTTTGCAGATGTAATTGTGTAAATTGGGCACTGGGCTGGAGCTTTCTGCACTGTTAATTGTCACTGGCTTCCCATTCTGAGCATTAAATAGGATTCAGGCTCACTAAAAATAACTTGACATGCACAGGTAAAATAAACAAATCGGAACACATCCTCAGACCTTTACCTAGTTGTATGCAGAGCTGGGCCAAGTTAGGGTGACCTCATGCCAGAAGGATGTGGTTAAGCTCTAACCCGCTGTTTACCTGCCCTCCCAGCCACGGCTACTGGCATTGCTTACGCCACAGCTGTCTCTCCTAGACCAGCCCCGCTCACCCTTTCTCTGCTCACTGAGACCTGCTAATGAATGGACTCAAAGGAACAATATCTCTGTTTTCTATCAGCGCTTCAGGGCAAGGTCAATGCCTTGCACACAACAGCTGCCCACGCTGCCAGATTCTGGACCTCAATTAAAGTGCAACATTTTTTTTAGGCATACTGAAACAGGACTGTGATGATGCATGGTCATGGGTATGGAAAAATCTGACTGTTATTGTAGCTTAATGTTCCTGGCAGCTAGTCCTGGCTTGGGTTCTAAGTACTGTGGGAAAGGTGTGTTTTCTTGGCCCCCCATTACAGCTTGAAGTAGGGTCTCTGGTTTACATGGGTCAAAAGTTGAAACTGATGACTAACGTTGGGCTCTGAGCTTTAAGTCATGAGAGGTCCTAAAACCAGGACACAACTATCCTTAACAGTGAAGAAGATCACCTCAAACCTCTATCCACCCAGAGGTACTGAAGTGAGAAAAGCCATTTAAGAGTAGAACTCTGGGGGGCGCCTGGGTGGCTCAGTCGGTTAAGCAACTGCCTTCGGCTCAGGTCATGATCCTGGAGTCCCGGGATCGAGTCCCGCATCGGGCTCCCTGCTCGGCAGGGAGTCTGCTTCTCCCTCTGACCCTCCTCCCTCTCATGCTCTCTCTATCTCATTCTCTCTGTCTCAAATAAATAAATAAAATCTAAAAAAAAAAAAAAAAAAAAAGAGTAGAACTCTGGGTTGGGAGAGATGAGATTAGTTTCATTTGAGGATATTCATCACATGGCTTTTTCTTCTGTCTCTCAGTTGGTCCGGTTGTAAAATGGGGATAATAACCTGTTCTTTTTGGGATGCCTGGATGGCACAGGTAGTTAAGCGTCTGCCTTCGGCTCAGGTCATGACTTCAGGGTCCTGGGATTTAGCCCTGCGTTGGGCCCCCTGCTCAGTGGGGAGCCTGCTTCTCCCTCTGACTACCGTTCCCCCTGCTTGTGTGTGTGCTCTTTCTCTCTGTCAAATAAATAAATAAAATCTTAAAAAAAATAATCTGTTCTTTTCTACTCAATAGAAATGGGTGTTCCTTGAGTATGTACTGAATTCTGTAGGAGAAAAGTCCTCAAAAGAGTATATTATTATTTCATTAGTGAAAAATTACACTTGTATAAAGAGAAAAGACAATCCCTTTACACTCTATTTCAATTATAACAAATACTTTGTATCAGAAGACTAACCATATAGAAGTCAGCCTTCAACTAGATTTTAATTTTCATTGATTTCTAATGAGTGGTATGCTTACTTTGTGTCTCTGAAGTATAATCTAAATGGCCAAAGTGAAAATATAAACAATTTTTTTAGAAGAAAACATATAGAAAATAAAAAAATTTTAAGAATAGATGATGCAACGGAAAGTTCCTGGCCTTTTTGGCACCTCCATTCTACCCTGGTCTTTTTGGCACCTTTTTGGCACCTCCTTTGACAGTCAAAGGAAACACATAATCACGTTTCCTCACAGATATTGTCCGTATAAAACCAAATCTTCCATTCTCACTTTCACCAAAAAAGGAGGGAAAAAGATGTCCAAAAATGGGGGAACTTTGGAACTCAACTTTTACGGTTTGCCTACTTCCCTGTTCAAACTTTCACTACTTTCATTATCAGTGTCAGAGACTATACACTCTGGAATCACTTTTGCTCATTTCCATCCCTAGAGTTTTTTTGTGTGTGATTCTTTTAGCCCACCCTTTGATTATTCGAGAAAAGACTGAATTCCTATTTTCCTCATCACATTTTTATCTGCCTATCCACTCTCTACCTCAAGCTAATTTGTGAGGAAATTCTGGGTTCTCCCATTTAGGATGCAAGGGCAGGTCTTGGATCCTTCTTTCTGAGATAGGTGGGCCATCTACTGTTGTCTTTTGGTATGACTTTTGAAACCAGGAAATTCTGGTGGCAGAAATTAGGTAAGTTTAGAAATTACAATTACAAGCAGTCGTATAAATTTACAGATCAGACCTATTAGCAAAAGAATGTAAAAGCATCGAGATTTTTTGCTGTTGTCTTCATTACTCAGTGACCGTTGTTTTCACCTGCGTGGCTGGGTGGAGGAAGTAGAGGCGGATGGTGGGGTTAGGAAGCATTTAAAAATCACTAAGGCCCAGGCTCCATCCCTAAGAAATTCTGATTTTTTTTTTAAGTAGGCTCTATGCCCAGTGTGGGGCTTGAACTCACAAGCCCGAGATCAAGAGTCCCATACTCTTCTGACTGAGCCATCCAGGCACCCCAAGAGATTCTGATTTAATTGCTCTGGGATGGGCCCAAACATCAGTATTTTTTTCAAAACTGCTCAGATGATTTGAATACTCCAGAGTCGAAACCACTGCTATAGGATTTTGCTGCTGCTTATTTCTTGATGCGGGGTTGTTTCTTGTTTGTTTGTTTGTTTTCAAGAGGCAAAGGGGCTGCTTTGTCAGGCTTCTTATAAAGCAGAAGCTCCTTCATGGTATATGTTTCTAAAAGTTTTCCAGAAAAAAAATTGTTGTGAATTGACAGGCCAAATGATCAATTCCCATGAATGGCTAGTCAGAGCTTCCCAATGAACATTTCCTTTTTAACGTCTTGTATTTTTCAACGAAATGTGTATAGTGAATGAGATAGAATTTTGTTCAAAATTCTGCTCCCCCTTTCACTGAACGTGTCAATTCGAGCTTATTATTTCACTTCTCAACTCTACAATGAGGATAGTCATAGCAAGTAGCTCCCCGGGGTTTGGGAGAATTAAATGAAATACTGCATGGCCCCACTATAGCGTGGAGCCTCGTGCTTGGCACGCATGAAGTTTTCAGTGAAAGTTGGAATTATTGGTAAAGGGAATTGTACTGTAGTGAGCAATGTATCTTGGTCTCTAAGTGTCTTTTTAATTTTTACTTGAGCCTGGCTTTAGCCCTTAATGGATTCTTTACAGAAAGTTATATTAAACTGCATATAGGCACTTTGACTTTTGGTGCATAGCTAAGCAGTTCAACTAAATTTAACTATGATTTTACTGCCAAAATATGCTCCTACTACTATGACTAGGCGAGGGCACAACTCATAGGGCTAGAGAGGAATAAACTGAAATCTACTTTTCTCCTCCTAGAGTCCTTAGTAGGATACGATACTAATGACTGTGTGTGTTTGCTCCATAGGGGTCAAAAGATGCTATAGCTACTTTTATCCCTCCACAACTGCTCTACAACAATCTTAAAAGGAAATCTTAAAAGCAAAAAAAAAGGTTTACTTATTACTCTCTCCTTTTACCTAGCGTGGCTGTTGAAATTTCTTCTTGCCTTCTTCCAAGTCTATTTTCATGAACTTCTTCATGTCCCATCTTCCCTGACTGAAGGGTCATGGTATCTGTTTTGCATCTGATCTTTTCCCCTTACCCTACAGAGCTCAGTAACCAGAAGTGTGGGCTCCGGTGTCAGAGTCCTTATTTTCCAAGTCCCCAGCATTCAGCTGTATGATCCTGGGTACTTTGTTTGTTTTCTTTTTTTTTTTTTTAAGATTTTATTTATTTATTTGACAGTGAGAGAGGGAACACAAGCAGGGGGAGTGGGAGAGGGAGAAGCAGGCTTCCCACTGAGCAGGGAGCCCGATGCGGGACTCGATCCCAGGACCCTGGGATCATGACCCGAGCCGAAGGCAGACACTTAACGACTGAGCCACCCAGGCGCCCCAGACTTTGAGTACTTTGTTTAACTTCTCTGTGCCTCCTAGAGTTGGTATGAGGAGTTAGTACATAGGTACTCCATAAATTTTAGCTATTATTTGACAGTCGTTTGGTAAACCCTTTTAGTTTGCTACACGACTTAAATGTTTCCATTATTTAAAAATCACATTATCACGATTTAAAGGTTTCCATTATTTAAAAATCACATTATTTTGATTATTATAATAAAAAATGATGCTCATTGATGAAACATTAATATTTTGAGGACTGGAAACTACAGAGATCCTTAAAAGTTCCAGTTTCTCTTCTTATTTCCAGCTTAAATGAATTTAAATTGAATATATCTGAGTGTATTGAGCAGGTATGTGTAACTAGAAAAGAAAGAAACAGTATGGTTATTTGATGAGGGCACTATCAGGCAACCACACAAGACATTGTTATGTATCTCAAGATTACACAAAATGATTTCTAAACCTCTGCCGGTTTATTATGTGGTTCTTCAGATAGGAAGAAGTCGCTGTAGACTGACACTCAAGTGAGTCTGAGCTAGTGAGTGCTTCTTCATCCCAGGCACCTCCAGGTATGGTGTTGATGAGAAGAGAGATAAGCTTTAGTTGTTGGGCTCTACGCTTTCTACCTTCAAGTGAAAAGTGACCAGCTGGTGACTTACTAGGATTGGGGGACGATCTGGTATGCTCATTCATTCAAGGAATTGTCATAACACACCTGTTACTTGCTAGGCTCTGCAATGTGAACAAAAGTGGATGAGGCCTGACCTCCTGAGGTTTACCATCAAAGAGGGCAGACAGCTATCAATCAAATGATCAATCAAACAAGCGTAAAATTATACCCGTAACCTATTTTTGGAGGGAAAGGTGCATGGCTCAATGAGAAGCTAGACTTAAGGTACTTGGCCTGGCCAGAGAGGCCAGGGAAAGCTTGTCTAAAGAAGCCACAGTTGTGCTGAGAACAGATGGATGAGTGGACATTAACTAGATAAAAAGGAAGGAGAGCACATCCTAGGCAGAAGGAACAGAAGATGCAGAGTCCTGTGGCAGGAAGACATAGAGTAAGTAAAGAGAATTGAAAGAAGACCAGGTGGCCCGTCCTGTGACAGAATGGAATAAATTATTACTCTCACATGGATTAAACCAGACCAGCTTCTGAGATCTGGTTCCATGTCTCTCCCTAACTCCACATACAGTAATAGAAAGTTTGTAGCTTGAAATTGGCCAACATGGGTGTTTTTACACCATTAAAATTGGCCAACTCTTTTTATCCTCCCCAGAGATCTGGTTTACCAGCACACCATTGGACTAAATTATATGGAGTGATATCCAGATTTAGAATCCAACCATTCCATATGGTACTTAATCTGAGAATATGAGCAGTGAAGACACATGTCTTGGGAGAGAGGAGATTATGACTTCCAGTGATTTTCACCCTTTATGCAGCAAGAGCAAGCTAATTAGGTATGAAAAATGTCCTCTGGCATTATAGCTTTACCCTTTTCTTTTCTTTTCTTTCTGTTTTCAAACAAAATGGCTCCACCATCCGTACCAAATACTGTGGGATGCCTAGTACTCTACCTGAAATTAGTAAGGATTCCCAAGCTCAGTGCCTTCTTCCCTATAGCCACCTCTCACCTTGAGTTCTTGCTGAATTCTCTCCTCAGTCCCTTCATCCTGCTGACTCTGTCCATTAGCTCCTGTCTACACTGCTTTACCAAGGCCGTTACTCACCACAAGGCCATCACCCACCTTCTTTCATTCCCCAGAGCAGCACAAACACCAGGCACACAAAAGAGACCACCTTGAACTTCAGGATAGATCTTCCTGCTCTAAAGCTCCTGCCTTGGGTGGTCTACTCTCAGCTCCCAAAGCCCTGATGTATCTCCCCTTTCTCCTGTTCTTATAATATTACTTGGGAAACTCTAGTTTGCTGATTAGGTTCAATCTGCATCTTCGCACATCCAGAAAGCTCATCATATTGTCTGCTAAACCAAAGGGTGGTCAACCAGAGTGACCCTCAGGAGGAAGAATAGCTAACAGTATGTCTGAAATGATCATCGCTCTTTACCTTGGGGAAGATAATATTTTTAAGCAGAGTTGACTTCTCCACCAACCAAGGGTCTTAGGTTTGACAGAAACATTGACTTTCCTTCACAGTCACAAGTTTATTATAGCTGGGGAACTAGAAACACTCTCCCGTCTTTAAATTTTAGTAGTTCCAGGTCACTTGAGACTGCCATATACAGTCTTCCAGTGCTATCGAGATTTTATTTTATTTTTAATTTTTTCGTTCAGACTTCTGGCATAATTAGAATGAAATGTTCTGCACGCCCTCCTCCTCCCTTGGTCTGGAACCCTGGATGATGGCATGTTGCTGCAGGTTTTCATTGCAGAACATTGTCTCAGCCAGCTTCTCTGCTATTAGCAGAATGCTTTTCTGGGCGCAGAGGGAAGATGTTACCCCGGGGTCTGTCTCCTCCACCTCTTCATCTTCTTACTCATCTGACACAGAATTCCTGCGCAGACTTTAAAGAAAAGTTTCTATGTGACATTTCAGCCAGAGAAGAGAGAGGCTGCCATAAAATAGAATGAAGAAGGCATTGCTATTCAGTTAACACCTGGCCAGCTAAAATTTGGTGGAATTTGCCCTGAGTTCCTTTAGGCTTTCCTTTCCACTCTCTTCCCTATGCCCACAGAATTTGTTCAGTTCATTCACGCTAAAGGATAAACAACTGATAAGACTTCGCATATTATGGCTTTTAAAGCTATTAACATTTCATCAGGAGAAAAGCGGTTAGGAAAGGAAACACAGTTATTGTATGGATAAAATTATTTTGCGAAAGTTTTCCTTTGTGACACTTTCAAAATTATTCCCCTCAGTTTAAGGGTTACTCCTTGAGATTAAATATGAGCAGATATGGTAGGCTTATTATTATTTTTTTGGATGGAGAAGTCCCTGTTTATACTTAATTAGGATTATAATTAATTCAGCACTGATCTATAAAGTCAGTCCCTCTCCCCTTTTTAGATCTAGATTGAATAGGTCCCTCTTTCTTAAGGCAAAAACATGTAGGTTGACAGAGTTGGTGGTTTCTATTCAATCTCTTATCAATGTGGATTGCCCATCCACACTGGCCCCAGCGTTCATCTTAAGAAGCTGTAGGACAGGTCTAGAAAAGGAAGACATAGGCTATAACATCTTACATATAGACTTCATAGTCTTACATATAGACTTTATAGTCTATGTCAGGGTTGCCCCGAGGATAAGGGGCTCCCAGTACTTTTACCTCTTGTCTTTTGACAGATCTAATCCAAACAAGAAATATTGTAAATATCATCTTTTAATTGCCTGGTATTCCTCATGCTTATATTTTGAGGCTTTCATAGAATATTGAGGCAAAGTCAGATGAACGTCTGAGGTCATGACTGGGTTGGTTGATCTGCTAATTCCAGAAATGAGGACTAGAGATCTGTGCAGATGGAAATGAAGGCCAATTAGACATGATTAACATGTAGATTCAAAAATAAGATAGCACAGCATTTTACTCTGAGACTTTGCCAGTAGAGTTTAATAAATTAAAATGAAATGCAGTCAAGTTGAGACATTAGCAAATGAGGTTAGGCAATATTATGCAAACATTAAGACCTGGTTAATGGATCCTAACGTTTTGGGAAGATGGAGTCCCTAAAACAGGCCAGTGCATTCTTTTGTGGTTTGGCCTCATCCCCTTTCTGAAGGAAAGGACCTACATAACAAGTAGGAGAAAAGACAATATTTTTGGTTCAGGCAAATATGAAAACTAGAGATTCATATAAAGCTTTAGAGTTACCCAAAGTTCCTAAAGTTACTGATATTTACAAGTATTTGTTCCTCTTTATTTTTGCATACTGTCTCCTGCCACGAGCTCTGCTTGCAATGGCACTACTTAGCTGCTATGAGTGGAAAATGAAAGAGTTAAATTAAAAAATTGTATTTTGTGGATGTAGAGAGTAGGCAGTTAGAAAAACAGACCTAAGGATCCTAATTTCTGGATTATTTTTTTAAGCATTGCTTTTCTCCTCTTAAGAATTTATTTCCATAAAGCTTTAGGCTGTTATAGTGCAAATTGCACCTTGCTTAAGGGCAGCAAGATTTGCTTAATGACTATCTGCAAATCATTTTAGAATCTTTTTTTTTTTTTTTTTAGACAAGATTATCTTTTTTTTTTTTTAAGGATTTTATTTATTTGACAGAGAGACACAGCGAGAGAGGGAACACAAGCAGAGGGAGTGGGAGAGGGAGAAGCAGGCTTCCCGCGGAGCAGGGAGCCCGATGCGGGGCTCGATCCCAGGACCCCGGGATCATGACCTGAGCCGAAGGCAGACGCTTAACGACTGAGCCACCCAGGCGCCCCTCATTTTAGAATCTTAAGGGAGGAATGGTATTAGAGTGTGGAGCAGTAAATGCTCTCTGTGCAGGGGAGAGCTTCCCCAGCTCATGACTGCAGGCTTTGATCTCATCAGTCCTCATAATGAATTTCTGTCTTCAGTTTTATAGGGACTTTCTTCTAAGGAGAACAAAACGCAGTGCAGACATTATCTAATTCTTCCTCATAATATTCACATAAGTTTGGGTGGGGCAGGTGTTATTACCAACCCATTCTGCAGATGGGGAAAGAAAATCGAAAGTTACATGACTCCCCCAAGGTTAAAGAGAAGCTGAACAAGAGCCAGAAGGATTCCATTTGGGGTTTCCCAATTGTCTGCCTAGAGCTTTCACCTGCTGACTCTGGGATCACCAAGCAGCGGTGGGAACACTAGCGGGTCATGCCAGGTGGTGAAAGGGGTGCAGGATTCTAAGCCAGAGGGCCTGAGTCTGCCCCTTTCTGCACTGGACAAATCATTGGTCCCTCCGAATTAATTCTTCTTCTTTAAACAGGGTTATTAGAAGTATGTGCCCCACAGTCTGCTGGATTGGATGAAATGCATTTTCAAGTTATGGCATATGATGAAATAGTCCAATCACATTAACATCCCAGAGGGTAAACCATGAGATTAAATTTCATAAGCACAAATACGAAAGTTGATAAACAAATCTACTCTATTATCTTGATTCATTTCAAAATGTGCAATCACAATCGTCCATCATTACATCTACTGTAGATTTTATACGATTTTAATGCAGTGAAGGTGTGCATAAATTCATATGTCTTTCTTTCTTTCACTTATTATTTCATGACTCTCACTCAGATAGTCTCACGTGCTTGTAACAAAAAAAGACCTACTAGCTATCACATGGGTCTGTGCTTTATTCTTTCCCAAGCTTTTCTCCTCATCCTTTTGTGTCTCCTGTAGCTCACGCGGGTGCCCCTGAGAAGCGATCCCCACCGGGGGAGCATGCTGGGTACTGGGTCCTGAGGGGCATTGTGTTCTCTGGAGTTGCCAAGCTGTGTCCTCCGCAGGAATGGGGGGCTCAGTCCACCTTGGCTGGGTTTACACCTTTCCCCATGGCTCTTCCCCCTGTGTCCTGATGTCACAGTGTTTTTAGGATAACAGCTTGAAGGCCAATACAGCCCTTGGGGTTTGGATTAGGGGAGACAATGGAAGGACAATTATGGTGCTGTACTTAGAACCCTTTCTCCTTCTCACCACTAAGTCTTTTAAATGAAACAAAACAAAACTGGATCATAACCATGATGCTTGTCTGAACCTTTTTTTCTTTTTTCTTAAGGAAGGGTTTTATCCCAGGAGGCACCTCAGACTTTCGTGTAAACATCGGGGGGTGGGCAAACAATCTAGAATAATAGATATGCCTGAAGAGCGGGTTGAACTCAAACATCCTTCTCTATTTTCCCATAGAGATATAACTGTAGAGTGAAAAAAAATTAAGTCAAAGTTAAATATAAATGTAATTTTAAGGTTAGCTTTTTATTCAATATTTTCTTAAATTGTAGGAACCCCTGGGTTTAATTGATTTTATTTAGTGTAGGAGTGGTTTTCCAATTTATAGTAGCTATCCCTTCCCCTTCAAACAAAGGAGAATGAAAATAAAAAAGAAATATTCACTGACCACACGCATTTAAAGTTTCAGAGATTATAGCATTTCTTAGGCCAACTAATGTTTCATTCATAGTTGGGAAGTCTACATTCCATTGATGTACACAGTCATCCTTTTCTGAGGGGGGAAATTATCTGAAGTATTTTTTCCCTCTTCCTTATCCACTCCATCTGTTTTATATCCAATTTCACATCTGGAGATACGATATTTACAGATTCTAAAATGAGATTCATTGAGAATTTGTTGTTGTTTTTACAGTATGAAAAACTTTTCCCCTGGGGATTAAAAGAGGCTAATGACAGTATTTAAAACTGAATTGTTCAGTGTCTGACAGGTACATGGCATCTAAAAGAATGCTTTCACTTTTCTATTTGGCTTGACATCGCTAGAAAATTACTTACCCTATATGCATTATCATTTTTTTTTGTTTTGTTAGATATATTTGAGACTTTGCCCAGAGCAGAACTTTCATGGAGCTTGAACACACAGCACTGCTCTCGCCCTGTAAGCAGAACCTTGGTTCAAATATGAATTCCAGAAGAACTGCCATGTCCAAACCAGGGCATGAAGAACTAGAGAGAGAGAGCTTATGGTAAATCTAGACAGAGCTTTTAAACATATCCTCATTTGAGTATTAAGATTTATTATGGTGGTTTTTGTACCATTCTGTTTCAGGATACTGAAAGTGCTAGAACAAAAGCATAGAATTTTGTCTCCTTTGTTTTTCAGGAAAAAAAAAATCTGCACATTTACAACTAAATTAGTGCTTGTGAAATTTCCAGTCCATTCTCCTCAGGCTAAGGATGTTAGACTAAAAATTAGAATGCTATTCTGCATTGAAATTTGGAGGTTTTCTTGAACCTGAAAACTGTGTGCGTGTGCATATGGGTGTGTGCACCCTGACTATTACCTAAGGAAATGGTTACATTGACTAATTCCTAATTAAAGATATAGTAGCTAAAGGAACTGAAGGTCATTTATTTTATTTTTTGTGCTATAGACTTTTGACCAGCAAACCTTTATAATATGCATGTAGGAGCCCGATGATAGAAATTTTCCTTCTTAATTCATTTTGGAATGATCATTAAGAAGCACTTTCCCCTTAACTGTTATTAATACTGGAGGAGGGTTTACCTCTGTGGTGCATTCATGGCTCCCATCAGCTACATGGCATATGAAATATAAATAAATTCATGACAAAGAACTTCCAGAATGACTGGAGGCTGCAGGAATCATAAGAAAGTACCACCAGTGTGGCATGTGTATGTAGTGAGTAACAGACCGAAGCTGCGGGGGGAGGTGGGGAGGAAGGAAAGGGCAGCTACCTTCTCTCTGTTTGTCCCAGTGCAAAAGCACTTAAATCGAATTCCAGCCTGACCCACTGGGAAAGTACGATTTAGCAGCCTCACCATTATCACTGGTGGTCAGTAGTAAAAGAAAGAAGGGCTTTTTTGTTGTTGTTGCTATGTTTTGTTTTGATTTTAAGAAGTGCCTCAGCAAATTTAGGAAGAGGAAGTTCAGTGGATGCCAAGTTATCATTGGTTCTTGTGGGTATATTCCCTTTTGCTCTCCTCCACAGCTGGGAATTCCCCTGTCTCTCTCCAAGCTCGCCGCCACCCTCAGCTCTTGGGGGGGTGGGGGAGCAGCTTGCATAGAAGACTTTCTTAGGTCTGCCTCCTTTTATGAAATCCATGCCTAAACAGAAAGTTCTTGATGTATTTGAAGACAGTACAACAAATCGGCAGTGGGGGGGGGGGATGTTTTACTCTTCAAAGAAACTTTCTTTTTCCCCAACCCAGAAGATAATTCTTCCTAGGCACAGCAGAACATCTTTCCACTCAATAACCTCAAAGCTAGCATAGATAAAGACACATGGTTTTATCATTTTAAATTAAGAATTTATAGTTTCGTAAATTTAAATTGGTTTTGTAATTTTAAATTATCTCATGATTATCATTTGTTAGAATAGAATAAAAATATGAGAATTGTAAACTATGTTTATAATATATTTTCAGTTTCCTCATTTACTGAACATTATTGAAATCTTATGGAATACTGACATTTTCTGTCACCTGCAATCATATTTCTTATTTAACTCTAAGATTAAAAAAATCATCAGTAAGAAAATAGTGGGTTTTTTTTTTCATTTTCAAAGGTAGGAATTATTAAAGGTAACTTTAATTCTGAATAATATAATTTAATATTATTTAATGCCCCTAGATTGGCTGTAGGAGAGTATGGTGTTGGGCACGGATTGTAACTGTTTATGTTAGTCCATGCACAACACATTCAAATGTGGGTGTTAGGCAGGTCTATACACCAAAGTTATTTAAAGAGAGTCTTGATTCTACTCTGGGATTGAGTATGGCCCTGATATTTTGTTCATCATGACATTTTCTGCATTAATTTATATTTTTAAAATTATTCCATTAAAATATGATTTTTCTAGATTACTGGGTATTTGGGACCTCCTTAAATTTTGTGCCTCGGGCAAGGGCCTCACTTGCCTTATTCTGGTCCCGGCCCCGCTTTTCTGTTTTTGCTCTGTTTCCTCCGCTCTCTCAAATGAGTACCTGGAACAGTGCTCAGCACTATTTGATACGTGGTTAGTGCTGTTTCTGATGAAGACTAGCTGACTGTGCAGGTTGGTCTCTTCCAATACAGTGAGTCTAGCCATGTGGGCCAAAAGACCCTAATAATGTGTTTCATGACCTCTTCTAGGAAGGGAGGAGAGAGGGGCACTACTCGCTGAGAATAGGCTCATTCACTGCATATGCGCATTTGCAGGCTTATCTTGAAGGCAGCCCCTGCCCCAGGAGCATGGCTAGCATCTCCAGGACTGTGGAACATAGAGGTTGTGGAGCCAGATCTCCTGGCTTCACAGGCCAGCTCGCCCACTCACAAGCTGCAGACCTCTGGGCAGGTTACATAATTCTGTGCTCAATTTCTTTACCTATATCATAGGGATATTTATAGTACCTGTCTCATGAGATTTCCATGAGGATTACATTAATTAATACATGCATCTTAGAGTAAATTCTCCAGAAAACTGCCTAAGGCAAAAGCTTATGTGTTATCTCTATTCTGGAGGGTAATCCCAGGAAACAGGAGTAAGAGGGGAAAGGAATTTAGTAAGGCAGGAAAGAGGTCAGAACAGATGCAAGAGGGGGTCCTACTGGGCTGGCCACAGTTTGCTGGTTGCATGGTATCACCAGGCCTTCCTTGCCAAGGGGCTGTAATAAAAACATCTAGAAACAGGCCCTCACAGAGGAGGATCAGCAACCAACCAATTTATCTGCTGACCACTTCCTATCTCTGATCTTTCATTGGTCAAAGTAGACCTACGGGGCTGTAACTCCACCACGTGTCTCAATTGTATTAGCTGGTTCTCCAGGCAACTGTTAAGAAAGCAAGAATCTCCGTGGTTCCTGTCCAGTCAGTGCACAGGCCCAGGGGTCTCTTTGTGTCAGTCAGAGCCTAACATGGAGGCTCGCCATCTTCAGTGGCCACTGTGGCTGTGACTTTCCAGCCACAAGGACTATATGAGCCATATTATTGGACTCCGGGTGCTTCCCAGTATCCCTAACCCTGGAAACTCGCCCCTGCTCCCTCGCCAAAGTAATCTTTTGTACATCTGAAGCAAGCACTGGTTTTTTGACTGGTCCCTCTGCCTGGTAAGCTGTTCTTTGTGATCTTCATGTGTCGGGATTCTTTTGTTCATTTGGAGCTTGGCTGGAACGCTACTTCCTCAGAAAGACCTTCCCATGACCAGCACGGCTTTCCTCATTCTCAGATAAAGAGATGCATCGCTATCCTTCTTCTTTTAACTTGCATCCCTATTTTATAAAAGCATGTACTTTTGCCTCACAGATGAAGGACATTTTATGTTATAAAAGGAAAGGACGTGAATCGGCCCTCGGCTTGCTCTCACACCCTGCAGCCTGGCAGTTCACACAGCCAAACCACAAATGGAACTAATGTCTCATTGTTGGCTTCACATCACATCTGACCTGTTATGAATCAGCCCCCTTTCCCTATCAATACCAAATTGTTCAGGAAGTGAAAAGATGTCATTTCTCCTCCTGCTTCTTTTTCATTCTTTTTAGAACAATTGCTTTTGACTTTAAAGTTTTGGCTTGTAGTCAATTTAAGGCCGACAACTGAAATTTGGGGAGAAAATCAGTGAAATACAAGCATAAAAGACACTTTTTACATTTTTTTCCTTTTTCTTTCATCTCTCTGTTCCCCACACCCCACGGAACATGTGTCTGGTGGATCCCCAGCTACTACAGCCTCCGTCCTTTATTCCAAGTATTTGTGTCACTCATGTCACTCTTATCATCTTTGGTCAACGCATGCTAAGTTACTCACAAGGCTCAAGTGTTCATCTTGTTGGGGCACCTGGTTGGCTCAGTCGGTAGAACATGTGACTCTTGATCTCAAGGTTGTGAGTTCGAGCCCCATGTTGGGTGTAGAGATTACTTAAAAAAAAAACAAAGATTTCATCTTGTAGCAAAAATAATGCAGGAGAAAATAAAATATTCTAGTATTTCCCCTGTAATCATAGTTTAATTTAATTTGGGGTGCTTCAAGGAAAAAACAGTTAATTGACCAGTTGTTGTTCCTGTTTCAAAATTAACAGAAGGCTTTATGGTCTCTGCTTTTTTTTTATCTGTCCCACTGCCAAGTAACTTCTGTATAAAGGATAATGATCAGAACCGACATCTTTATTTAACAAATCCAGAAACAAACACTCTCATTAGCAATTGAATCCCTCAGCTTGTATGCAGCATAACCATTTGCCTACTGAACACTCATTTCTATGACATCTTGACGGTGGTCACCAAAGGTCCTGTTGGAACCTATCAATAATAGGAATGTACAACAGGAGAAGTCTTTCCATTTAGAGAAGCTTTGATCATTAGGAAGGGCTTTGTTTTCTTTTGTTTTGTTTTGGTATATTGAGCTGCAATCTAACCCTTGTGACATTGACCCAGTGATTCTTGTTCAACCTAGAAAGAAGTGTCTCACAAAGTGTGCTCTGTGCACCACCTGCATCATCGTCACCTGTGGTTCTTGTAGAAATGCAGTTTCCTCAACTCTCCTCCACAGAGGGCCATTTGAATGGCTGTTGGTGGCTCTGGAGCCCAGATCCCCGCTTTCATAAGCTTTAATAAGCTCCCCTTGCATGCTTATGTTTGAAGACCACTGTTCTGAAGCCAAAGAGAATAACAAGGTCAATACCTCTCACACGCCTAGCCCTTCAGAGAGCTGGAGACAAGGTATTATTTTCTGTCTCTCCATCATGTCATCTCTTCTCCGGACCAGGTGTCCCAGTTTTTTCAATTGTCTCTCCTATGAAATGGTTCCAAGTCTCATTCTCTTCGAACTGTGTTTCATTTCATTAGAGTTTGTCCTAAAATGTGATGCCCAGAACTGAATATCACAACTGAACATAATCCTCTAGCTGTGCTCTGACAGGGGCAGGAGGTGGGGCAAAAGGAAGGGACCAATTCCTTAGCCCAGATACTGTATTCATTATGAGAAACCATTAAGTAAACCCATTCATTTCATTCGAGAACTTCAGTTAGTCATTGAAAATTTGGTCTAGAAAGAAACAGCTTAAACATAACTGCACATTTTCAAAGAGAATGTTAGCTTGAATGTATGGTAAAACGTCATGACTTTGGGCTGGCAATTGGGAATTTTTGGTAGTTGGCATGGGGTTAAGATAAAGATGGCCTTTGGTCTAACTATGCTAAATGGATTCAGTAAACAAAAAATGGTCTAAGAGATTGCAAGGATATAATGAAAATGTGAGAGAACACATTTTTCGAGTAACCGTTTCTCCCACTATTCAAAAGTAGAGCATTCCTATGAAAACTTTCTTAAGCCAAAATGGTGTAAAATGAAAAAAGCAGTTATCATTAATTTACATGGAACATTTTTGAACACACCCAAACCCAGAAAATAACCTCTCATAGGCTTTTCTGATACTTTAGGACACATCTCGTTAATGGAAGTACAAAATAAACGGAGATAAAGCACAGATGCTCACAGACTCCATTCAAAGCGATGGCAGCTTGATTTGGAGATGCTGAGTGTAGCTCCGGGAGAAGGAGCTTGACTGGTCCCTCTTGCTGATGGGGGTGTGTGCTGCCTCCTGTAAGGGCTCCCTGCAAAGCAAACGCTGAACGCTATTTTCCCTTTTCTCATAAAAGCAAAAATCCTCCTTGGATATCTTTTGGTTAGTGAAGATAGGTACTAATGCAGGTCTTCCATAAAAGCAAAGTGGCATAACATGAACTTGCAAAAAGCAGGGGATACCTGTATGTAGCTTGATATCATCTGTTTATGTACTTTCAAGTTATACATATTATAGATTAATAATTTCTGTCATTTATGAAATTAAGCCTATGAAAGTATCTACTTACAAGTACTCTTTTTGGCCTAATAGGACATCATTGTATAGATATGAAATAATAAAATTGCATTTATTTAAAGAATATAATTCAGAATTTTCAATAGTTTAGACTGCTCTCCTTCCCAGCTTGTCTGAGTTGAATGACAGTTGAATGCAACACTTGGTAGACCAGCTAAGGGTTGATAACTTTCTTGACATAATTTAAGATGTTGACATCTTTGTCCTTCATATTATAAACTGGTGGTTATGACTATCTGTGTGAACAGGTGTTTATAAAAATAAGACAAATGCAAGACAATTTGTAAATCGTCATTTAATATTTAATAACAGTAGACCCTAGTTTCTCTCTTACAAATTCTTAGTCTCCTTCCTATGGCTCCTCTTCTCCCTTCCCACTTCACTTAAAACTGGTGCTGGATCCTTTGCCTTCCCTGCCGAGCTCGCTCTCTCTTTTGGAGAATTCCTTCACTTTCATGGTTTTATCTCCACTTCTCCTTTACCAGTGACTTTCTGATCTATAACTCTAGCTCTGTCCTCTGGGCTGACTGCTGCCATTTCAAAAACAAAGAAAATGCTTATCAAGCCTCTCCTCTGTGGTCCTTTCATGACAGTAATCTTATTTTATCTTCATAACAACCTTGTAAAGTAGGTTCTGTTACTCCTATTCAAATATGGGGCAACCGAAGCATAGAAAATTATATTTGTTATTACCTTAACCTCAACATTAGTTTGTGAGGATAGTTTGGTTACTGTCACCATGGTGTCTCTAGGATATTTGGAGAACATCTGTTTTGGCACAATAATTATCTATACTTGACCTGATACAGAGTAAGCTCTAAATAAATACTTGAGAATGACTGAATGATTGGTTAGATACGCATTTTAGGTAGACGCTAGGTAACAATTAGTCTGATTTGAGGAATTCAAAAGCATCAGGGAGACTAGGAAGCAATTATAGTAGCCCAGATAAGAGATGAAGTAGTTTGGTGGTGGTGGCCCTGGGGGAGAGGGAGAAGATGGAGAGCCATGCTCCTAATTTACAGGAAAGATGGTACTTTATTCAGAGTGGAAAGTACCTTGCAAAGATCTTTAGACTCTCACAGTCACAGGATTTGGAAATTGACTGGGCTCCCAATTTTCTGGCTGGGTGACCAGATACATGATGTTGCCACCAACTGAGTCTGGGAATACAGGGGAAAACATCTTCAGGTCTTTGAGCATACTACCAGATTATTCCTCCTCAATTACCATTCTCATCATGTATTTCTCCTGATCAAGAATCTATAATGACCTTCTACTGCATCTCAGAGCACATAGTGATTTTTATTTTGGTACTCAAATAACTTATTTTGGCATTCAAAAATTTCATATCTTCTCTCTGGATCCCAATGGGATTATAAAGCCCTTAAGGGCTGGGAGAATATCATAGTTTCTGTTGTTGTTATTGCTGTTACAGTCCAGTAGCTAGCATAGTGTTGGGTGAGTAGTATGTGTGTAATATTAATTTCTTTAAAGGATTTGAAAACAATCATATAATCATGCCTTTGAAATTCATGATTACGAGTATGGAGTGGTTTAGAAATAAAATAATGTAACTTTCTCTGCCTGAATCTGTGTTACAATTCATAATTGCAAACACACAGTATATTTTATATACTAGATATTAATTCTAAGTGCTTTACTTCTACTGACTCATTTAATCCTGAAAATAACCCTGTAAGAAAAACCCTAGGAGACAGAGTCTATTATTATAGATGAGGACACTGAGGAGGTTAAGGACATTTTTAAAAGTTGCACAGCTAGTTTGGATTTGAACCCAGGCAAGTCTGGCTTAAATGTATATTTAACTATCACATTGCCCCCAGCATCTTAGAGATAACTCAGGATCCATTTATTATTATAGTAGTAAGATAAGTAGTTATCCTGTTTATCAAAAATGAATATATGATTAATTCAATGCTAAAAAAGATAATCAAAATCTGTTACAACCTTGAGCAAATATATGTCCTTCCATTTCTTCCATCATCTGATATGCTCATGCGATTAACATCACTAAAATAACAGGTTTAAGTGATTCTCTTACATCTGTAACTCATTTGATTCTTACAATAAGTCATGTAGTGAATGGGTAATCATTATTATTCTCCATTTTTAGGAGGAAGGTGATACAGCAAGGGCTGGACAGGTAGAGGTCAGGTCTCCCGTTTCTAGTCCGTAGCACTGCTGATTTGGGGGTCTGACCCAACCCTTTAAACAAGAGCACAGCGTACCTTTACACCACCTTGCTGAATTACCAATAGTTATGATTGCTATCAATTGTTGTGATTTGGGGACCTGAATTTGGATAATTAATTTACTAGGTATCAGTCTGGTCTCATCAATTCATGAAAATGGAGGAGAATAACAATAAGCATCCATCACTTAGAGTTGTTCTCAGGATTAACTATTAATTTGCTTAGAATAGCTCTTAGCAATATGCAGTAAATGTAAACTGTTATTGTTGTCTTTATTAGTAGTAGCATAAGTACTAATGGCCTAGAACGATGATCTTCTCATTGATAGTGGCTTCTCATGATAGTGGCACAAAGAGCTATTTAATGGAAGGGGAGCTATGTACCCAACTATCTCTGAGATCTCATTTGAGATTTCCAATCCATTATTTTCTCTTGCCTCCTTGCTGAGCCCATTTGTATTTTTATTTATTTATTTGAGAGAGAGAGAGAGAGAGAACGAGAACGAACAGAGAAAGGGGCAGAGGTAGAGGGAGAAGCAGGCTCCCTACTGAGCAAGAAGCCCAATGCGGGGCTTGATCCCAGGACCCTGAGATCATGACCTGAGCCAAAGGGAGATGCTTAACCGACTGAGCCACCCAGGCATCCCTGAGCCCATTTATATTATCCCAGGCCACTGTTAGGGCTGATAATGTCCCTGATCTAATTCTCTGTTATATAAAAGTAGAATTTTTTCCCCAAGTGTATGTTCTGGGTGATATCTGGAAGCTCAGCACTCAAATCTAGAACAAATAAGGAACTAGTTAGAGTATAAATAGCATCTATTGTTCCTGACTACCGGTTAATATTTATTAATAAGAGAAGACAAAAATGTTAGTCATCTTTATCAAGTGTACCCTGCAGGATTGATGCCCCTGTGTTTAACATTATTGTGGTGATGGTTTCAACTAGTTTTCCCTTTGTTATGACACTTGACATTAATACTTTTTAACAAATCAAGAAATAAAATATTCAAAACAAAGAAATCCACAAGAAAAAGATTTTGACTCATGAAAGGGGTACCCCTAACTTTCCTTGCTGGGTAAAATGAATCATAACTAGGTAATGACCTCAGGACAAATGTTCAAACAAAATACAATATTTTCGTTTTTCTTTCTCTTTGAATTTCACTCTTACGGATTTGTGGTTATAATGAAACATCCCTCATATTTATTTCAGAGCTCTCTTCTGAGACTGGAGCCATTTCTGTGCCAAAGTTACAAACCTCAAAGATGCCTGGCTAGGTACGCTGGGAAACTGGTGTCAATAAAAAAGCCAATGGACTGTTGTGTTTGTAAGACCAGTGGAGTAATAGTCAAGATTCCTCCCAATTCTTGGGAGCTTCCTTCCTTCTCACCTCCTTGCCCTTGTCTCCTTCTTCCATTTTTGCCTTCCTTTGTCTCTTTGTTTTTCCTTTTTTAAAGATTTTATTTATTTATTTGACAAAGAAAGAGACAATGAGAGGGGAACACAAGCAGGAGGAGTGGGAGAGGGAGAAGCAGGCTCCCCGCTGAGCAGGAAACCCCATGTGGGGCTCGATCCCAGGACCCTGGGATCATGACCTGAGCCGAAGGCAGACGCTTCACTGACTGAGCCACCCAGGTGCCCCTGTTTTTCCTTTCATATTGTCATCTTCTTTTACTTTCTCTTTTATTTTCCTGTTTTCATCTCTTCGTTCCTCCCTTCCCTTCACTTTTCCACCTGGACTTTTTCCCGTCCATTATTTACTTCCATCTAGGGCAATTCCATGGCAGCTTGTAAATTCAAAATACAAGCTGCCATATGGAATTGTTGAATCGCTATATTGTACACCTGAAACTAATACAACACTGTATGTTAACTAACTGGAATTTTAAAATAAAAACTTAAAAGCAAAAACCAAAACAGAACAGATTGCCAACTGCTATTTATAAGACTAAGTGACTAAGGTTAAAACATTTATTCAGGTAATCTTTCTGTTCTTGCTTGCTTGCCATAGTTCTAGAAGGATTCAGTTCCAGCATAGTTTAGCTCTTGATTTACTCTAGCATTTGCTATCCTGCTCCTAGCCCTACCCATTTATACTTTGTATCTGAATGTGATCTCTCTCTTTTTTTACTTTTGGATCTCTGTTCCATGAAGACTGGGGGGCTCCGGTCTGTACCACCTTCATTGTCAAGCTTCTATCTAGCTGTCCTGTGGTGAGCCTTACAGTGGGCCTGCCCAGCCTGCTTCAAGGTGGGCAGTCGTCTCTCCAGCTCACTCCTTCCCTGATATTTGCTTGGTCAGCCTCATTTCCTAGACTGGATGTTTCAGCTATTAATTTATTACGCTTTTCATTCATCCAACAAACATTTATTAGTATACATAATAATAAAGTTGAGCACAACAGATCTTTCCTCTTTTCACATATGGCATTTTTTCTTGAGGCAAGCTTTTGACTGTGAATTCTCCTGAATCTAAGAAAGCAAATATTGTTAAACATTTCATCTAGCTTCCTTCAAACAATAATAGATAATTAATTTTTACACAAAATTAAATCCAACAGACATTTTAAATTAAAGTATAATTCACATGGCACCAAACACTAACTCATCTTGTTTCATTGGCTCTAAATATGATGGCCTTATAAAATTAAACAAAGAAAACTGGGTGATTGACAGAATTCTTCATTTTTGATTCGGACATTTTGCTCTTGCTTAGAGTCTGAGCTTTAGATAGATGCAGTAAGAATGTAGTAATTAGGACATTTCCCCAATTATTATTTGGTTGTTGTATGTGTTTACCAAAGTGGGAAAAAACTTTATGAAAGATATTGAGAAGGCCATGAGGAATCTGACTTATCTTTAAGTGCGTATGTCTGCAGAAAAATTAAGTTTCAAAACCTGTGTGTATTGAAGTGAATAGAGATTAAGCTCTTTAGTTAGAATGGTTTTTTTTTAAAAAACAGACAAACAAAAGCAGAACCAGACCCATAAATACAGAGCAGGCATTAGAGGCTGCCAGAGAGGCGAGGGGTGGGGGGATGGGCAAAATGGGTGAAGGGGAGCGGAGATAAAGGCTTCCAGTTATGGAATGAATGAATTAGGGAGATAAAAGGCATAGAATAGGGAATACAGTCGATGATATTGTAATGGGGCTCTATGGTGACAAATGAGCTGAGCTTGTGGTGCACATAGCAGGATATATGGAGGGCAGAATCACTGTTACACACTTGAAACTAATGTAACATTGTATGTCAACCATAGGTCAGTACAAATAAATAAAGAAAGAACAGCTTTTCATCTGACACACAGTCAAAAATGATGTTCAACATTCTTTTATTTTTTTGAGATCTATTTATTTTTTTTTTTGAGAGAAAGTGAGAAAAAGTACGAGTGTGGGGGGTGGGCAGAGAGAGAGGGAGAGACAGAATCTCAAGCAGACTCCATGCTGAGCATGGAGCCTGTCTCAGGGCTCGATCCCAGGACCCTGAGATCGTGACCTGAGCTGAAATCAAGAGTTGGAGGCTTAGCCGACTGAACCACCCAGGCGCCCCGATGCTCAACGTTCTTATGTGTCTTTGTGACTTTAACCCTAAAAAACTGAGCCAAATCCTTTTGACTTTAATATTTGTATGTTAATAATAGCAATAATGTCATTAAATAATGTTTACAATTATAAGCACTGTTAAGTTTTAATTTGGTTTCTGTTTCTAATAATATTTATCAATGCATGTTTTCATTTGCAAAGTAATATACAGACAAGAGTTATGGATCTATTAGTTTTAGTAACATTCTCCTTAGCTAGACAAGTCTTCTAAATCAAGCAGATAGCCTGAGATCACCCTGGCTCCAGCAAAATGAGCATTTTGGAAGATGCATCCCCAAAGAGAAAATAGGAGACTTCTTTGAGTCTGGTGTTTGTGCCTCCAAGCAAAGACACCACATTGCTTTAGGACACCAACAGAAAAGTTACACTGCATGAGAAAGGCTAAAAGTAAGCAGTTTTCTAACTTCCCACTAAACCACCCTTGTTTAAGCCTAAGATGTAAGATGCAGTATTTTCTCTTAAGGAACTATTAAGGGTGAAAAATTAACATGAACTGAGTCTCTTTAATGTGCTTTATTTCATTTAGTCCCTTAACATTTTGAGGTAGTCATAAGTATCCCCATTTCACTGACAAGGAAACAACCACAAAAGGGTCACCATGGCAAAGATGCTATTCAAGCCCACATCTGTTTGACTTCAAAATCCATGCTTTTTTCTACTATACCTTATTTGTTGTTTTTCCCCTCCTGCTTGTGTTAGGTGTATGCAATAAAACTACTCTGTCATCCACAGTTTCTGCACAGTGTCGCTTAATGTCAGCCTCTGAGGACAGTCACACAACCTCCCCTTTTGAGGAGTTCCCCAAATGCCAGCTCTGAGAACCGTAAGCATAGGATTGGAAGCCCCAAGGGTCACCAGTAGGCTCAGGGATGGTGGAAGGGGCTATCAGAGGCCCATTACAACACTGTCATAAAGGAGCGGCAGCCGAAAGCCAGTCCAAAAGTCCCCTCAAGGAGCTTGGGGAAAAGGAGATGGAGGAAGGATGAGGGGCAGGTAATGTAGAATGAAGAAGAGGAAAGGGTCAATGATTAGAGAAGGGAGAGTGAATGGGGATTATCAGGAGAACACAAGTAAGGCTTTGCGGCGAGAGGAGTGGGTGGGGCGTAAGGCAGAGCTGAAACGGGAAGAAATTTTGCCTAAAGAACAAGGAAAAGAATAAGTGCAGTTTTATCTTCATTAGAAAAAGTGGAAGTTTGTCTTCTGTGACAGGTTGTTCCAACCCATTGTGTTGTGCTAAGATACTGGATTATCTCAACTGTTCGCCATTAGAAATGTGTAGATTCCCAGGGCCACTTTATAGTCAATGCTTAATAACATGCCTGAACTTGTGGATTTTGCCATAGACAATAGCAAGGTGAAAATAGCATGTAGGGGTAGTCACCGACTTTCTCACCAATTAGCCAGAATCCCTCCTCTTTCAAAGAGCATAAAGAGATGAAAAATAATTTTAGAAAGCAGAAATAACTCATCCCTTGGGGCCAATTATATGTGATACATAGATTTCCTGGAGGTGAATTATAGTTTAAAATATATAGATTCTTCACCAGGTCCTAACAGCACTGTTGAAGTTGAGTTTTTTAAAAACTTTGGTAAACCTCCTTGGATACCCAAAGGTCATCCTAGGTTCACAGCCTATTTTATGGATGTTTGCAAACCTTTCTGCGATGCTGAATTGGATTTCAGTTGAATTGCATGCAAACTTGGGTCAAGTTTCAAGGGAACACTAGGTAGTTCTTTCAGGTAGAAGCCAGGTGAAACTCAAAGGGTCCAGAGTGGGTTTTGATTTGAGTTTTCTTTTGGGTTCTGCTTGAACTTGACACTCAAAGCGAAACTCAGGAGATCTGAACCTCTTGCAAACTCAGGCTCAAAGGGAGGTTTTTGGAAGCAAACTTGCATGTTGAAAATGCTGAGCTAACAGTGTTAATTGGTGCATTAGTTTGCTTTGCCCAAACCTCTGAATAGTTTCATCTGGAAAAAGAAGGTTTCTCTTAGCATATGGCTTAGTAAAGCTTTGCAAGAGGATGTTGGTCTTGCTGAGAGATTACCAGCAATAAGGTGAGTGCACAAATTACCGTAATGCCAGATTGCCAAGGACAGTTCCTAAAATAGGCCATGGAGTGGGTCAATCACGTCCTTATCACATTCCTACATTGGGATTATAGGCATCTTGGGCACTTCAGTGTGCCTGGGCAATTCAAATTAAAGCTGAATGTGTTGTCTGCATTACCTAGATAGTTGGTGTTCTGTAGATTGCTCTTTATTTTGAGATGAAAATATTCTCTTGTGAGAATGAATAAGTGGAAAGAGAATCCTGAGTTTGCCCTCACCCCCATTAAACATATTCATAAAGGCCAATATATGACAGTCCTTAAAATGTAAAGGCACAGCAAGTCTATAGATGAGCCAGTTGCCAAGACATTTTACAAGATATGCTTCTGACCTGGTTAGGGGTTGGTGCTAGGGCAAAGGGGATTTAATTTACTTTTGGCAAACAAGTCTGAATACTAAATTAAACTTAACAGAGATGAGGGGTTTTTTGAGAAAGGAAACAAGTTGGCAGAATTTTGGCCTATCAACAAAAGGAAATCACACAAAGAAAAGGATTAGTCAAAATAAAGATCAAATGAAGATCAAAAATAAATTGGCTTCAATCCAGGAAACATTTGTTGCATTTTACAAGAGGGCTTTCCTTCCCTAGTGTGAAGAACAGAGGAACCACCTGATCTTCCCCTAAAGGTCATCAAGCACACGGCATGCTAGTGATGAAATGCTCCAGAGCCTCTGAGAAAGCCCAGCACAAGTGCAGTATTGAAAAGAATCTCAAACCTCCGAGGCTTAAAACTATGAACAACTTGAAGGCAATGAATATTGGTAAGCAGATTCTAAGGAAGTGTTGTACCAAGTATTCATACTTCAGAAATACTCACATAGTGCTGCTTTGACAAGATGAATAAATAATATCTATCTATCATTTTTCTATAGAGTAGGCATTCTGGAAGATATTGAACTTTTTTAGACTTCAGAGGAGCCTGTTTGATGCATCATTATAACCAAAGCCACACGATCTGTATGACCTGCTACAAAATGAACATTCAGAAACCCTTGTTAAAAAGGCAGAGAAAAGGTGCTGTTAAAGGTACTATATATAAGTCTTTTTCCTTTTTTTCTAGAGTCTCTTTCCACTTGTGGTGTTTTTTTTTTTCCTATTTAATGTCATTTTAGGTAAAGAAAAATTTAAATTAGAAATTAGCATGAATCTTACTGCTCTTTATTTTGTGCACAGTCTTAAATGCAAATATAAGAGCACTGACTTCATATGCAGGGTTACCAAAATTACACTATTCATATTTTGTAGTTCATACGTATGCTTTTCACTCCTACCAGAACAGTGAAAATGTTTCACAGAATTAATTCAACTGTTTTCATTTCACTTCTTGATATGCATACATTCTACCAACGCTCTCTACCTTCAGCTTACTGATGAGTAAGGAAGGGCTAAAAATTGGGGTCACCCTATTTTTCCCTGAACATAGAGGATTTATGGAAGGCTTGCTGGAGAAGGTGACATCCAAAGGTAGTAGGAGCAAACTATGGACATTAGAATTTCAGTATAATATTCTTATAAAGAGGAAGGATTACCGTATGAAATTAAATAAGCTTTAGCACAGTTGATGAGTTTATTTTGGCTTATTTTTTCTTGTTCTTGCATTTTTTGGATTCTCTATAATCAATTGACACATTTGTAAATGAAGTGTTCACATTCATCGTGAGAATTAGATTGCCTCTAGCAAGTGTCAGTGTCATTCAGAAACTTCCATCTTTAGGTTACAAATTATAAATCCAGTCTTGACTAAACCCTCCAGACAAATATTCAAGATGTGTTGGCAGTTTGAATACCTTTTTAAAAACTATGTCTAAAAAAAAAAAAACTATGTCTAAAAAGAAATTCTGGAAAGAATACTAAATCCTAGATTCCACAGAGGAGTTTAAATGGAATGATGCTGGAAATTGAAACATTACTTAAATCTGACATGTGACCTTCAGTGAAATCAAATTTTGAGGTCCTTTTGATACTATAATCATTCTACCTATTTGAGGAACTAATCGAAGCTTCAATTTTAGGAAACATCTGCTTTTTGGAAAAAAAAAGATTTACTTATTTATTTGAGAGAGAAAAGAGAGAGAATGTGAGTGGGGAGAGGGGCAAAAGGACAGGGAGAGAAAGAATCCCAAGCAGACTCCCCGCTGAGCGTGGAGCCTGACAGGGGGCCCTATCTGATGACCCATGAGATCATGACCTGAGCCGAAATCAAGGCAGACGCTTAACCGACTGAGTCACCCAGGTGACCCAGAAATATCAGCTTTTGTGTTTATTATACATATTTATCTTTTAGATGAAGAAATACAAATATTATTTTGATATATCCTTAGAAGAATATTATATATTAATTTCGGAGTTTGAAATGCATTTACTTTTCAAGTTGTTTCATTGTTTTGCAAATCAACATACTCAGAACCTAAGTTGTACACAGATGCACTCATTTTACTGGTATTTGTGAGTTAGTAGAAATATAGATTTATCTACTTAAGGAGCTATTATACAAGGATGGATAAATTAGATGAATGCGAACAGGAAGGGAAAAGCATTGTCAGGACATATACTGCAGTACCTCTTCAATTTTGTAACCTTGGACAGCTGGGACATGTGAGGGGCTGATAGACTGGGTTAGTATGAAGTGACGAAACTTGGAGCTATCTCTTGGGGAAAAGTCTGTAGAGAACCTTAAGAACTAGTGGCCTAAACATTTTTATTGGTCTAAGAGCCGGTAGAGAAGGAACACAATTAGAGTTAATAGGTCATATTTAAAAATCAGGATGAAAAAGAAAAGAGAGTGGAGGCTGGTCAGCCAGCGGTGTGTTTATAATCAGGGTGTGGGATCAGTCAACACTATGCACTTCATGGCCACGAATGTTCCCCTAAATCATAACGTCAGAGCTATGCTTTATTAGTCATATGGAGAATCATAGAAGAAAATGTGGGTTCGTTGTGTAAATGAAACGCTGCTCCAGGAAAAAACAGCTCAAAGTATGTGCCCTGGAGACCACGGTTCAGAAACATTTTATACAGGGGAGAAACATTCGTATAGAGCAAATGCCATATGCTCTTGAATTGTCTTACGTAGAGGTGGCTTTCCACCCTCATTTAATTTCCCCTGTGACCAAGCATCTGGTCCCAGCTACATAGAGCAATGACTACAAAGCCTGTATTTAATAGGTCTATAATTATTTGTTAATCAGAAATAAATTGCCAATCTAAATTTTTATTTACTATGACCTAGAACCTTGCTTATCTGCCCTACTTTCCCCGAAGTCTGAAAGGGAAAAAGAAGACTTTAATTTTGACAGACATATTTATTCATTTTGTGATCCTGTTTCTCTTTTTATAAATTTCTTTTTGGAAAGAACAAGCCTTAAAAAGCAAGTGGTCTGCGTCTGTGGTCTGTCTTCTTACACTCACCAGGCAGTGTCATTCATTTCTTTACAGCCTGACCTAAATGCCCCTGATGATGGCGCAGGCGTAAGTGACAGAGCAAGGGAAATGTCAACCAGATTAACTTGAATCAGTAAGTCCAAGGCTGCCTTTATTTCTGCAGTTTTCATTAATGGGTTCTTATAAATTTTAGAAAGTAGCGCAAACTGCGTAAATACATTTTTAGTATTGCCATGAAAATAGCTGGATCTTAGGGAGTTCCGAAAGGATCTGGAGGTCCCCAGACCATACTTTGAGAACCACTGCTGCTACAGTGATTGCCTCCATAGCTGATTAATAGCATTATAGGTGGCTGATTATACACTTCACCTTCACCTTGCTTGTTTTTCACTTAGCAATGTATCCTAAAGATCTTTCCATGTCAGCACAAGCAAATCTTCTTCACTTGCTTTTATAATAGCCTAGTATTCCAGGTGTCTGGGTTTACCACAATTTATTTTAGCAGTTCTCTACTGATAGACACCTGGGTTGTCCCATTAATTTTTTTAAATTTTTGGGTGAGCATGAAGTGCCCCATTAAAATTTTTTTTCTATAATAGACAATAACAATGAATAACTCAGTAAATACAACATTTTATATAAAACAGGTATATCTGTAGGAAAACTTGCAGAAGTGGAATGCAAATTGCAATTTTGCCTGGTCTGGCCAAATTGCCCTTCATGGACTTTGCTCTATTTTGCATGTCTACCCAAATTACGTGAACAGGCTTTCTTCCCCCACTTGCTCTTGGGAGCTTCGATAATCTGATAGGTGAACAATATTATTTTAGAGTAGTTTTAAGGTACATTGCTCTTGTTATGAGTAAGGTTGAACATCTCTTCATACGTTAGGACTCTTTGTATTTCCTCTTCTGTGAACTAGGTTTTCTTTCAGATTGCTGATCTTTTTCTTCTCAATTTCTAAAGGCTTTTAAATGAAGGATTAGAGAAAGTATCCAGGAACCTTTAAAGTATTGCTCCTGCTATGAATTTCAAATGCTTTGTCTCAATTTGTCATTTTATTTTAGATTTGCTTATGGTGTCTTTTGCTATAGAGAACTTTCTCATTTTTATGTAGTCTATTTTATCAAGCTTTTCCTTATTCTTGGCTTCTGCATTTGGCAACTTGGTTTAGAAAAGCTTTTTCTGGGGTGCCTGGCTGGCTCAGTCAGCGGAGCATGCGACTCTTGATCTTGGAGCTGGGACTTTGAGCCCCATATTGGGTGGGGACATTACTTAAAAATAAAATCTTAAAAGACAAAAAGACTTTTTTCTACTCCAGAGTTATAAAGAAATGCACAGATATTTCCTTCTTGTACCTTTACCCTCATATATCCTAGTTAACATTTCATCATTTTCACATTTGTAGGGTACATTAGTGTAGAGTGTAAACGATGAATCCCATTTAATATTTTTATACACTGCCCACTTTTCACAACACCATCTGTTGAAAAATTCCATCTTTTCAATGGAAAAGTAACCTTTATCATGTAATAAATTCTTGAGTATATTTGGTTTAATAGTATAGGAAAAGATTAAAATCTCATGAACTAACAGAACGTATTCCAGCAATGCAAAAATCGCTTAATATTAGAAAGTGTATTTATGTAACTTATTAGATTGAAAGATCTCACACCCACCATGTTGATAAATGTGAATGGTAAGATCGAATTGACTGAGAGACCAGAGACACCTCCTGATAAATCAAGAAAAATTGCTTATCTAGAAGCTACAGAAGGAAGTCACTGCAATCAGGATCCACAGCAAAGAGGCCAGCAGCATTCTCCAATAACAGACAGAGGACACTGGCAGATGTACGAGTGCAGATAGGAAGTCCAAAAGGGTGAGAGACACATGAGAACTCCTGGGAGTTCAACCGACACCCTCCAAGCCCTGCTTTGTATACCTAAGGCTGTGGCAATTCTCCTAAGGCTAGAGTTTGATATTTATGAGAAACCATGTCATCAGGGTCAGGTGTACCATCAGTCTCAGTGGCACCCGATGCACACTAGACGACCTGGCACAATACGGGACAGTGTGGCTCATTCAGCATGTTTATCCCCCTCAGCCTCTTCAAGATATGCATCCCGTTCCAGTTGTTTTCCTGAACTTAGAGTTGTGGAGGAAGGAAAATGGTCAGTTTTAAACTTCTTTGGGAGTAATGTTAACAACCTTTAAGGAGAAAACACATATAATTATCTCAACAGATGTAAAAAAAAAAAACTTTACTAGCAAAGAAAAACTCATAAACACAGAAATTTTAATAAACTAGGTCTTTACCAAGAACCTATAGCCAACATTCTTATGGTGAAATATTAGAATTCCTACAAAGACAAGAATTTCTGCTAAAGTACTATCATTTAATATGTATTAAAGGCCCTAAAAATACAATAAGAAAAATAAATTGAAAATACAAATATTAAAAGGGAAGAGGTAAAATTGCAACTTATGGAGATGTGATTACCTATACAGGAAATTGAAAAAGAATCAACAGATGAACTATAATATCTAATATAAGAGTCCATTAAGGTGGCCAGATACAATATTAACATACGAAAATAAATAATGTGCTATATATTATAATAACTGATAAGAAAATGGAATAGGAAAAAAATCCCACTCACCATAGCAATAACAAGGAAAAATTTTAAGATAATAGTAACAGTAATCATGAGACCCATATGAAGTATACAGTCAAACTTAAGGTTGTCAAAGAAGAATTGAAACCATGGAGAGATAAGCCATGTTCTTAATGGAAAGATTTAATATGGTAAGAAAAACATTAAATCTACCTAAATTCATGTTTAATGCAACCCCTATTAAAGTATTACCAGAATTTTTAATGAAGTTTAATTCTAAAATTTTTCTGGAAAATAATTCTAAAATTCAAAGAGAAAAATATCCAAAAATATTTATATTTAATAAAAGATTGGGGGAAATCATAATCACTGGAATTTGCATTACTATATATGAAAACATAAAGCTTTACTAATGAACATAGTATGATATTGATGTTAAAGTGGACATAAAGATCAATAGAACAGAATAGATAGTTCAGAGTTCAATCTTATTTATATACACATATGATTAATACAGTAACTTAAATCTGTGGGCAAAGGTTAATAAACATGACTGGGAAATTTAATAAATTATTTGGAAAAAGTAAGGCTGGGTACAGAGACATACCCAAATTTCAGAGGAAATAGGGGCTATATATAAACAAAAACGAACTAGAAAGTAGAAGATAAATTGTTTTGTCAATTGAAATGGGCTATGTTAAGAACTCGAGGGTACATAAAAGGCCCTCAATAAATAGGGACCATTTACCTTCTTGCAATGCCCAGTGCCGGGTTGTATCGTCTATAGAAATGTGTTCAGAAAAGGTGATTCCCTTTGCTCATCATTTAAGTCATCTTTTACTATACTCTATCCTTGGGTCTAGCCAGGAGCACCTCCTTATGGTAGGTTCTCTATTGTTTATTTTGCAAAGAGTAGCCATCATTTAGAGTCACCGCACATCATGGATCAAGAATGCTCCGTTAGGCCTGGATTTCCAAGGTTTAATTTGATGTTTTGTGCATGCCTCCCTAGAGTGCCTATGGCTAGCACATGAATGGTTTGATCCATTTCTAAACAGCCTGGGTACTTTCTGAGAAAAGAGAAGAGTACATATTTGTTGTAGTTAAAACAGTAAACAATCCCAGACTGCTCTCCTACTGGGAGATTAAAATATTCAAAATGATCCGAAAGAGTCTATCTTCTTCAGAATAAAGAGAAAATGGACTAATCATTGGGTGAAAGTAGCCTTAATAAAAGTAAAGCATTCATTTGACTAAACTGCTGCTGGTTCTAAAAGATACAATCTATAGAAGAACTACAGTAAAATGGCTCTTTCTCCATAGGCCCACATAAATTCAGCAGGTTTTTTGGTTTTATTTCATGAGTACATTGTTGATGATGAAATATCAATGTAAAAGAGCTTTCAACAGCTAAGTCTTGAAATTTTTCACAACTTAGCCCATATATACCAACTTCTACAAACTATGTGTACATGTTCTATATCAGTGTGTACTTGAGTATTTATTCCATATTATTGATGTTTGTTAATTTAATAGGCATGGGCTTTTTTTTTTTTTTTTTTTTGCTTTTGGTACCTGACCCTCCAAAATGAGGATTGTTGCATAGGGATGCTAAAATTATCAAAACCCAATACAGTCTCTATGAATACCCACTCTCTTTAAATCAGTATAGATCTCCATCACTTCAACATTTTTGGTAATGAGTTTCTTAATCACTCTTTGGATGTTGGAAACATCTAATAATATAAATCAAATACAATACATATTGATTATGAAGTGAAATTGGAAGTCTTACAATAAAGTAATAAAATCAATGAAAGCAGTGATGGAAAAAATTCCAACTTATAGATGAAGCTATTGACAAATGAGGACCTGGCGGAATTAGATCAATTAATAACCAAAGAAGAAATAATTGACAGGACTAGTAACATAATAGGCATTTCAGAGACTTAATTGTTTATCAGTGTATTAAGAAAGCATCTTGGAAAATTAGAGCACATGAGTAACTTTTAATGACTGTTGCTATGATCATTTTGCAAAAATCAAACAGGTAAGGAATGGCATATCCTGCTAGTCTATATCTCTTTCAGAAAAGTTACCTTATAAAGAACCAGTGCTAAGAAAAAAAAAAAAGAACCAGTGCTTGGGGTGCCTGGGTAGCTAAGTCGGTTGAGTGGCCTACTCTTGATTTTGGCTCAGGTCATGATCTCAGGGTCGTGGGATCCATCCCCACATCAGGCTCCATGCCCAGTGGGGAGTCTGCCTGAGATTCTCTCCCTCTCCTTCTGCCCCTCCCCCTGCTTGTGTCCTCTCTTTCTCTAAAAATAAATAAATAAATCTTTAAAAAAAAGAACCAATGCTTGATTCATTCTTTATTCTAATAATTACTGCATAGCTACAATTTTAACTTCTATTCTGTAAAATACAAGATGAAATACTGAGTTTTATAAGTTTTGGTTACATTTTTTTAAAACAAGAAAATCAAGCCTTTTGTTTACTCTGTGCATGACGTTTGTTCTCTATTTTAAGTCGATTCATTTTAAGTGAGCTTTTTCCAGGACAAATTATTCTCCGGTAATGAAAACCTGCTGTCCTGTAAACCATTAGCTCTACACTGTGGAAGAAACTCTAAAGAACAAATTGAATAAGACATGGTCCTTAAGCTAAAGAAGCATACAATTCAGCCGATGTATATCACAGTGCCTCGTTTTCTTATTTCTTTCATGACATACATACTATTTTGAGAAGGAAGTCAGGGATTTTTTTCCCCTTAATCCCTTTTCCGTATTCCCAACAAAGCTAGTAGTTCCAAGACTGTGGAGACAGCGAGTTTAACTATTGCAAATTTGAAGTGGAATTTTCAGCACTTTATTAGACAAAGGCCGCTTATGTTTTCTTATTTGCATTACATAAAGATTCTTGTCTATTATTATTGTGGTTTGATGGAAAAACAATGTTTATTGCTATCTGAGATTTTTTTCCAAATAATGATGATATAAATTTAGAGGGAAGTTGGCTTTTTCTGAAGTTTTATTATGATGTTTGAGTATGAAGAGTGCATTTGAAGATTTTTCTCTCATACTGCTCTGTTGAGTCCCTTTTTTCTTTTAGAACTTGTTGTGGGAAAGAAAAAGAGACTTTTGTTGTAGCGTTAAAATAATTTAGCTTTTTATCTGTAAGAATGAAAATAAAAGGGGGTGCCTAGGTGGCTCAGTCGGTTGAGTGACCAACTCTTGATTTTGGCTCAAATCATGATCTGGGTAGTGAGATCATGCCCTGCATCGGGCTCCACGCTCACCAGGGAGTCTGCTTGAGATTCTCTGTCCCTCCACTGCTTGCGTGCTCTCTCTCTAAAAAGAAATAAATAAAAATCTTAAAAAAAAAGGAAAAGTTCTGAATGTCTGTGACACGGAGGAGTAGTTACTTTATATATACATCTTAGCCAAGGCAGTTTCAGAAATGATCTTCCTACGTTACATGATTATCAGTGCCTTTTAAAAATATATTACTAGCCAGGACTTTATTGTTACTAGTAGCAATTCTACTCTCTACAAAAGCTGTCAAGACATATTTATGTTATTTATCATCATAATTTCTCTCTCCCCTTCTACCTCCATCTTAATACCTATGAGAACAGAGATAGATGGTTGTGCAGGTGAAGAGTAGTCACAATCTATGTGTATTATAACTGCAATTTCTAAATAAGAAATTATGCTTGCAGTCTTGCTCAAAGAATGATCTTTAGGATCTCAATTAGGACTTAGGATCTCAGTTTGAGGACTAGACATGCTGGTCTGTTTTCTGTTTAAAACAAAGTTTGCTAAAGTTAACGAAACCAAAAAGATTGTGACCCAGGAAAAATACACCAAGTTTGCAGTTTCTTTCTTTCTTTTTTTTTTTTTAAGCTTTATTTGTTTATTTTAGAGAGAGAGAGAGCATGCATGCACAGGTGGGGGAGAGGGGAAGAGGGAAAGGGAGAGAGAGAGAGTCTCAAGCAGATTCTGCGCTGAGCACGGAGCCCAAGGCGAGGCACGATCTCACCACCCTGAGATCACGATCTGAGCCGAAACCAAGAGTCAGATACTTAATCCAGTACCTCACTCAGGAGCCCCACCAAGTTTGCAGTTTCTGAATGAGATTGGGAAAAATAAACGTAAAAAACAGACATCATATTGAGTATTTTTTTTCATGATGGAACTGTGTGTATACACCTTCTAGTGGTAAAAGAAGACTCTAAGGAGGATCAAAGAAAGCTTCATTGCTCCTTCTGTTACCTTGGTGACCATTTGGTCCTAAACTCAGAAGAATTATTCTCTTTCCTAGCCTTCAAGACTTGATATTCAATCCAAATGTGACTCCTTAGTCATTCTGAGCAGAGTGTAATTTTTTCTTAACCCCACATTTTGCAAACTATCTGGGAGAGTGCTGTCCCCCAAATATCTCCCTCTATGAATCCTAAATGACAGACAGATAAGACCTTCTCCTCTCTCACTCCTGCTGTCCTGGCTCTTCAACTGCCCATGTGGCTCCGTGCAATCTAAGTCTTGGAAGGGCCACATGAGGTCCTCCAGTCCTCTTTCTAGCTTCTGGCCATGACAGCTGCCCAGTATCACAGCTGCCACATTATCTTGAGACTCTCTGGAACTTCTTCTTTATCCTTCCCCAGAACTGCTGCCCCCGATGTCTATCTTTGCTGTGAACAAAACTGTCCCCGGCCACAACAGAGGCTCTCTTTCAGTAATGGGAGGATGACTTCTCTGCATTTCTGCCTTTAGTAGAATGCTAGAAAACAGGGGGAAAAAAGTCTCTCTCAAGGGTATACACTCTACACTTACCTGCTTTCTTCTAGCAGATGGAACAGAGGACTGAAGTCAATTTTTCCATTTCTCCCATTTCGCCGCATGAAAATCTGAGGTAGCCAGGAGGCAGACCTCCTGGCAGATGTGCTTCTTGTTCTTCCTGACCCACCGCTCACCCTCCGAGAGGGAGCAACGTTTTACACTTTTCAATTCAGCAGGAGGAGCCCCGATTCCCTATCCTGATTCCCCACCCCCATTTTCAACAATCATAATAGTTTAATCTTTTAGTAAGAGGGAAATTAATTTCCTCACCATGATGATCCCTGGCCTATAGCTTTAGCCTCCTGGGGCACAAGCAAACCCCTTGTGTAATTTTTTGGGGGGTGAACCTGTGGATATTCTGCTGCTTAAGCTAATGTGCATTTTATACTTATTTTTAACAATTTTAATTTTTAAAATAAAAATCTATAATGACTTAAAAAATTAGTACAGATTTTTATAATTCACCAGTATTTATCAAGAACTATGGTGTATGTTTGATTGGAACTCTTTTTTGGTAGATATTCGAAGAAAAGCAACGGGGAAAAGAAAGGAAAGGAAAAATGAGAAGCAGCAATAATTAGGTTGGCCAACATCTTTGTCTTTGTTCTTCATTCTGCTTTATGCTCCTTAATAGGTCATGTCTCCCAGTTGCCACACCCAACAGCAGCTTGTCCCAGATGGCAGTGGGGGCCGGGGAGCAGGAATTACTCAACTTTGAAAGGTTTTTTTTCAACATATGGATGAATGGATGAGTGATCATGTGTTTACCTTACTATTTTTAGTGTTTTGTTTCTGTAGTTAGATTACAGGGAGCATAAAAAAGCTAGGCAGCCTTTGGCCTACAGATGTCTGTTACTAGCTATTATACAGAGGGTGAAAAACAGAAACAATATGGCAACTATGAATTCTGATTGGTGACACCACAGATCAAATCACTTCTCTACTCTGAAGCCTCCAATTTTTTCCATTTCAGAACAGAACACAACAGAACAAAATGAAATACCAAGTCGTTTGTGTGGTCTACAAAGCCCTGCATGATTTCACTTCTACCTACTCTTCTGACTGTAGCACTCTTTTCCTTTCTTCCTGCAATCTAGCCAGCAACATTAGCCTGCTTGCTCCTCCCTGAACATGCTGGTGTACTCTTATCTCAGCGCCTTTGTACTTACTCTTCCTTCAGCTTCCATCTCCCTACCCCTGATACCCACGAGGTTTTTCCCCTCACTTGCTCAGATCACTGCTCAAACATGACCTTACAGAGAGACTTTCCCCAACCTGCCTTTCTAAACCAGTTCCCCTTTCCTATTCCCATAATAAGTTTTAATTTTTTTATAGCACTTGCCATCTTTTGGTATATGTTTGTGTATTGTCTATCTCCTCAATCAGAACATAAACTTCGTAAGTTTGGATTTTGTTGATGGCCTATATTCCCAGCACTTAGAGCAGTACCTGGGAAAAAACAGGCACTCAAACAAAGCAGATGTTGTAAGTGCCCCGCCCTTGTATCCTTGAAGCCCAGTTCCAGCTGCCAGTATCTGCATCTTCAGGTTAAAGGATGCTTTCCAGAAACTGTAGAAGGTCATTTTGCCCACGTAGGCATCAGGCTTGAGGATTTACAACTCCAACCTCTGCCAAAGAGCAGCCCGCAATGGATCATTTTCAGCATTTGCTGTACAAATACTCCAGTTTCCTTGTCCTTCTGTGGAGGTTCAGAGTAAGGAGATGCGGGGAGGACTTCTGGGACTGAGGTAGCTTTCTTAACAACACACTGTTTATTGGCTGCTTTCCCTTCCCAGGATCGTTTCCCCACTCCCCTCCCTTCTTGCATGTCTCAAGTAAATATTTACCCTCAAATTCTTGTCTCAGGATCTGTTTGGAGCAACCTGAACCAAGATGATAAATATTTGGGGGCGCCTGGGTGGCTCAGTCGTTAGGCGTCTGCCTTCGGCTCAGGTCATGATCCCGGGGTCCTGGGATCGAGTCCCACATTGGGCTCCCTGCTCTGCGGGAAGCCTGCTTCTCCCTCTCCCACTCCCCCTGCTTGTGTTCCCTCTCTCACTGCCTCTCTCTGTCAAATAAATAAATAAAATCTTTAAAAAAAAAAAAGATGATAAATATTTGTTATTGTTGAATGAATTATTCACAGTGGATTCTGGATATACGTTTAGAAACAAGAGTGGAGGGGGGACAGTTGCAGCATAGTTTCAGGTGGAAAGTTAGCTCAGCAACCAAGAGATGGGGCTACCATATCCTAGGGAGAGACAAGGTGTTTTATATTATGGAAAACAAGAAAAGTAAAGAAAAGGAATTCTTGGCAGCATCTGAGAATCAGTATCTGCAACTGGGGCCTCAGAAATCTACAAGGCTGAACACAGAAACAGATACATGTAACGCTGACTTCATGGGTGTGAAGCCTATGTGGTTGCACAGGGCTCCATGTTCAGAATGACCTTGTACTTGGTTTGAAGCCCTGCTATTGCCATCTTCAAATTCTAAGCAGTGTTTTTTAATTCTTTTTAACAGGGAGCCCTGCACTTTGATTTTGCATGGGGCCTCACAAATTATGTAGCCAACCTGAGGTACACACCACAGTTTCTCATAATAGTTGAGGCAGAGGAATAGAATATCAAGGGTTTGGTATGAGAAAAATAGACTTTATAGAGCTAGGTGGTAGAATTTCCTTCTGGTAGAAATTCTAAGGCTCTTCCCATAGTCTGCTTTAATTAAGAGGGCTCATATCTTATTTCAGATAATTATAGCAGCCTTGAAAGCAGAAATAATTGATCTAAGAATATTTCATGATACTGTTACTTGGTATAAATTATTAAAACATTTTTGGATAGATGTAATATATATTACTACTTATAGGTTGATTTATACAGAGAAAAGATACAATTGATATGAGTTAGAAAAAGCACTATGGAATACTTACAAAAAGATCATATTTTTCATCTTAATTGACCTGTAGTATTTTGTTTTTGTGATGTGTGTCCTATTTGCTGCTGGTGACTTTTTAAATGATCATTCATCTGCCTTTCCAGTTGGAAGGCTGCCAAGAATTTTTGATATTTCCAGTCTGACAACTGGCCTGTAAGATACTATTTTTAAAATACACCATTTTATTTCCATTAAAAAGAGTGAATTTTTTTTGTTTTTAAAAGATTTTATTTATTTTTTGACAGAGAGAGATAGTGAGAGCAGGAACACAAGCAAGGGGAGTGGGAGAGGGAGAAGCAGGCTTCCCGCTGAGCAGGGAGCCCGATGTGGGGCTCGACCCAATGACCCTGGGATCATGACCTGAGCCTAAGGCAGACGCTTAAGGACTGAGCCACCCAGGCACCCCTGAAATAGTGAATATTTTAAATGGTACATTTAAATACTAAAAAAAGTCTTTTCATATAAAAAAAGTTACTTGAGAAAAAAATAATTATCCCTTGTGAGAAATTCTAGTTGGTGGATTTTTAAGCAGGGTGGCAAGTAAGTAAAGTATTGCAGCATTTTCCACTAACTAAAAACAGCTGTCATGGGATGATGGGCGTTGCATCTGCAGCTGACACCCACTTCAAAGAGCAGGTGCTTGTAGATGGTGAAAAAAGAAAAAGCAGCTCTTGTACCAGTCTACAGCGGCCTTCAGGGAGTGATGAGTGGGAGCAATGGGAAGACTGGCTTAGGAGCAGCTTTGGGTCACTTAAGTCACAGAGGTGCCTCAGGGTACTTAGGTGCTCACTGCACTTTCTCCTGGGTGAGTCTTCAATGTCAGAGGCTAAATTGCTGGATGATAACATTTATGAAAAAGTAATGACTTCACATGTAAAAGAATGAAGTTGGACCCTTACCTCGTATCATATACAAAAGTTAGCTCAAAATGGATGAAAGACTTAAACATAAGAGATAAAAACTATAAAACTTGTAGAAGAAACCAGGAAAAAGCTTCATGACATTGGACTTGGTAGTGATTTCTTCTATAAGACACCAAAAGGATAGGCCACAAAAGACAAAATAGATAAACTGGACTTCATCAACATTAAAAAGTTTTATACATCAAAGAACACAACAGAGTGAAAGGGCAAACCACAGAGTACAGAAAACATTTGCCAATCATATATCTGATAAGGAATTGATATACACAATATATAAAGAACTCCTCCAACTTAACAACAAAAAACTAAACAATTCAATTCAAAACTGGGCAAAGGACTTGAATAGATTTTTCTCCAAAAAATATATACAAATGTTCAATTAACACATAAAAAGATAATCAGCAAAACTAATCATTAGGGAAATGCAAATCAAAACCACAATGAGATATCACTGCTTATCCATTAATGTGGCTTTTATTAAAAATAAGCCAAGAACAAAAGCTGTTGTCAAGGAAGTGGACAAATTGGAATCATGCATTGCTGGTGGGAATGTAAAATGGTAAAGCCACTGTGGGAAACATTATAGCAAAAATGTTAAGTAAAATTATATGTCATCCAGGGGCGCCTGGGTGGCTCAGTCGTTAAGCGTCTGCCTTCGGCTCAGGTCATGATCCCAGGATCCTGGGATCGAGCCCCGCATCGGGCTCCCTGCTCGGTGGGAAGCCTGCTTCTCCCTCTCCCACTCCCCCTGCTTGTGTTCCTGCTCTCGCTATCTCTCTCTCTGTCAAATAAATAAATAAAGTCTTTAAAAAAAAAATTATATGTCATCCAGCAATTCCACTTCTACGTATGTGCTCAAAGGAATTGAAAGCAAGGACTCTAACGGATACTTGTACACCAATGCTCATAATCGCATTATTCCTGATAGCCAAAAGGTGGAAACAACCCAAATGCCCATAAACAGATAAATGAGTAAATGAAATGTAGTATATACATGCAATAGAGTGTTATCCAGCCTTAAAAAGAAGTGAAGTTGACACATGCTACAATATGGATGAACCTTGAAAGTATTAACGCTACGTGAAGTAAGCCAGACACAAAAGAACCAATATCATATGATTGATTCCGCTTAAAAGAGGGACCTAGCATAGGAAAATTCATAGAGACAGAGGTAGAATAGCGGTTGTGAGGGGCTGGAGAAGTGGGGATCGGGGAGTTAGTATTTAACGGGTACAGAGTTTCTGTTTGGGATGATGAAAAAGTTCTGGAGATGGGTAACACTGATGGTTGCACAACGTTGTGGGCATACTTAATGTCACACAGGTGTGTACTTACGCACGGTTAAAATGGCAAATTTTATGTTGTGTGCATTTTATCACAACTTTTAAAAAGAAATCTTTACATCAGTCAGAAAAATGTAATGATTTTTAAAAATCTTGTTAAAAATTAAAAAGAATAGTTTTTAGGGGTGCCTGGGTGGCTAAGTCTGTTAAGCGTCTGACTCTTGGTTTCAGCTCAGATCATGATCTCCGGGTTCTGGAATGGAGCCCCGCTTTGGACTCCACGCTCAGCGGGGCATCTGCTTGGGGTTTTCTCTACCTCTCCCTCTGCCCCTCCCCCCCTAAAAAAAAGAAGAATAGTTGTTATTTTGTTAAATTGAAGTAGAGTTGACACACATTATTACATTAGTTTCAGGTGTTATTGGTTTTTTTTTTTTTTTAAGTGATAACGTGCATATGAATTTTAGGCAATAGAGAAAATTACCAAGTGGAAAGCAGCAGGTTTTCTGATTGTCTTTAGACATCTCCCTGTGCATTTCTTTAAGACAGATGAATGAATGACTACATGGACTGACAGTTGCATGGACTGAGATACAGAACATAAACAATTTAATAAGAATGAGATCATACTATACATACTATTTTAGAAATGGAGATGTTATATTTAATTTGACCTAAATATAACCCAGGGGAAAAAAACTAAAATGAAACTGAATTATTGAAATTCAGAATTTTTTTTTTTTTAACCATAAGAAGGCAGTTAAGACTGGTTCCAACTTAGGTTGGATCATACATTTTTTTAAAGCCACATGCCTCAATTTCGGACATGTAAACTGACTCCATGCAATGAAAGAAAGATGATTAGCACTCTTATACTTCCATCTCCTCTACACCAGTCTCCCAAGTTCTGTTACTGCTATTATTTTTATTTTATTGGAGTTTAGAACATTTACACCCTATTCTGAAAAATACAGCCCCCCAAATTGTTTAGTTTTAATTTTAAATCTAAATGGGCTTTGTGCCTGGGTGGCTCAGTTGGTTAAGCAACTGCCTTCGGCTCAGATCGTGACCCCAGGGTCCTGGGATAGAGTCCCGCATCGGGCTCCTTGCTCAGCAGGGAGCCTGCTTCTCCCTCTGCCTCTGCCTCTGCCTGCCGCTCCCCCTGCTTGTGCTCTCTCTCTGTGTCAAATAAATAAATAAATAAATAAATAAATAAATAAATAAAGCCTTTGAGAAAATAAATAGACTTAGTGATCATCAGTCTTTCCCCTCCTATTTCTGTTGTTGAGACTTTGGTTTCGATTCACCGTAAAGCTGGTTAGCTTTCATTGTTAAAGAGGCTTTTTCAGGATGAGCTCTAGTCCTTGAATGCTTTCTCACTGAAGAATGCCTGTATCTCTATATTTGAACATCAAACTGGCAGTGTATGATATTCTTGAGTCACATTCTCCTTTCGCAGAGCACTGTAAACACGGCTTACTGTCCTGTGGTGTCGAATATTGCTGAGAGAAGGTACCAGAGGCCTGCCTGATACACCCCACCCCTCCCCTGTAGATGACTTCTTTCTTCTGCTTGGATTCCAAAAGAAGTCTTTCTTTGGCTTTGAAGCTCAATAACTTACCCTGTATCCGTTCCATTGTGGGCCATCTGCATCAGTACATGGTGTATCCATTTGACTGCAGAATTAGCTATTCCTTCATTTCAGAAGAATATTACTGAATTATGTTTTAAAATAGCTTTTTCATTAGGTTTGTCGAGGTGGTATTTCAAGGCCCAAATTATCTATATGTTGGATAAATTATTTCTGTCTTCAATTTACCTTATTATCTTTGTCCTCGATTTCCCTATTATTTTAATTTCTTTCTTTATATTTTGGATTCACAAGGAATATTTCAAGTTTTTTTCATTCAAATATCAGGTAACTAGATATTCATATGTATCCTATGTATATCCATGCATAAATATATCCCGTTTGTTGTGGCCTATAGATTTTAAAATCTTTTTTTTAACAGTATAATTTTTATTCTCAATTTATTTCATTGCTTGAGAGCAGCAGTCAGCATGCTTTTTCTGTAAAGGATCAGAGAGTAAATATTTTAGGCTTTATGAGCCACATATCATTTCTGTCACATATTCTTTGTTTTTTGCTTTTACAATCCTTTACAAATGTGAAAACCAATCTTAAATTGCAGGTACAGGCCATACAAAAATAGTTGTAGTCTGTGGACTCCTGGTCTTAGAATCACTTTATTATCTCTTTCTATTTTTTTAGTAGCTTGACCTTCTGTTCTTTTTATTAAATCTGTATACTTACTACATTATTTTATATAATAAAGTGCTTGAGAAATCTGCTTCTGTTTATTTTTTTTTTCAAAAAGGTTCTTCACCTAATTTTGCTGCTAAAATATTTTCCTCCCTCCCACTACCCCTCCCTGTTCTCTCTTTTCTTCTTTCTTTTCCTTCCTCCCTCCCTTCCTCCCTCCCTCCCTCCCTTCCTCTCTCCCTCCCTTCCTTCCTTCCTCCCCCTTCCTTCCTTCCTCCCCCTTCCTTCCTTCCTCCCTTCCTTCCTTTCTTCCTTTTTTCATGTGTTTGTCTAGTTGTCATGATGTTTTCTCCTTCTTGTTCATATTTTACTTAGATGGCTTAGTTCAAACACTCTGCCTTTTATAATACAGTGTAGGTGTGTTCTCCCTAGTTCTCTTCTCACTTACCTCTGGGACCTATTTATTATTTCCCCTCTGAACTAATATTTGAGGGTATTTTTATTCTTTCAACCCACTTTTTAAAGAGGTAAGGGAAAAGAAAGAGAGCAAACTTAATCTGAGCTCATGCAGCCCTTGCTGGGAAATCTTGTTTTGCAGCCTTTTTAGGGTGTGAAAGGTCTTGTCCTGTAACTCAGTCCAGTTAGCCAGAGGCCTATCCCATGTGTGGGTTTTGGCTTCCCACCCTAAGACAGCATAGCACCCTGTAGTGGGAGCCACAAGTCACTGGGTAGCTCAGTCAGGTACTGATAGCCTTCTGTCTCAGTTGAACTTCTAAGTTAATTTTAGGGGCTTCTACTTTTGAGGAATTTCTCTAGACTTTTCCCACGGCTACCAGTAGGTACCCTAACCCTACTCTGCAAGATTTTTAGCTTATCTTTTTTACTCCTTGCTGGTTATGTCTGGGGAAGATTTAGGAGCTATGCAGTGTCATGTTGTGCCCCATCTAAAACTTTTGTCCAATTTCATTCAATTTTATTCGCTTTTCCTACTGTTTGGAAGAGAGATTCTACAATCCTGCTTTATTCCATAATTTTCCCTCAGAAGTCCTTTAAAAAAAATCTTCACAGTAAAAATTCATATATGATCTATAATGCTAACCAGTGTAGGTTAATTATAAAGGCTATGATATTTTAAATCAAATAAGTAGTATAATACTCAAATGCCAGTGCCAGACTATGAGGCACCAAAGAAATGAAAACACAAACATGGAATGGTAGGATTGGAAATGACCCCTCAAAGGTCACATTTTGAGTGTATTGGCTCTGGGACAGTGGGCTAATAATAGTGTTTGCAGTCCGCTACAGAGAGAGGTTACATCCGGCACTAAACACACACACACACACACACACACACACACACACACACTCCTCAACAGTAAAAGGCGGTATACATCAAGAGACAGTCTGATAGCAGTTCTCAGTGAAGAGAGGCCTCCAGTATCTGGAGAGAATGGTGAGGGCTTCCTGTAAGAAAGTGAATGTGATCTGAATCTTAAAGGAAACAGAACTCATATGTCCCTTTTCATAATTTTTTTTTTTAAAGATTTTATTTATTTATTTGACAGAGAGAGAGATAGTGAGAGCAGGAACACAAGCAGGGGGAGTGGGAGAGCGAGAAGCAGGCTTCCTGCCAAGCAGGGAGCCCGATGTGGGACTCGATCCCAGGACCCTGGGATCATGACCTGAGCCGAAGGCAGACGCTTAACCATCTGAGCCACCCAGGCGCCCCCCTTTTCATAATTTTTAAGTAAGAAAAAATTATTCTTAGCTTCAAATTGCACTATTTTTTTTTCAAATTGCACTATTTTAAATATACCATGATTCTGGGCCTAAATCACATAGGTCATGCTTTCAGAAATATTGTAGGGGAAAATCAGCAGCTTTATGATGAAGTAGAAGTGAGTCTAACACCTTGTTTTCATGTATATCTTCATCTGAAGGGCTACCCTAAAATTAAAGACATGGGAAAAATAATTCACAGCTTTCTCTAGTATTGTGTTCTATGATCTACAACCTTGTTTTCTTCTACTAGTCAAAAGTATTGCAATTTTAAGCATCTTTTGGAAGAACAATGTCTTACTAGATCACTAATAGGATCCTTAGCAATAAAAGTATGATGAAATAAATTTTAAATTTATTTGGAAGAAAATCTGAGTTAGACTTGCTAAGAAATTTTAGGAAATGAAAAGCAATTGGAGAGATTTGTTCTATGAGTTTTTTGTTTTTGTTTTTTTAAAGATATTATTTATTTGACAGAGAGAGACACAGTGAGAGAGGGAACACAAGCAGAGGGAGAGGGAGAAGCAGGATTCCTGCTGAGCAGGGACCCCAACACGGGGCTCCATCTCAGGACCCTGGGATCATGACCAGAGCTGAAAGGAGACGCTCAACGACTGAGCCACAAGTCACCATAATTAAAATAATGTGGAATTGGTATAGGAATGATCAGACAGAGCAATAGTTTGAAAAGTCCATAAACACTACTGGAAACAAGAACGTAGTATGTGGGGGCACCTGGGTAGCTCAGTCAGTTAAGGGTATGCTTTTGGCTCAGGTCATGATCCCAGGGTCCTTGGATCAAATCCCGCATAGGGCTCCCAGCTCAGTGGGGATCCTGCTTCTCCCTCTGCCCCTCCCCCCTGCTCATGCTCTCTCTTTCACACTCTCTCTCAAATAAATAAAATCTTAAAAATAATGTAGTATGTGAACAAAGTGGCATTTCAAATCCTGGGGGAAAGGATGGTAATTCAATAAATGGTGTTTTAGCAAATGGTTAATTATTTGAGGGAGAAAATATAAAATGTATATTATATATAACCTTTTATACAGGAGTCTCTAAGTATGTGTATATTCCTACCTCCAGGAAGGTCCAAAATCAGATCTCAGGGATAATATGTTCTTAAATGTTAAAACTAAGACCTTTAAGTGCCAGAGAATAACTGTTAATATCTTTACAGTCTCTGGGTAGAATGAGCATTTCTAAGCTTGGTGCTAAAGGTAGCAGATTAAATTACATAAAAATGAAAACGTGAAGGTTTTTTTTTTGTAAAAACATTAAAAACAAAAAAAAAAGAAAAGAAACTAATGAAAATACTGCTATTTTATAGCAAAGGACTATTACATAAAGAGTACACAGAAATAAATAATAAAAAATGTCCCATATAAAAGTGATTAAATATGTGAATAGGCATTTCACAAGAGAAGAATATAAAATGAAAGACAAATATATTTTTAATTTGGCTATCGTTAGTCGGCAAAGAAATTTTAGGTTTTAAAGGGCTAGCAAGATGTCATTTAAAGAAAAACAGCAACAAATGGACAAAGATGGTTTTTTATTTGCTGGCAAGGGAGAGGGAGAAGCAGGCTCCCCACTGAGCTGGGAGCCCTATACGGGACTGGATCCCAGGATCCTGGGATCATGACCTGAGCCGAAGGCAGATGCTTAACTGACTGAGCCACCCAGGCGCCCCCCCACACAGCCTAAGGTAATGCTATACAAGAATATTTAATGACATGAAACAATGTCTATTACAGAAGTAAAATAGAAATTACAGATATTGCATACACTTTAGAACAGTTCCATTTTTTCCCACAGGCCTGTGCTTTTCCCAGTGATGGCATTTCTGGAGATTTTTTTTTTTTTTTACTGTTTTTCTTTTCCTTTGTACTTTCTAAAATTTTCTACCATAAACTCTTATAAAGAGAAAAATGTTAAATTTTTTGATAGCGTCAGAAGTTTTTGCCAGTAAGTGTCTCCTGAGGGAACCGCCCTGATAACGTTTTGTGGTTTTGATATAATAACATCTGCTTTTCAGAGTGAATTTAATCCTGATGTAGTGTCAGTAGAGTTCCTTAATCAGAAAGACCAAATTGCTTTGTTCTCCTGCAGCACTGCAAAATTATTTTCACAATCGGGCTGAAAAACAGCACTTCAAAATGGTGTGCATTGAAAATATGATGATGCTATTCAGTGAGTGTTCGTTATAAAATTTACCCCTAATAGCCATAAAGGAGAAGAACAGTGAGTGTTTGGACAGGCTGGATTAGAAATCTGAAGACCGAAGTTCTAGTTCCATTTGTTCACCAGCTTGAGGTGTGCCTTAGAGCTAATGAGATAATAGTAATAATTGCTCGCATTATTATTATTAAGCTCTTGATTACTACACATTACTTTCTGCAGCACTTTACTGTATTATCTCTAATTCTCGTAGCTTCTTTCTCAGGGTATTAAGTCTCCCTATTTTCCTGAAGAAGAGAGAAACTGGGGTTCCGAGAGCTTGCTGACTGGTACCCAACTTCTAAGTTGCAGAGCAAGCTGCAATGATACTTCCAGTTTATTTCATTCGTTAAAGCCCTTTTGACCCAATAAACATCAATTAAAGGTAGTAGCTTTGGTTTACTTTGGAGGCAGTGGCTTGCAAAGAAAAGCTCAGTAACTTATATTGACCCAAACCTTCCATTGACCAAAACCTGTCATAATTCAAATTCAGCAAGTACTGAATAAATGCCCCTAAGTACCATGTACCAGGTTAATTATGGCGGGAAATGTTCCTTGTTTTGTAGAAGCTTAAAATCCAGAGCGTTGTGTTTGGATCCCAGGCCTTTCACTTACTAGCTGTGTGGACCTTGGGTTCTGACTTCTGTGTATCCCAGCAGCTTCTTCATCTATAAAATGGGAACAATAACAATACCTGCCTCAAAACGCCTTAGGAGGATGAAAAGAGTTACAAGTGACGGCTTGGAATAGTGTTTGGTACTTACTAAAGTACTAATATGTATTTATCGAAGAATTAATAAATAAGCAGTCTGGTGCCTAATTATGTAATGTTGATAGTGTTCACTGGTACAACTACTAGCCTACTTCGAATTTTGTGCATGTGTCATTCTTTCTAGTTACATCTATATCTCTTGAGCAATGCCCCTGTGTATATATTGAGCTAATTGTAATTGATGCCTTTTTTACTACCTGGTCCTCTGCTTGATTACAGAATCTGAAAAACAGGATCAGTAATATTACCAAACTCATCAGTTCATTGGCTAGGTTGAAGGTATTTGAAAAGACTGTGTATTAAAAATGCATATTTATTACTAGTATGGATCAGTTGTCTTCTCAGTAGCTTTCTTTAAATATAGAAGTTTAAGAGAAAATGAAAGGACTAAAAATCATAATTTGGGTCAAATATAGAATTAACTCTCATAACATGATAGTTCTTAAGTGTCTGAGACACTCTCTCTTTTAAATATGTTTCAGACACACAAGACAATATGAATATATGTTTTTCTAAAATTTTACAGGATTCTGGGGTAGGTAGTGGCTTAAGTCTTGCTTTAATATTTTACTATGCTTGGACACTTTTATTGAGTTTGTGACATCATATGAAATTCTGATTATGTATCCCTGCCTAGGTTGGCATATACAAAGAATACATTCATACATTTGAAAGTCAGAAAAGACAGTCCTATTTCACAAATAATAAAAGAATTATTAAACAAACAAACATGAGGAAACAGAAGAGTAAGTGATTTGGTTAAGCAGCTGGTGTGTGAATTAGTAACAGTGCTAGTTAAATAATGAAATTCTTGGCAAAGTAGTTTTCTGCCCACTAAGCCAGATTCGATTGTTAAAATACATATGTAGAAATGCACACTTCCTCTCTCAACATGGTTTATTTTTCAATGAATTCACTGCAATAAAAAAAAAAAAAGAGCAGGGGCGCCTGGGTGGCTCAGTTGTTTAAGCGACTGCCTTAGGCTTGGGTCATGATCCTGGAGTCCCGGGATGGAGTCCCGCATCGGGCTCCCTGCTCGGCAGGGAGTCTGCTTCTCCCTCTGACCCTCCTCCCTCTCATGCTCTCTGTATCTCATTCTCTGTGTCTCAAATAAATAAATAAAATCTTTTAAAAAAAAAAAGCATATCAAACAACCAACTATGGTGTGCCAAGTACCATGGAAGATGTAGAGAAGTACAAGAGAACAATGACCAAGCTCAGGAGGTAAACTGGCCTTTGGAGGATATGATTTTGCAATTCTTTAGAGCATTTCAGGTTATTTCCTTGTTCACAAATGACCACGCATTAAAAGTATATATAAGTTCAATTACTTAATGGAGAGCTCAGTTGCATCTAATCTACCCATCACATGAATTCATTCATTGATGAACAAATGTATTAAGAATACATGAAGTGGTTAGTATCTCAGAAGATTTTCAGCCTCAGGCCAGGCCATTTTCACTTGAAATGTAACCATAATCATGCACGTGTCAAAACTCATTTACTATGAAACTGATATTGGTTTTGAAGTAGGTTAATACTTGTTTAAGTATAGGCAGTGAAAATATCTCATAGATTTTTCCCACCCTCCTGCTCTCTCTTCCTTTGCTTATCTCTAAGTGCTCCGTGTTTGAATACTTTGAAATAACATTTTTATAGTATATATTTTTAAAATTCTACTTCGTAACTAACTTACAATTAAAAAAATCTTTTTATTCTTTCAAAAAATGATCTAGAATGGAAACTCCAAATACATCCTGTATTACAAAAGTGTAACCAAGTCTCATGTTAGACTTGAAAGGCCCAGAGTATTTAATCTTATTTACATTAAACAATGGAATAAAAATCCAACAAAGCCTCAAAGGTTTTAAAAAATTGTTTTTGGAAATAAGAAAACTTAATTTAAGCAGTAAAGATAATTATCATGCTTAAAAAAAATAAGTAGCAGTGAATCACCAAGGACCATTTTACTATGAGTCATAATGATATGTGGTCAGAGTCTTTAGTAGGTTTGCTTTTTTTTTTTAAAGAATACCCTTTGGTGGTTTTCTTCTGCCTCCGGATTTTTCATAATTTGGCATTGTTTTCTGGGGCTGGGACTTTTCATCTCTAGAAGATTCACTACACTATAAATACAGTTCTTGTGGTTCACATGGTACAACAGAGTTGTTCATACAATCCCCTTCAGTGTCACCCACTCAGCTCCTTTCTCCACTCCATCCTGTCGCATGTGCAGACACGTAAAATGTTCAGTTGATAAACAGGATGGCTTAAGGTGAAAGGTGAGAAGGAAAAAAGGATAATATGAAGTTTTTCAAGGGTAGACGTATTACATTTTTATATCCCCCTTGGTGATTAGCATACTCTGCCCGTAATAGAACATTAATAAATATTTGTTGATAGAGAGAATGGAGAGATAAAAGAGTAATCCTTGAGTATAGTTTGTAGCCTCTTTCACTTGTATTTGGGAAAGTGATTTAATTGAAACAACATTATAAATAAGGACACTGGAATAATAATAACCTATGTTAATGGTACTTTATAAAACATATAAAACACTTTCACATAATTTATCTCATTTGAACTTCACAAAACTCTTGTTAAGGAGGCAGATGTTATTATAGTTGGAAAATATAAGGTACAGGATCAAAGATGACAGTGTTTTCCTTCAATATCTCACTAACAAAGCACCGACCTCTGGGAGTGTCTGTCCTCTGGATAGCATATCATTAGTTGTGGTCATTGTGGTGAGCAGCAAACCATTCCAAAGATTAGAATTACACCAGTTTAGGGATGAAATAATTAGTCTAACCAGTAGCCTTTATGTAAACATGGACACAGTGGCGGGGACTGAGATGGGATAGAAGCTTATAAACTAATATTAGGCAAACAATAAATTTTTAATGAGGACTTACTACATGCCAGGCACTTCGATAGGCTCCTTCTCATACATTTTCTTCATTTTTCAAATGAGGAAATTGAGGCTCTTAGAGATTGAGTGACTTTTCCAAGGCCCCACAGCAAGTACGTGCCAGGGATGGAATTCTAATATCTAAAAAGTATGATAAAGGTTCTTGTCTTAAAGAGTTTAAAATTTTGTTGGAGGAAAAACTATGAGTTACATGCACCAACTAGACAGAGATAGAGCGCAGAACAGACTCAGTTGTCCTAAATAATTCAAACTGTGCAGATAGTTTGACACAGGTTTTATCCAGCTAAAAGTAAGGTGTTTGTAGGGCTGTCCTCCTTTCTGGAGACTCTAAGGGAGAATCAGTTGCCAGCTTCCAGAGGCTGCTCACATTCTTTAGCTCATGGCCCTCTTCCTTCATCTTCAACACCAGCAGCAGGGGGTTGACTCCTCAAATCACAGTTCTCTATCCTGTATATTCCATACATCTCCCTCTGATGCTGACCTTAGCTGGGAAAGGTTCCTGCTTTTAAAGAGTCATGTGATTAGGTTGGGTCTACCTAGATAATCTTCCCATCTCAAGGTCCTTAACATTAACCTTTACATCTTTACATCTGTAAAGTCCTCCTTTTCCATGTAAACCAACATACTCACAGCATCCAGGGATTAGGATTTGGACAATAATTGAGGCCATTGTTCTGCTTACCACATTGGTAAAGCAAAAATTTATCCTTTGAGAAATGACCATAGCTCCATATTTTCTTGCAAAGTAACAACCAATAGTTTATGAGACCCAGAAAAGGAAGTTATCATAAAGTAGCTGTTATATTTTGTTACTGAGAAATATACAGAAGATTTTATTACAAGCCAACCAGTGTAACTAAATGAAGGAAAAATTGCCCAATCCCTCAGAATGAATATAAAATATTTCAAAGCCAAGCTGCTTTCCTGATAGAGGTTTGGAATATCAGAGGGATGACAGACTGTTTAAAATCTAAACCACATAACTTCTCCCTGTTTTAGTGTCTGAATTAGTTTGGAATTTTTTGCCCAGTTAAGTTCTAATATATTTCAACCTGGCTTTGTTAGAACTATGTTGTCCTCTCTTTGCCCTTTGACCTCTTTCTAGTATAAAAGAATAAGACAAGCTTCACAAGTCAGGGTATGTGTTATTCCTGGGCGAGAGTACGTTAGTGACAATTTCCAGTGTGGGTGGATTTGAGCTTCTGAAGGGTGAATATTTTCCAGTTTGCCTTTCTATCAACATCAAAGACTCTATTGTCATATCTGCCCCCATTTACTGCTTCTATCTTGTGTCTTTTGTAAATGTTTTCAACCTTAAGATCTTTTACAAAGATCTTGTTTCATATATTTAAGTTATAGTTAATTAAATGGAAGCTTTTTGAGTACCTACCCGTGCCAAAAACTGTGCTATTCATTCATTCATTTACTCATTTTTGACTGATGTTAATCAAAGAAGAACATAAATGAATGTCAAATTCAGCTGTTGTAAGAGCTGTGAAGGAGAGATACATAGTATGGCCAGGCTTTCTAAAAGGATTTGACCTAGTCTGGGAAGGAAGTGATGATTCACAGAGATTTAAAGGAACAGCAGGATTGAAATAGACAAAACTAGCGAGGTGCATAGTACTTGGCACAGTAGGTACTCGATAAAGAGAAATGGTGAGTAAGTTGGGTCCTGCTTATGTACGGGAATCTTTGTTCAACTTTGATGCCAATTCTCTGGGAAACCCGATTTCTTTCGATTTCAAAGCATATCACCCTGGGATGACAGCTGACGGTGTCTTTTTGACCCCTCTATGGTCTCTTTTAAAAACTGGTTTTCAGGGACTGTTAGCACCTGCTCACTGGAAGAACGCCAGCTCTGTTTGAGATCATGTGATAGGAGAGCCATGGCCTTTAGCTACACAACAACCACGCAAGTAGCTGTGGTTTGCCTCGTACCAAAAAAAGAAAAAGAAAAAGAAATTATTCTACTTTAGAAACTGCCAGCCTCTGGAGTTGTTGTGACGCTGCCTGTCTTCATGTCTGGCTGTTGGGCTGTTTGTTCCCATGTGTACTGTGACTCATGTTCTGTCTTGTTCCCTTGCCATATGGTTTACAAAGGTAAAACTCCCTCAAGGGAAAAAAAAAAAAAACCCACAATCACATGACCATTTTTAAAGTAGTGGAACTTAGGTTTTGAATCCGCTTGTAAGTGAAATGTCTTGTGGAATGTCTTTTGCTTAAAGAAATGAAATATAGTCATAATAGATATTAAAAGTGTTTCCTTGGTGGTGGTGGAAGGGGAGGAAGGCATGGAAAGGAGGCAGGACTCAGGTGGTAGTTTGTGAAAGTCATTGGTAATATACTAACTGGGACCTGTCTGGGGAGATCTTTGCCTGCTTCATACATGAAGGTACAAAGCTCACACAAAAAGGCATGGGGTTCTAGGATTTATGGGTTGGGAAGGGGAAGGAGATGGCTGTCCTCAACCAGCTGGTTGTCCTAATCAGCCACCGGGTCCAGCTGTGTTAATTCAACCATGGGTTAGCCCTCAGCCCCCCCGGCTTTTTCTTTTTCATTGACTCTCAAAAGGATGTGTAAGTTTTTGTCTTAATTCCTATGGCTATGACATCACCATAGAAGCCAAAGTCTTTCTACATAGTCATCATAAATACCCTAGTCCAGTGCTTAACCTCTGTCTCTTCCATGAGCAGAAAAAGGCTTTCCTAATACTAATAGCATCAATATATCGAGTGTATCCTGTGTGTCAAGTACGAGTTCCCCATCATGCTGTAATCCTCACAGTGATGCCATGAAGGAGTTATCATTTCCCTTTTATAGAAGAAACTGAAGTGTAATGGTATCACTAGCTTAACACAATGCACTTACCCAAGGGTGTGTGTCTATGTGTGGCTCTAGAGCCTACAGTCTTTGTGCTATGCCAACACGGTACTTCTGTTACTCAGTTTTTGTCCTTTTTTTTTTTTTTTGCCATAGTCTAGTTCTTCGTGGATAAGAATCTGGACTAAATCATTTCGCTGCTCTTTCCAGATCTCAGACTAATTTTCCCTAGTTACAACAATGAAGTAACCATAATAATATTCAAGTGATGGAGTTCAGAATAAATTTTCTTCTCTTCTTCCAGTTGTGACTGAAGTTAAATAAAAATAGGTGCCGTTGTTTTGTTCTGTTTTTTTTTTTTAACGCATCATTTGAATATAAGGATCTTTAAGGGTCACTGAGAGCTGGGATGTTGGAGTCAAAGTTACCTGGGCTGACGTCCTGTGGTTGGAATATTCTAAACAAAGCCACTGGTATTGACACTGTGATTATCTTTGAGACTTGAACATCCAGAGTGCAGAACCACAACAGTAGTAACAGACACAAGGTGTGGAATATAGAAACATGAAGTTCAGAGCTTTTACCAAATTCACAATTAATTTAGAACCCAGTCAATCTGGAGGAAATTATTGCATAAACAAAAAGAGAAAATGCATTAAGAGAACTATCTCGTGTGAAAGCAGTTGAATTTGTCTTTCTGTGGTATGATTGCATACACAGAAATACATTAAAGCATTGGCTTGAATTAGGTGAACTTGCTCAGGGCATCCCTGGAATCAGTCCATGCAGCACATCCCTCTGTCTGTCTGCAGCCATGGGTAACTTCTGCAAGAAGCGTGCTGGGGTAGGTGGGGGGAAATGATAAATCACCACGCGCCATCCCAGCTCCCCCTGCTGAGGGGCTCCCCTGCTGGCCCTAAGGAAGGGTAAAGTAGATCTGAAGTTGGCTACGGACACTCAGGTCTAAGCCAAGAGGTTAATTTGTAAAATATTCAAGGCATTTATTATATATATATTTTTTTTTTAAAGATTTTTTTTTTAAATTTTTTTTATTATTTATTTGAGAGAGAGAATGAGATAGAGCATGAGAGTGGGGAGGGTCAGAGGGAGAAGCAGACTCCCTGCTGAGCAGGGAGCCAGATGCGGGACTCGATCCTGGGACTCCAGGATCATGACCTGAGCCGAAGGCAGTCGCTTAACCAACTGAGCCACCCAGGCGCCCCTATTATATATATTTTTTTAACACAAACCTGCCATTGTTGACTTTTTCCCAATATTTGACTGTAGAAAGGTGCATTTCTTTTTGTATAGATCATCTACCAAAAAAAAAATTCCTCTAGAGCTTACATTCAAAGGCACTTTGGTTCGATTCTTAGATTAATTGAAGTAATTTTAAAGCCTGACTTATCCATTTGTAGAGGAAGGAGACTTCCGTGTTTGACTCAAAGTCATAAACCAGTGTTGCCATTTTAAAAATGGGTTGTAATAATCAGCCTCTTATTTATCCTGGATAATCTGCTCTGACAACCCAGGGTCGATCACATAGATTCTTTTTCTTTTTAAGGGTTTTTTTTTTTTTTGGTGAAATTTCCTATATATAATTTTTAGTAAAAGGTACCTCTGAGGTTATAGTGATTTTACTCCCAATTGTTTTGATGATTATACAGCATCTCCATCATGTTTATAAGATTTTTCATTAATTTTGATCTTTTCTTAGAGACCATGCTTTGAATTTGCAGCATACATTTCATTCTCAACAGATTAGGTAGAGTCAAGGTTGAATTTCAGAAACTGCTATTTCTTCCTTCCTTCCTTTATTTTGTTATTCTTCACCAAATTATGGTTTCCTATATTTGACTGATACTGTAAAGACTACCTTTAAAGTTGTTTTCATGGCTATACCATCATAGATAAAATGTATTGTTATTCAGTAAATATTTATTTGGCACTTTTCTTCTGAAGAGATGAAGGGTTGAGCGCCATAAATAAAACCTTCAAAATATTGCAGGGAATTTTTTTTTTAAATTCTATTTCTTCTGAGAAGTTTCTTTGGTCATTGATTTTGAAAGCCACCTTGCTTTACTATTTTTTTTAAGATTTTATTTATTATTTGAGAGAGAGAGAGAGAACACAGTGGGAGAGTGAAAGGGAGAAGCAGACTCCCTGCTGAGCAGAGAGCACCATGCGGGGCTTGATCCCAGGACCCTGAGATCATGACCTGAGCTGAAGGCTGATTCTTAACCGACTGAGCCACCCAGGCACCCCAGGAAATGTTTTTGTGTTTTTTTTTTTTTTTAAGATTTATTCATTTTATTTTTAGAGAGAGAGAGAGAGTGAGGTTGGGGAGGGGCAGAGAGAGAGGGAGAGAATATCAAGCAGACTGCCCGTTGAGCACAGAGCCTGATGCGAGGCTCAATCTCATGACCCTGAGATCCTGACCCTGAGATCATAACCTGAGCCAAAATCAAAAGTCGGACGATTAACTGACTGAGCCACCCAGGCACCCAGGAAATGTTCATTTTAAGCCATCATACTTACTGAATTTAGCAGGCTATAAATTAGCTGGCTATATATATCAAATGCAAGAAAATACTTAATACTACTGTATATTTCCTTCACAGCAGGAAACAAGCTATCATCTTTGCTAATTACACTGAAGGGTCACCTTGAGTAATAGCCCAGTAGATAGTTCTAAGAATTTTGAGCCCTTAAAAGAATACCTTGTAGTCTAGGATGGCTGAGGAGAGTTATTTATCTCTGAAGAATGTACTTACCATCAATTTTCAGTTTATTCTTATATGAAATCTTTGGTTCATGGCAAAAGATGAGGAAATATAATATTCTGAGAACTGAGTCCAGTTGTAGTAGTTCAGGACACTAGAGCAGAATAAGAACATTTCAGGCAAGAGGGTATTAGATAAAGAAAAAAGTAAAAAGGGTTTTCATTATAATTATAGATTTTCAAAGAATAGAAAAGGAAATGATCAGCATGTTTCCCCCAGTCCATGCTATGTTTCCCTCTCTAAGCCTGACAAGGCCAGCTTGCAGCCCCCATTTGAAGCATCTTTCACTGCTTCTGACTTCCCGTCTGCGTCTGGTATTTCCAGTGATTTCTTTATAAGAGCATAAACCATATTCTTTGCAGTTAATGACTATGCAAAAGTGGCTTTTTTTTTTTTTAAATTTCTTTATGTCTTTGCACTTTTTTCTCTCTGCTAGGTCCTCCAGATAGTAGTTGTTCCAAGAATCTGCTATAAATCAGGACTCTTATATGTCAAGCCTTAAAAAGATAACCATCCATACTCTGGATGGCCTTGCAGAAGATCTGATTATAACATCTCTTTACTTCTTTACTTTTACTTTTATTAGAAAAGCATTTGTGTATTTCTTCAAAAGGTAAAAAATCTACATAGCAATAAAAATAGAAATTTAATATGATACCCAGGGATATAATGAATAATTTCAAATAGCATCCAACACTAAAAGTATGCATGAAAGAATGTAGTACAAGGAAATATGTGGAAATCATGGTAATCTCATCACCTGTTAGAATAAAGTTTTCTTTGTTTTTGTTTGTTTGCTTGTTTTTCTCTTTAAGGAAGTGATAATAGAAGAGAGAGAGAAACCAGAGTTTAAAAAAAAGTTAGTGGTAGGTTAAGTAATATATTGCTGTATTTGAGTAAGTTTTTTTTGAATAAACTATGAAAAATCTCTGGCAATTGAGTAAAAAAATTGGGTAGCTGCATGTCCATTATGCAAATTCAAAAGGAACAGATACTTGTTTTGCAGACTATGGATACCTATCCTCAAAGCAAGACAAAGCTTTATTTTTATTATTTTTTTAAAGATTTTATTTATTTATTTGACAGAGAGAGACACAGTGAGAGAGGGAACACAAGCAGGAGGAGTGGGAGATGGAGAAACAGGCTTCCCTCTGAGCAGAGAGCCCAATGCTGGGCTCGATCCCAGGACCCCGGGATCATGACCTGAGCCGAAGGTAGATGTTTAACGACTGAGCCACCCAGGCGTCCCAAGACAAAGCTTTAGAAAGAAGAAAGAATAAATACTGTTTTCCCAGGGGAAGCCATCTGGCCCTGGGCTTTTCTTTGTTGGGAGATTTTTGATTACTGCTTCAATTTCCCTAGTGGTTATAGGTCTGTTCAGGTTTTCTATTTCTTCCTGGTTCAGTTTTGGTAGTTGATACATCTCTACGAATGCATCGATTTCTTCCAGATTATCTAATTTCCTGGCATATAGTTGCTCATAATATGTTCTTATAATTGTTTGTATTTCAATCAAGAAATGGGCAGAAGACATGAACAGACATTTTTCCAAAGAAGACATCCAAATGGCCAACAGACAGATGAAAAGTGCTCAACATCTTTCAGCATCAGGGAAATCCAAATCAAAACCTCAATGAGATACCACCTCACACCAGTCAGAATGGCTGAAGTTAACAAGTCAAGAAATGACAGACGTTGGCGGGGATGCTGAAAAAGGGGAACCCTCCTACACTGTTGGTGGGAATGCAAGCTGGTGCAGCCACTCTGGAAAACAGTATGGAGGTTCCTCAAAAAGTTGAAAATAGAGCTACCCTATGACCCAGCAATTGCACTACTGTGTATTTACCCCAAAGATACAAATGTAGGGATCCAAAGGGGTACATGCACCCCGAGGTTTATAGCAGCAATGTCCACAATAGCCAAACTGTGGAAAGAGCCAGGATGTCCATCGACAAATGAATGGATAAAGAAG
>NC_138376.1:103868992-103893476 GCF_054177405.1 Leptonychotes weddellii | reverse complement strand
AGAAAAAAAAAAAGAAGAAGATAGCAGGAGGGGAAGAATGAAGGGGGAGAAATCGGAGGCGGAGACGAACTGTGAGAGACTGTGGACTCTGAGAAACAAACTGAGGGTTCTGGAGGGGAGGGGGGTGGGTGGATGGGTTAGTCTGGTGATGGGTATTAAGGAGGGCACGTTCTGCATGGAGCACATGGTGTTATATGCAAACACTGAATCATGGAACACTGCATCAAAAACTAATGATGTAATGTATGGTGATTAACATAACATAATAAAAAAAAAGAATAAATACTGTTTTGCAGTAATATATCTTCAAAAGAGTTTCCAGCAAATGTAAGATCTGGAAATGAAATATTATTGATGTACTATACAGTTCTTTGATGAAATAGATTTTTCCAATAGTCAGAGAAACCCATTCAAGCTAGCTTCAGCAAAGGATGGATGTACTACTTAACCACTCACCTATTGGTCACATCCACTTTGTTTCCTGCCATCACAAATGAGAGCTGTAATCAACATCTTTGTACATGTATCCTTATACTGGCTATGAACTAGATTCCCCCAGTGAGATTGCTGAGCTAAAAACATATGTATATTTTAATTTCAATTTTAAAAGATGCAGTGAAAATGCTTTCCAAAAAGGTGTTAATAATTTCCCTGCATCCTCACCAGTAAGTAAGCATTGATATTTTAAAATATTAGCCTTGTGTAACAAGATAAAATGAAAACTACAAAAAACTACCAGAATAAATGAATTTATCAAGGTTGTAGAATACAAGGTCGATATAGAAAAATAAATTGTCTTTACATTAGCAATAAACAAATTGAAAAGATACAGATTACAATAGCATAAAAATCATGAAATACTTAGGGATACATTTAACAATATATGTACAAAATCTGTATAATGAAAACCGTATGACATTGTTCTCAATTTGTCTATACAGCCATACAATCCCCCGAAAAATATTAACTTGGTCTTTAAATCATTAAAAGTAATTTATCATAATCAGATTGTATCAAAATGTTAAAACATTGTGCCTAATTTTCTCTAGGAGATAATAGCCAAATATATAGCATGAATTAAATTTTTCAAAATACCTAAGTATTTCTCTTAAAAGCAGGGTGATTGTATATCCTTTAAAAAGAGACAGTTCCTACTTATGCTTTTTGTCTTGATGTAATTATTAATAATTTCCTCTGTCACTCTCAAAACTACTTTGATTTTGACAATAAATTATTGTGCTCATCTTAGCCAATAAGAACTCAGTGGTTTAATTTCACCACATTAGGCCAAAAAGTTGAATAAAATTTAATACTAATTACCTGCTTTTATGTTAAATTGGCACATTCTTGTGTAACATTTTAATTCCCTTGTTTCTTTTATTATATATATATTTGTTATTTTCTTAGAAGTTTCTCTGGAGATTGTCAGTAGCATGTAAATTTAAAAACATCAGATTAAGAGTGAACTAATTTCAGTATTATACAAAAATTTTGCTCAAATATAGCTCCATCCCCTCTTCCATTGTGCTATTAGAAGCCTAACAACACAGTTACGTGATTGTTATTTATACAATTGTCTTTTAAATCACATAGGAGAAGAAAAGAGTTACCCAAAAAATGCATGTATGCTGTCTTTTATATTCACTTATATATTTTTTTCCACTGGTGCTTTATTGTTTCATGTGGATTTGAATTACTGTCTGGTGTTCTTTCATTTCAATTTGAAGGTCTGCCTTTAGTGTTTTTAATATTTTGTTTATTTTGTTGTGCCTCAATTTCTTCATTTTTGAAGGATAGTTTTGCTGGATATAGAATTCTCGGTGGACAGTCTTTCTCTTTCAGCACTTTGAGTGTGTTATCGAACTGCCTTCATGGACTTCATTAGAAGTCAGAATGTTACTGTTACTGAGGATCCCTTGTACATGTTGAACCACTTTTTTCTCTTGTGCTTCAAGATTCTTTCTTTATCTTTGTCTTCCAACATTTGACAATGGTTTACCTAGCTCTTAATCTCTTTGAGTTTATCCCACTTAGTGCTTATTGAGCTTTTGAATGTGCAGATTAATGTTTTTCATTAAATTAGGGAAGTTTTAAACAGTTATTTCTTCAAATATTCCTTCTGCTCCTTTCTCTGTCTGAAACTTTCCTTCTGGAACTTGCTTCCGGACTTCCATTATATTTATCTTAGTACAACTGATTTTGTCCCACAGGTCTCTGAGGCTCTGTTTATTTTTCTTCATTTTTTTTTCCTTCCATGTTCCTTAGACTGGATAATCTCAATTGATTTATCTTCAAGGGTACTGACTCTTTCTTCTGTCAGTTGAAATTTGATGCCAAGTCCTTCTAGTGATATTTTCATTTCAGTTATTGTACTTTTCAACTTCAGAATTTCTATTTGGTTCATTTTTTATAATTTCTTATTTATAATATAAATTATAATTTATAATTTGATGAGGCACCGTTCTCATACTTGCCCTAATTCTTTAGCATGGCTTCCTTTAGCTCCTTAAACTGATTTAAAGTCTTTGTCTAAGTCATCCAATGTCTGTGTTTCTTCAGAGACAGATTTTGTTGACTACTGTTTTCCTGTGTATGAACCATGCTTTCCTGTTTCTTTGTGTGTCTCCTAATTATTTTATATTAGGAACTGGACATTTAAAATAATATAATGTGGCAAACTGTGGAAATCTGAAGCCCAAGGGTTTGTTGTTGCTAATGCTGTTTGTTTATTTGGTGACTTTCCAAACTAATTATATAAAGTCTGTATATTTTTCTTGTGTGGGGCCACTAAAGTCTCTGCTCTGTTAGCTCAGTGCTCAGCTAGTGAGTGGTCAGAGAGTTCTTAAAATGCCTTCAACTAGTAAATATTCTACCCTTTGCTGAAGGACTCTGTGTGTGTCTGTGTGTATGTGTGTTTGTTGAGGCATACTTTCAGCTCTTAGGGAAAGAGTTTTTATTATGTGAAAAGGAAATTACTTTTTGTACCATATACCTTCTGTGTCTTAAGTTAAAAGCAATGTAAAAATCCACAAAACATTTTAAATGAACAAAACTCAACACTGCTTCTCTCTAGTCTATGGATTGTCTTTGTTTTCTAATTTAAAAAGAAATGACTCTTACTGTGCTCAGATATCCCAAGGACCATGTGGCAACGCTTACAAACACCTTTTTGCTACATCAAAATACTTGCTGTTCACAAAAGTAAATGTGTCAGACATACATTAGACTTAGACTGTAAATAATTGAGCAGGCAGAAGTCTTGAGCAGATTGTCTGCTTAAATACCATTGTTAGTATAAAAAGTGTTACAGTGAAACCATGTTTCCAACAATTCATTGCAATACTGCAATATGCCCTCCAGCATATGGAGTGGCAATGTTTCAGAATGGTTTTTAAATGTTCTGTTGCATTTGACGTCTTTTTATATATACCCCAAAGCGAATGATTAGACAGTTAATGTTCTTTAATAAAAATTCTGAATCCATAAAGGCTTACTTCCTCTAATTTAAGATTAAAAGATTTTAAAGGGAACTCATGGTTAGAATTTGGTGGCACAGCTTCCATGTTTCTTTTTGGACATGTTAACACACCACTTTTTATGGTAAAACAAAGCTTTAATGCATGGAAGCAGCTTATTTTTGCGGTTCCCTATGTGAGAGACTATGTGGGGAACGACCTCCTGAGAAAATAAGACATATTGTAAATACAGGCATGATATTAAATTACCCTCAATATTTGTGACATGTGTTTCCCATATTTCACATGATTGGTAATACCTAACTTAATTAGCACACATTTTAACTGAGTCAGAATTTCATGGCAGGGATGTGGATTATCAATGGTGCCTACAGATGTTTCTGAATCTCACACAAGACTTTGTGCTTTAGGCTGAAAATATCAATAGCGATTCAATGAACACCAAGAAATCAAAATGTTACTTCAAAATCCATTTGTACAGTAGAGAATAATGAGGGAAGGATCTAGAACCTATCTTCTGAGTTACACCTTTAGTTCTGTTCCCTATTGAACTCTTGCATTCTCTGATTCCCAGCATTTCAGTAGCAACACTCTGTGATGAGCAGCACCATATGCAATTCAGCTTTTATCATGCCATCGTGACACTGAGTTCTTCTCAGAAATTGGGGGACAGAGCACTCATTTCCTACAGGTCATGAGATACTTTGTCGTGTGGAAGTCTAAGAGGTATTCCTCGTGTGTTGTGTTTTACCAAGACCCTCATGGAAATGATCTCTGAAGCCTGTTTACAGTCTCTCTCGCTCGCTCTCTCTATGAATTTGGCAGAGACCTAGCTAGGACTTAAATGTCATGCTGTGCTCTTCATTCACCAATCTTTCCCCTGGGGCATTCGGTTACTAAGCCCTACTTCCCCCTTCTTGTACCAAAACAAACAAACAAATATGCTTAGCTATTCCCGAATCACAGTATTGGACAAAGCCTAGGCTCGAACGGAAGCTTCCTTCTCTACATGCTGTCCCAGCCAGACAGCACCCCTCTTTAAGGTCTGAGTCCCAGCTCTATGAACTTCCTCCTCTGAGCTCCTGGGGCATCAGCCAGGCACAGCCCCTCCTCAGAGGCTCTGCTGAGTCCTTCCTGTAGGCCTCTAGGTTCTGATAACTCCCACTTCTTCCTTTTTGCCTTTGGGTGGTAGCCGCTTCCTGGGGTTGCTTATCTCTGTTTTACCTCAGTGGCCCCTTTTTGCTTTTCACTTCTTTAACACTCATTCAGTCTTTCATTATATTAACCTGGCATTGTTTCTGTTTTTCTGACTAGACCCTGGTGGTTAACAGTGCGGGCTGGGGGCGGGGGGCAGCACAGTGAGGCTGACAGGACACAGGAACCTTTGCCTCTGCCAGGGTGAGAGACCTTTGCTGAGACAACACCAACAAAACAGAAAGCAAACAGGAAGGAGCAAGTCCTTTCTTCAGCTCCAGCCTCCCTGCCTTCCTCTAGTATCTTCTATTGGCTGAGCGTAGCCGGGAGCCAGATGCAAAGGACAAATGTGTTTTGCAGAGTCTCAGTCCCAGCATCACAAAACAGGGTTTAGAGCTGAGATAATCACGTAATAATCAGTACTCATAGTTTTGACCATTGTTTTTAAATATTAGTAATTTCAACTTCTGACGAGTGTTAGGGAGTCGATGTACTGTGTTAGGCATTAGGAAGAGAGGCATTCCACCGTATACACAGAACTCATTTTTTTTTTTTTTTTGTCAAGTAAGTATACAGAGATATACATTGTTATTTCAGTACTAACAAATTTCATTTAGTAAAAAAAAAAAAAGGTGATTACGTGCATATACTTTCTAAGATAATTTGATGGTACTGTAATCTAAAATTAGGACTCAGAAGGTAGTAAAGATGGAGTTGTAAAACTTAGTTGTAATAACAGAATGTAGAAAGATTTGAGAGGGCACAAGGAGCAAGGAGCAAGTTGTAACACTGGAGTCATGATCCGATCATGTTTTTATCTTTGCTTTAAGAAATAAAATCTTTGCTTTCTATTTTACTCACCCTATTTATTAAATAAATATACCTTTTTATTTACAAATGTTGAACTACATCTATTCATTCATTTGTTAATTCAGAAAGTATTTATTGAGCACTTACAATAAGCCTGGAAATGTGCAAGGTGTTAGGAATATAATAGCAAATGACAAGAGCAACAAACAAACATGTTTCTGTGTTAAATTTCCATAGATAGACATTAAGTGAGTAATATAATAAAATGGTTGGAATTAATTATAAGGAAAAGTTGCAAGTTCATTACTTGTATACCTCACCAAGTCTGTGGAGTTGGAGAAGATCTTCCTGAAGGAGTGAGTTTAGGCTGAAATTAAAAGAAGGAATAGAAGTTGAACAGGTGATGGGGAGTGGGGAGGTGAAGGAGGAATGCAGGATAGCATGAGTGAAGTCACACTGGGAAGGAGTCAAGAGCAAGTGGAGTGGGGAAGAGTATTCCAGGTAGAGAACAGTTGGTATTAAATGACAATATTGTTTTCTTTCTTTTTTTAAAAGTCATTCTTTCTTTTTTAAGATTTTATTTATTTGACAGAGAGAGACACAGCAAGAGAGGGAACACAAGCAGGGGGAGTGGGAGAGGGAGAAACAGGCTTCTCGCTGAGCAGGGAGCCCGATGCGGGGCTATATCCCAGGACCCAGAGATCATGACCTGAGCCGAAGGCAGACGCTTAACGACTGAGCCACCCAGGTGCCCCAACAATGTTGTTTTCTTTAGACCGTATTCTCCTTACAGTTTTATGTTACTTTTCTTTTTCTAGTGTGTATCTCCAGTTTCTAATAAAAGCCTTGTCATATAGTAAGTGTTCACTAAATGCTTGAAAAATGTATGTGAGAATGTGTTTTCTGTTTTCCCAAAGTATAGAAACTCACTGATTTTCCTGTGATCAAAATGCCAACTACTAGGCACTCATATCTTTAGGTTTAGGCATTTTGGTTTTAGGAAGCCCGATTTAAAGTCCAAAGATCCCACCCCCTAAGAAGAAATGATGCATTGAGTCATATTCAGTCAATAATAGAAAATTTTGAAATGATACTAGTATTTGAAAGTTCACAGAGGCACTAGAGGTTCAGGACCTCAAAGAGGAAATCAGATATTGTCATATTTTAGCTTTGCTTAAAACACTCAAATATAAAATATCAATATTATTTGCTCAGTTCTTTAAAATGGAATTAGAAAACATTGCATATATTAATTTAATATTTTTTATGTTCGCATTTTAAATGGACACAGGAATGGAAAGTTATTAGTCTGTATGTGAATTTTTCTAATAAAATTCTTAAAGATGTGAGAAGTAAAATGTTATTCTATGAATATAATAATAAAAAAATAACATGAGTTCTTTCACAGGTCTATATAATCAAATTTCTAACTAAACAAGCACAAATACGCAATAACCAACCAAACAAAAAAATATTGAAAAGTGAACTAAAACAGGTGCTTTAGTTAAATTCCTTACCTCTTAACTAGAATAAGTAATGAGAAGAAAGGGAGAAAGGAAGGGAAGAAGGGAGGGAGGGTGGGTGAGAGGAAAGAAGGAAGGAAGGAAGGAAGGAAAGACTAACTTCTACTCCTGCCACCTAGAGTCATAATAAAATAGTAAAGTCAAGTCAAGGTCAAGTAGAAGTGAGAAAAGTCAGGTAAAGAGCAATTAATTATCCATCTACAAAGTAAAGATAGAGATCCTAATTTACTATAATTAAAGAAAATTAAGTCCCTGGGAATACTAAGGTAACCTGATCAATATATCAAATAATATTCTTGTGTGACTATATACATAAGGATCTGGTTTCTGTGGTAGAGAGAGACTGGTTGAAATAATTAGGAAAATGTAGCTTTTTAGAACTGGACTTTGCAAACATTAGAAAATTGTTCCTACCATGGAATTGTTTAAGCAGTTTTCAAAGGAACAGATTCTCATGTGAAATTGGACACAGTCAAATTAAAGTATCCTATTAAAGTATTAAAGAATGCACAGAGAACAACCTTCATTTTCAGTTATAGGCTATTGGACTTGGCCAGTATTTCCTACAAGCAAAATCATATTACAATATATTCACAAATAACAAAAAAAAAAGGACTGTGGGGAAAGAACATTGGAGAAAATGAGAAATGGTGGGAAGTTAGAACACATTTTCTGCAACTAAAGTTAAGAGAAAGCTCTTCCTCCCCACTAATATACAAAATTAGATACATTGTTTGAAGCATAGAAGAATTAGATTCCCAATTTCAAACATATCATTTGAGAATGAGTCAGAACGATGTGGTAATCTCCATTTTAAAAATAATGATAATGGCCAAAGTAAATGAAACCTCTCTTAAGATTTACTAATTTTTCAGTCAAGCTGACACTTCATCTTCTTATACTCATGTAATAAAGTCTTAAAACACTTATTAGACAGTATTTTGCCTGGAACTTTTAAAAAAAGTTTCTTCTTTTCATCTTGTGGCTAATGTCTTCCTATTATCAAGACTTTGCATGCTTTTAACACTCACCCAGCCCCATCACATTATTATTTTTTTTTGGTTGAGGTCTGAGTGACAAGTACATTGATACAACTGAATCATCCTTCTGCAGGCATGTCCTTGTTATCAGATTGGTTTTCAAGTAGATTTATACATTTTAAAAAGTACATCCGTTGAACAAGATTAGCCTTTGCAAGATATGACATTTATCCCAGCAATGGGTAATAGAATTTCATACTTCAAACCTGTAAAGCAAACTGGATAGTAAGCTGACATATTGTTAAGTAGTTCCTTTCTTTCTGGTTATCAGATTAAACCACCAAAATGAAGCTGAAAGAGTGTTATCATGAAAGTTTATTGGATTAGGGCCAAGTTTCCACCCTCCTATGATGCCAGGATTTTTCAACAACCAAGCCAAGTTACGTCTTGCCTTAATATAAAAGAGAATTCAGAAAAACCTGACAGCAAGCAGAAGTTGATGTTTTCTTGGATTTCTATGGTGAGTCCAAAAAGCATTCCAAAGAGAATTGTGTAAAATACAAGAAAAGTTAGAAGTTGCTTTCTATCATGTAATTTTAGGAAAGATGCCACATTGCTCTATAAAAGTAATCATATTAAATTTTATTCCCTAATCATGATGCTCTATAAACATATATTAATAACATAATAAAGATCCAAAATGTTAGTGTTTGGCAAAATGCTAGCAACTTCAATTTAAAGAGTCTTTTTTGAAGGATATAAAGAGATTGTGGACTTTAAAAAAATTTAAGAATCCCATTATACCACATAGTATAATTGTGTGAACAACTCCAGACATGTTTTACTAGCTTTTAAGGAAGTAAAATGAAGTATGACTTCCTTTAAACAGCAGACGATTTAGGTAGGGAGAATGAAATTATTTGACTTGGAATTTGACCAGGATGTGGGGATATTAGCATACTTTTTTCTTGGAGTAGTGTGTAATCTTTAATAAGTACAAATGTACAGAGGGCTCAGATTTTACTTATTTTCCAGAAAAGAATTCCCTTTTGCTTGATGGAGAAATAACATAAACAAACAAACAAACAAACAAAAAAACCCAAAACAAAACAAAAGTATAAATTCTGCAGGTCCTTTGGAAAGTTTTCTCCCTGACCTTCACATAAACTAACCTCACATCTCCCTTTCCATCTATTTTTCCTAACTTCTCATCTTCCTGTTCCTCCCCCACCATATCTCATTCATTGGCATAAATTATGCAAAAATATTGGTCAAGGATTTAGCCCATGTCCTGATCTTTTCCTACTTAAATTGCTACAATCTCAAAGTCATTGGATGCCTGACCTACATTTAGCACTGGGCATGTCTTAAGTCATTACCTACACTCTTCTATGGCATCACATCGACTTTTTGATTTTTTCCTTTCTCTTCTTGTTAATCTGTCAACTTCTGGTTACATTTTGGAGCAAGGTCCCAACCCTCACCCTGAAAGTTCAGTGTTATGCCTGGCTAAATCTATTTACTCATCTTGTCTTCTCTCATCCCATACTCCCTTTTTTGCATAATTTTCCATTTAGAAACCTATTACATTCTCCAAACCGAGCTTTTTTTCAGTCTCTCTTTTTTTTGCTGAAAATGTTTTCTTGCCTTTGCTTACTATTTAATTAAAAATAGAATCACAGACTAGAGATACATGAACTCATAAAAGGACTTGTAGTTCAGTCTCTTCCCAAATGAAGAAATATTTTTAAAATTTTCTCAACAGGATATTTTCCATAATGGGAAATTCATTGTCCCTGAAGACACGCCATTCCACTGTTAGAAAACTTTGTTTAAGTTGTCCTTATATACTCAACTGAAACTTTCCTCTTTATAAATCCCACTCTTCTGGGGCAACACAAATAAATTGATCTGTAACCTATAGGCAGTTCTCAACATATTCGATAATAGCAGTCATATCTTTCTTTGGTCTCCTTTCTCTAGACTAAATAGCTCCAAGCCACTCAAAAATTTTTTCTAAAGCACAGTATTCACCCTCTTACATTTAGTCCCTGAATCACTCTCAGTCTTCATGGCCTTTGTCTATAATCATCTGATTCCCACGTTTCCCTTTCATCAACATCACAGAAAGCATTTATTTCAATATTGATATTTATTTAGTTGTTTAACATATTTTTTCATATTTGAGTAATGTTCAAATTTGTGCATATTGCTTATAAACAATTTTAGAACAGGGACTATGTTGTTCTTTACATTTCATTTGTATAGCATATATTAAAAGGCAGAGAGAAATGGGCAAAATTTTTAATTCTAAGATTATTATCCAGATAGATAATCAAGATGAGACATTTCAAAAACTTTTTATATGTGGAAATGAGCACATTATTTATTTGCCATAATCTATAAGGATTTCCTTTTAGAATGATCAGGTCATACAAGCATTAAGTGTTAAAGCTAGAAACTTGCTCTTATTTTCAGGTCTGTGAAGAACACTATCACATTCAAAGATGACAGGTGCTGGTATTGCTATTATTCAAAAATTGTAGAAACGTTAAACTGGAAAGAAACTTAGAGGTCATGTAGTAAGACCTGCTTAAAAACAAGCAAACTGGCAAGCAAAGGTAAAGTGAGTTCTATCTCAAGTTGCACAGTGACTGTTGATTAATAACTGGTACACAAGCTCCTAAATGACACTCATTTACTCTTTTTTTGCACCAAGTTGCTCCTTAGAAGGAAGCAAAACAAAGGAGTCTTCCTATGCATTTCTTCTTGACAAAGTTTTCTCTAGTCACTGCTTATATTGATAAATGAAGTAGTGTGCTTAGGTCCCCTGAGACCCATGCTAAATACTGGAAATCTGCTATGACATCAAAGACTCCAGGATTCAGTCCTACCACAGCTAGAAATGATCTAGAGTCTTTCTCAGTCCCCCACTTACCACCTACTCTAGAGCGCCTATACTAAAATACATAAACTACTTCTAAATATCTCTCTTTCTTAAACATCAGTACACTCCCCAAAGGTTCTTTTCCTGAAGTAGAAGCAGCCAGCCGAAAGCAAAATCTCTATACAAGTTCAGAATTTATCAAGACAATACCCTTGGGTCCAAGTGAGAAGAAGAAAGGGAGGCCAATGTAAAGACTAGTCTGTATTTGGCTCTTTCTGTTAGTGTTGTTGGCCAGATTGTGATTTTTTTTTTAAGATTTTATTTATTTATTTGTCAGAGAGAGAGAGAGGGAGAACAAAGCAGGGGGAGCGGCAGCAGAGGGAGAAGCAGGTTTCCCCCTGAGCAGAGAGCCCCAAGGTGGGACTCGATCCCAGGACCCTGGGATCATGACCTGAGCCGAAGGCAGACACTTAATGACTGAGCTACCCAGGCGCCCCCTGTGATTTTTTTTTTTAAATCGTAATTTCAACATCAATTTCCTCTCAAACTTTTTATTGCTTTTTCTTCTTTTTCACTGACTGTCGACAGGCTATGACTTACCTATACTTACCTAGACATTAAAACAGATATACGTACAATAATATGTTCTGAGAGTGGGAACAACATGGTCTCATTTTCTGCCTAGTCTAAAACACCTGGAAGCGGACAAGTAATTCTTAAGAATCTTACTGAAGGTTTAAAAATATTCTTATAGAGAATGTTGTGTTTATTGAATTTTATGAAGACTATCTTGGTGATGTGGTTGGTGGCAGGCTGCTGAATTTCTTGCCGTCTTTCTCATTCACTCATCAAAAAATGACTTAAGGAACAAACAGTCCTTTCAATGAGTCTGAATCAATTATTAGCACAATCAACATGTAATAACACAGCAGTAGCATTTTTTTTTTAAATCATGAATAACCCACATTAACATTATTTGGGAAGAAGACATGTCAAAGTTTCTTTGTTGGCCTGTGGTTTTTTAAAAAAGCATAAACCTTTGAATAAAATATTTGTTCCTTAAAACTTTTCAGGCAATTACTGTGCTGGGTAACATGTGAAAGAGTGGAAATGACACAATTTCATAACATACATTTTCCAGTTAGAAAATCAAGGCCTTGTTACACCAGCCTTCCTGAGTAATTTTAGTGTAAATTATCAACAGAATGGAATAAAAAGATCTTTTGTGATTATTCATGGTACACCTAGGAGGCAGTTTTCAGAATTGTGGCTAAATGACAAAAAAAAAGGAAAAAGAAAAAAGAAATCTCACTTAAAGCAGACTTTCTAAACTTATTCTTTGTCATAGAAATGATCATAATCAATAGTGTTTATCATTAATTCTATTTAACTACCATTAGCATTTTTTAAAGATTTATTTATTTATTTTGAGAGAGAGAGAGAAAGAGAAATGGGGGAGGGACAGAGGGAGAGGGAAAAAGTTTTAAGCAGACTCCATGCTGAGTGCAGAGCCCTACACTGGCCTCGATCTCATGACCCTGAGATCACCACCTGATTGGAAACCAACAGTCAGACGCTTAACCGGCTATGCCACCCACATTTTTATAAATTATGAGAGTCCACAGGCATGGAGATTTTTTTTTAAACTTGGAGATATTTATTGCTGTCTCTGCCTGAAAATTTTGGGGGCTGATAATTATTCTAGCTATTTATTGCTACATAACAAATCATTCCAAAACTCATTGGCTTAAACAAAGACATTTATTTTTGTTCATAAATCTGCAATGAGAGTAGGATTAGTGAGGACAGATTTTCTCTATTTCATTCAGCATTAGCTTGGGTATCTGGAAAGCCAGGAACTGGGATCATCTGAAGCCTCATGGTTTCGGATGCTGGCCGCCATCTGGAACCTCAGCTAAGGCAGGAACACCTACACTTGGCTTTTCCATGTGGCTGTTTGACTTCTTTACAAGGTGGTGGTTGGTTTTCCAGGGTGAGTATCTCAAGAGGATCAGGTGGAAGACATATCACCTTTTATGGCTTAGCGTTGGAAGACACATAATGTTGCTTCCACTGCAGTCACAGATTTATCCAGTTTTAAGCAAGTAAATATAGACCCTCATCTTTCAATGGAGGAGTGCCAGCATCACATGGTTAGTAAAGCAGGTTAGATGTGGAATACTGATGTGGACATCTTAGGAAAATATAACCTACCACAGTTGTGATGGGAAATCATTAGGACTAATTGTTACTCAATGTTCTACTTGAAAAGAACTAATGCTTATTCTATTTATCTAAAGCAAACATGGCTTTAAGCCTTCTAGCCATATCGATATGATTATGTATATCTCAACCAAAGTCAAAGGTAACTCTTTTTTATTTTTGGTGTTTCCATTGCACTTTTTTTTTATTATTGTGTTATGTTAATCACCATACATTACATCATTAGTTTTTGATGTAGTGTTCCATGATTCATTGTTTGCGTATAACACCCAGTGCTCCATGCAATACGTGCTCTCTTTAATGCCCATCATCAGGCTAACCCATCCTCCCACCCCCCTCCCCTCTAGAACCCTCAGTTTGTTTTTCAGAGTCCATAGTCTCTCATGGTTCATCTCCCCATCCAATTTCCCCCTCTTCATTCTTCCCCTCCTGCTATCTTCTTCTTCTTCTTCTTTTTTTTAACATATAATGTATTATTTGTTTCAAGGGTACAGGTCTGTGATTCAACAGTCTTACACAATTCACAGTGCTCACCATAGCACATACCCTCCCTAATGTCTATCACCCAGCCACCCCATCCCTCCCACCCCCCACCACTCCAGCAACCCTCAGTCAAAAGTAACTCTTGCTTATTTAAATCGTATCTGAGAATCACAAGCTAGTATATAAGAAAAATTTGAAAAAATGACTGATCACACTGAATGCTTTCCTTAGGAGCCAAAAGTCTTTTAAATGACCTGTGATCAAATTATACAAAATTAATCAGTATCAAGGGGCCTCTCTCAGTGCGATTTTGTTCAGAACTGTTAACAGACTTTATGGGATAGTCTACAAAATTTGTGGTTCTGTATATAGGCAACACTGTTGGGTGACTGCTCCATATCCTAATTTCCTAAGATGACCAACACCTCCAGCCCTATACACATATTGAGATGAGGAAGAAAGAAAAGCTTCTCTTCTGTTTTCCTCACTTTCCAACTTTCCCCCCGAAGGAATTCCAAGAGGAACTATCTCAAGTAGCTTCAATGGTTTTGATTTATATTATTTTACTCTTGTCTTCTCATAGTTTTTCTAGATTTAGGTTCCTAAACAAATACATTGACACTATACCCCACCTTCTGCCTTTTCAAAGAAAACATGGCATGACAAGGCAAGGAAGGGAAATTCCTCAAACAGGTCACTGTTCTAAATGACTTCTAATGAGAGCCTATTTTACCTTTTCAAACCCTTCCTTTTATGTTTATGTTTTTTTTCCTTTAAATTTGATTTGAAAATTTTCTTTGCTTTGAATTTTCCCTTGGCATTTAAAAATCCTTGCCCTTTGATTTGTTATTAATATTCCGTTGGTGCCTTGGAGCATTTTGTATGGTGGCAAAGGAGCTGTGTGTATCCCTAAGTTAAACGAACACAGGCAGCATTCAAGATGATACACAGAAATGGACAGTGTATAGATCCCAAAGGAAGTTGTGTGTATGCTCACAATGCATGTCCAACAAGCTTGGATTTAAACCAGGATGGACAAATCCTCATTTCATCTTTTCACTGAAATATTCCCACCTAACTTTTTTTCTTACCTAGCTTTCTTCAACCCTTCAATCCAAACAAATACATTTTCCTTGGTCTTGCTTTTTCCAACAACACAACAATCAAGCACCACCTCCTTTTTTGTTTTTGGTTTTTTTTTGTTTTGTTTTGTTTTTTGGTAGCTTCCCCACTACTTCTGCATTATTCCTTGTGTAAGAAACTATACACTTTTAAGCTGCAGCTGCTGACTAATGCTTGAAGGAGAGGAATAAAATGGAGGAAGCTGCCATGTTATTTCGGATTATTTATCTGTGACTTTTCTTTTTTTTTTAAGATTTTATTCATTTATTTGAGAGAGAGAGAGACAGCAAGCAGGGGGAGGGGTGGAAGGGGAGGGAGAGGGACAAACAGACTCCGTGCAGCCCGCAGAGTCTAAACTGGGGCTCGCTCTCATGACCCTGAGACCACGACCTGACCTAAAACCAAGAATCAAGGCCCTTAACCAACTGAGCCACCCAGGCGCCCCTCTGTGACTTTTCTTATCAAAGTAGATTCAGCTTTGGTGGAGTCTGTACTTCATTTAACTTTGGGGTCCTTCTTTAAGAAAAGCAATATGAAATTATTACAAAATTATTTCAAAAAGTATGTATTTGGACTGAAAAAGAATCTCTAAAAATTATAAATCTATTTTAAAAGCTGACAAATATCATGAATATAATAAAAATCCATAAAAATAACATATTTAGGAATTAACTATCTATCACACTTCTGTGACACTTTTTCCTACATTTTTGCTTGCCTGTAATTTGATCTCTTCTTTTCATGACAATGATTTTGTAATATTTTCTGTAGAAGGAATAGAAAGGTGATTCAATCAGCCTAAGCTGACTGAAATTTCTTTTTTAGTTTTTTCATCTTTGAAGATCTAGAAAAGTTTCTTTCAGTTTCACAATGCATAGTGGTAGTGTCATATAATGTTACGTGACACTGCTAATGTCATGTAAAGTTTAGGACTGACTAAAATGCACTTCTGTGCATTTTGTGACTTCTTGACTAATCTTCAACATCCTTTGAAGTGATGATACAATTAATTACCTGTTGTTAATGCCGTCCTCATAAAGTGGAGGTGAGTGTGAACAAAAGAAATATATTTCACTAAACTCAAGTGAAGTTATCCCCATCTCAGCTTTCCCTTAGCCAGAACCTAAAAATGTGTGTGGCCCCATCACTGACATTCAACATGAGGGGAATTATGTTGGAAGGAAAGTTGAAGTGCAGGGACACTGAGTTCTTAACCATGGGTGAGTATAATACACTTTAGTTTTGAAATTTCGCAGAACCCCATGACTGTGTCAACAAGCTCATGGGGCACTTCCCAAGGCCTCAAGGGGGGAGTTCATGGAAGTTAGGGCTTCTGAAGGTTCATCTTCTTAGTTTTATGGTAAACCCATATCTGTTTCTCTTCTGATATTTGTAGAATTTTTTCAGTATATATTTTAAAAAGTCTGTTAGGTGCCTGGCATCATGGAATACAAATATGAACTTATAGTTTGGGTGAGTTCAGATTTCTTAAAAACCTACTTTAAATTTTGATTTGTTGGCGTTTTCAGCATGCTTTCAACATGTGTCTTTGAAATGCATTTATGCTTCATGGTGGAATTCTACAGGTCTAATTAAAAGCATCACCCCTGTCATAAGCCAGTTGAATATTGAAAATATTGAAATAATACAAATAATACAAAATAATTTTGTATAAAATGTGTTTAAATACTAAGCGAATGATCATTTGGAACAAATTTATATAGGAAAAGAGTCTTGGAGTTGTCCTAAAGGAAGTGACAGGCATGGAATAAAGAAAATAATGAGAATGATGGGAAATAAAGAAACAAAGAAAATACTACAGAGGTAAGTTTCTCAAGGCCCTTTATTATGCATTTAGGAAATTGGGGTCCTCAGAAATCAAGTTACTTGCTCAAGAGGCTATCACTATAGAGAATGAACAGCTCCCAGTGGTAGTGTGTTACCATGTGTTTTTAAGTGTCTCTAATGAGGTTTATTAAATCTGAACACTAGCTAAACCAATGACGTTGATTATATAGAAAACCAGTGGATGGAAGACAGGTAAAGGAACTATTTTTTTGAGGTATAGTTAGTTGACATACAACATCACAGTTGACCCTTGAACAATGTGGGGGCTAGGGGTGCTGACACCCCCATGCAGCTCAAAATCCATGTATAACTTTTGATGCCCCCAAAACTCAACTACTGATAGCCTATTGTTGGCTGGAAGCCTTGCCAATAACATAAACAGTTGGGTAACACTTTCGTATGTTTATATGTATTATTATATACTGTATGCTTACCATAAAGTAAGCTAAAGAAAAGAAAATGTTATTAAAAAATCATAAGACAAATATACTTATAGTGCTGTACTGTATTTATTGAAAAAAATCCACAGTTAAGTGGACTGGTGCAGTTCAAACTTGTGTTGTTCAAGGGTCAACTGTATATTATTTTCAGGTTACAATAATTATTCATTATTTGTGTATATTGTGAAATGATCACCACAATAAGTCTGGTTAACATCTGCCACCAGACATAGTTAGAAATTTTTTTCTTGTGATGGCAAATTTTAATATCAATTCTCTTAGCGACTTTCAAATATGGATACGGTAGCTTTAACTCTAGTCACGATGCTACATTCTATCCCCAGGACTTATTTATTTTATAACTGGAAGTTTGTACATTTTGACCACCTTCATTCATTCTACCCTTCCTTCACTCTACAACCACCAGTCTGTTCTCTGTGTCCATGAACTTGATTGTTTTTTATTTTTTTTTATTAAAGATTTTATTTATTTATTTGACAGAGAGAGAGGGGACACAAGCAGGGGGAGTGGGAGAGGGAGAAGCAGGCTTCCCGCCGAGCAGGGAGCCCGATGCGGGGCTCGATCCCGGGACCCTGGGATCATGACCTGAGCCCAAGGCAGACGCTTAACCATCTGAGCCACCCAGGTGCCCCTTGTTTTTATTTTAATGATTGTACATGTGAGATCATACAGTATTTGTCTCTCTCTGACTTATTTCACTTAGCCTAATGCCCTCAAAGTCCATCCATGTTGTCACAAATGGCAAGATTTCATTCTTTTTTGTGGCTGAATAATATTCCGTTGTATAGATATACCACATTTTTTAAACCATTCATCCATTGATGCACACTTAGGTTGCTTCCATGTCTTGGCTATTGTAAATAATGCTGCAATGAACATGGGATTGCATATATCTATTTCAGTTAGTATTTTCATTTCTTTGGGTAAATACCCAGAAGTGGAATTGCTGGATCATATAGTAGTTCCATTTTACATTTTGAGGAACCCCCATGCTGTTTTCCAATTTACCTTCTTGCCAACAGTGCAACATTCTCAACAACACTCATTATGTCTTGTCTTTTTGGTAATAGCCATTCTAAGAGGTGATAGCTCACTGTGCTGTTGATTTGCATTTCTCTGCTGATTAGTGATGTTGGGTGGCCTTTCATGTACCACCTGTAGGTCTTGTTTGGAAAAATTTTTAATCTTTTTTTTTTTTTTTTTTTGCTATTGAGTTATATGAGTTCTTTATATATTTTGGATAGTAATCCACTATCAGATACAGGTACCCCCACTTTTTGGAAGTTCTCATGCCACTTTTCTTATGAAAGACCTGCATTAGTACCTGTTTCATTAACTGAAAGAAATCAGAAGAGAATTTTCGTTTTCATGAAAAAAGGTGAAAAGCGAAGATGGTGTTCAGCATTTGTTTTGCAGCAAGCCAATAGAGAGGCAGAGCGTACCCCCAGCGAGAGTGACACCACCAAGCTCCTTCCCCAGGAACCACACTCAGCATCTTAGCACCAAGCCGCCGTAGCTTTGAACTATGTGAACATCTGTGCTTTATCTTAATTTATGTAGTGCATTCATTAGCAAGATGTGTCCTAAGGTATCAGAAAAGCCTAAGCCTAAAAAGGTTTATTGGGTCTGAAAATTTTCAAAAGTTTTTCTGTATAAATTAGTGCCATTTTGGTTTATGAAAGCTTTCATAGGAACACTTTTTACTTTTGGATAGTGGAGGAAAGCGGTATATAATTTGCAAATATTTTCTCCCATTTGGTAGGTTGCCTTTTCATTTTGTTGATGGTTTCCTTTGCTGTGCAGAAACTTTTCAGTTTGATGTAGTCTCACTTTTAAAATTTTTGCTTAAGCCGCCTTTCCTTTTGGTATCAAATCCAAAATCATCACCAAGGTTGATGTCAAGGAGCTTAATGACTGTTTTCTTTTAGGTAAACAGTGCCTTTAAAGCACATATTACAATGCCTAAAATATGGCAGGTGCTAAATAAATGTTAGCTATCTTTATTTCAGTGATGATTAAGATAATAATTCTATCACATAACAAAAACACATTTAATTGGGAATATCCTCTAGAATACCTCCAACTTTCTAACTTTATGTTCTCATGTGTCCTTTCAAGCTCTGCCCATACACATAGATAATTTAAACATTATTATAGTAATCTTCACTAAATTTTTCATAGGACAACAAGTTTGGGAGAACAATGAATGTAACACAATTTAAAACCAGAAATCTATGTTCAAAAAGGATTGTTCTCTTCAACCTGTGTGGGAGCTGTTATATTAGAGATTTCCAGATGCATTGGATAAATTCAGGAATATTAGAGCTGTGCTTTGATTTTTTTAAAGATAATTGAGAGAGACTGAAAGTCCCTCAAGAAAGCCTCCTAGACATGGTGCAGAATCCAATGGTGAAGGTTGAGTAGGGGATGGTGCAGTATTACCTTGACAGGGGCTGAGACCTATGACTGAGGACAGACTTACTGAATCTCACTTGCTGCAGCACAGAGCTGAGAAAACATTTGAAAACATCCGGTTCCTGCCAAGGAACCAGAAAGTGCTAAAAGCTCTGATGGACCAAAACACCTGAAATAAAGATGGGAAGGCCTCGTGGGGGCCTTACCATTGGAGGCAGTGGTAAAGTTCAAGAGCATCAGTGGTGGATGTCAGCACCAAGGCACAAAACCAGACAGCCCCCATCTCCCATCTCAGTGGGGACCAACACAGCATTCAAGGGCCAGATGGGTTCTGTCCCACTTTAGGGTTAGTTAGTGGGGCCCAAGGAGTATTGCTGGAGTGCTTTCTATGTGCCAGGAGCTGTTTTTGGTGCTTCGTGGAATCGAGACGCTCAAATCCTTGCTACTGTTCAAGACAGTTCAGTTTTTATTCACTGTTTTGCAGCATGGTAACTAAGGCATCGGAAAATGAGCAATTGGCCCACGATTGCAGAGTTGGTAAATGGTAGAACAAGGCTTTTTTTTTGCCCAGGTGGCTCCTAATCACTATAGTAAGCTGCAAAGGTACAGAAACTTCTCACTGCACCCTGTTTCACAGGAGGATGATTGAATATTTATCTAAAATAGATCGAGGGGGGCCTGGGTGGCTCAGATGGTTAAGCATCTGCCTTCGGCTCAGGTCATGATCCCAGGGTCCTGGGATCCAGCCCTGCATCAGGCTCCCTGCTCAGTGTGAAGCCTGCTTCTCCCTCTCCCACTCCCCCTGCTGGTGTTCCTGCTCTCGCTGTCTCTCTCTCTCTGTCAAATAAATAAATAAAATCTTTAAAAAAAAAATAGATTGAATTTCACTAAAAGAGACTCTTGTTTTTTTTTTAAATAACACTTTTATTGATATATAATTAACATACACAATTCACAAATTTAAAGTGTATAATTTAAAAAGTGGTTTTCGTATATTTTCAGAGTTGTGTAACCATTACTACATGAATTTAGAACATTTCCATCACCCCCAAAAGAACCCCTCTGCCCATTAGCAGTCACTCCTCACCTGCCCCCTGCTTCCTTAGCCCTAGGCAACTGCTAATCTCCTTTCTAACTCTATAGATTTGCCAAGCTGGCATTTCATATAAATGGAGTCAGGCAATACATGGTTTTTGTTTTGTTTTGTTTTGTTTTTTGGTGACTGGCCTGTTTTAGTTAATGTAATATTTTCAAGATTCATCCATGTCATAGCATATTATCAGTACTTCATTCCTTTTTATTGTCAATCATGGTCTACTTTATGGGTATAGCACATTTTATATATCCATTTATCAGGTAATGGACATTTCAGTTGGCCCTACTTTTGACTGTCCTGAATAATGCTGCTATGAACATTTGTGTACAAATGTTTGTGTGAACATGTTTCATTTCTTTGCAGTTATATAAGAGGCCTTTATAGTCTAGGAATTTCTACTCACAGCCTCTCTTTCCATATTACCCACTCTCTCTCTCATTCCTTGCAGTTTCTTCAGAATCCTGTTGATACTGAGATCTACCAAAGTCATGACATTCTTCTATCTTACAAATATGTTTTACATGTTATAGATTTATTCAACAGTCACTCAACAAAATATATTTTATTTATTTCAGCTTTGTGCTAGCCACTATTTTGCATGCTGAAGATACAAGATAAACTAAAGAGTGTCCTGCTTTAAGGAATTTATAATCTGGTTAGGGAGGTGGAGAAGGTTAGAAGCAAACATAGACAATTAGAATATTATTAATGTTTTATAGCCGAGACAAACAAAAGGCACAGAGTAGGGGTGCTTACTCTGTTAGAGCCAAGGAAGGCGTCACAGAATGTGTGATGCTGTTGAGGATCTCTGTGAACAATATGCAAGGGCATGAAAACAGAAGGGCATTCTAGGCAGAAGGAATACAATGTGCAAATGTCCTAGAGCAGGAAAAGCATGGTTGGACTCCAAACCCTAACAGTAAGAGCTGTGCCCTCAAGTACTTCAGATAAAGGGGTGGAGTGGTGGCAGGTGAGGTGGGAGACCAGGCAGCAGTGAAATCACAATGGACTCCTATATTTTTCTAAGGATCTGGACCTATTTTGCAAGGAATGTGGCTCCATTGATTTTCAAGTCCAAGATTTTTAAACTGGAGGATTAATTATTACTAGAACACTTAAAACAACATGAACTTTGGAAAAAGTGAATTTTATAAAGAACTCCTGAACTGCATTTATTATTATGTTTCATGATCAAGTGCTTGACAGCCAGATAGCCCAGGATTGGTGGTTGAAAGAACTTACCTCTGGAAGAAGGAGGTTTTCCCCAGGCATTACTGTTTTGCTGGTATTCCCCCTTTAGTAGTTCATATCTAAATATAGAGTTCTTTGACTTCTATTTTGTTCTTGTCGGGAATTATTCTGCCTTATGAAGTTCATGACCCCACCATTACCTTTCCAAGGTTTTGATATGTTCTGCACTAAGCTCCATAATACCACACAGAAATTAAAAATCAACCACTGACTCTTCTTTGAAGATCTCTTTCAGCTTCTCTGAATACCTTCTTGTTTGTTTAGTTATGCTGTGAATGCTTCTGTCAAACATGGAATCCCTGGATGGCCTTAAGCCTTTTGGGGGCAAAGCTTTGTCTTGACGAAGTACCTGCTCACTGGATCTTGCCAATTTTCACTCAACTAAATTTATGCCTTAAAAATAAAAGAAGAAAAGAAAAAAAATAATATGTGAGGGAAATCAGGGGAAACTCCATAAAGGAGGGTAAGAATATCATTAGGTCAGACAGAAGGTTCTAGAACTAATTTAGAAGGTCAGGAGGATAATCAAATCATCTCTTTATTGATATTACAGATATTTGGTAAGATAACCAATGTGAATAGATTTATGTTATTAGTGTATAATCACAACCACAGAACTGCAAAGGACCCCAAAGTGATCCTTCTAGATATCAATGTCATTTTATAGTTCGTAGTATAGGCCACATTTTCCTAGGCATTTAATTAGAAAACTCCAGAACTTTTCTTATATGCTGTGTCTAATGTCACAGTTACAACTATTCCCCCGGCCCCTTTGCTTTCTTAATGATTATGACCAATTCCTTCATTTCTTTTTAAGAATTATGGACCACAGGGGCGCCCGGGTGGCTCAGTAGGTTAAGGATCAGCCTTCGGCTCAGGTCATGATCCCAGGGTCCTGGGATCGAGCCTCACATCCAGGTCCCTGCTCAGCGGGCAGTCTGCTTCTCCCTCTCCTTCTCCCTCCATGTGCATGCACTCTCTCTCTCTCTCAAATAAATAAACAGATCTTTATTTAAAAAAAGGTAATCTTGAAAATTCCATGGATTTCCCCCCATTTTTCTTTTTATTTGTTTTTATCGAGGTATAACTTATGTACTGCAAGCTGCTTAAATCTTAAATACACAGCATAAAACGTTTACATATGTATAAAACCTCCTTTGCTGTTTTTCAATGTTGTATAGTTTCCTATTAAATGGATATATCACAATTGATTAATCTATTCCACTGTTCATAAATATTTGGTTTGTTTACATTTTTGAACTATTTTTTTTCATTTCTGGACTATTATGAATGTAATTACTATAAACATTCTTGAACACAAGTACTAATTTTTGTTGAGTCTCTACTTAGGAGTAGCATTTCTGGGTTACAGGGCATATATGTGTTTAGTATTTAGTGATAGTGTCAAGAGTTTTTCAAAGTGGTTGTACCAATTTGCATATGTACTAATTACTTATGAGGCCTCCAGTTGCTCCACATCCTTGCCAACCTTACTATTAAGTTTAGTCATTCTGGTAGGGATATGCCCATTATGATTTTACTTGCATTTTGTTTATTTATTTATTTATTTTTTAAAGATTTTATTTATTTATTTGACAGAGAGAGACACAGCGAGAGAGGGAACACAAGCAGGGGGAGCGGGAGAAGGAGAAGCAGGCTTCCCGCTGAGCAGGGAGCCCGATGCGGGGCTCGATCCCAGGACCCTGGGATCATGACCTGAGCCGAAGGCAGACGCTTAACGACTGAGCCACCCAGGCGCCCCACTTGCATTTTATTTTTGATGATTAATGGTGTTGCAGAACTTTTCAAATGCTCAATGCCCATATGGTTATTCTTTTTTGTAAAGTGCCTATTTGGGACTTTTACACATTTTTAATTTGGGGCAGGAGTAAATATTTTGAAAGAGTGCATAGGTTTCCCTTTATGTTCTAGATATGAATTCTTTGTGAGATACATATGCTGTAATATATTTCCTCCTAGACTGCAACCTGCCTTCTTACTTTCTTAATGTCTTTTGATGAACAGAAGTTCTTAATTTTAATAAAGTTGAATTTATGACTAGGTTAGTGTTTTCTGTACCCTGATTAAAAATCTTTGCCCATCTCACGGTCATATAGATATTTTCCTATTTTTTTTTTCTAGAATTGTGATCAAACTATTATTGACAAGACTATCCTCTCTCCTCCTGAGCTACAGTGGTGACTTAGTTGTAAATTGGATGATCACACATGTGTGAACCTATTTCTGGATCGTCCATATGTTTCCGTGGTCTATTTGTCTATCCTTGTACCAATATCACACTGTCTTCCTTACTGTTACCATTAAAGCAAGTCTTGATGATGGTGTACGTCCTTCAACTTGAGAAGGACATTTTTTTTTTTTTAAGATTTATTTATTTGAGAGAGAGAGAGAGCATGAGCTGGAGGGGCAGGGGGAGAGGGAAAGAGAATCTCATGCAGACTCCATGCTGAGTGTGGAGCCCAACCTGGGGCTCAAATCTCACAACCCTGAGATTATGACTTGAGCTGGAACCAAGAGTTAGCCGCTTAACTGACAGTGTCACCCAGGCGCCCCGAGAAAGACATTCTTTTTTGAGATTGTCTTGACTATTTCAGAATCACTGTAGCTCTGCTTAAATTACAGACTCTGATTGTCAATTTCCACCAAAGAACTGCTAGGATCTAACCAGGGTAATATTAAATATAAATTCATTTG
>NC_138376.1:103719774-103868892 GCF_054177405.1 Leptonychotes weddellii | reverse complement strand
TCTTTTTTTTTTTTCTTAACATATATTGCATTATTTGTTTCAGAGGTACAGATCTGAGATTCAACAGTCTTGCACAATTCACAGCGCTTACCAGAGCACATACCCTCCCCAGTGTAATTTTTATTTTTCTACTTTGTTCCTATCATATATAAGTATACTTTTTGGAGTATCTATGGCACTAATTAACTTACTAATTTTAATAGTGTAATTATGTACCTTTACCTTGAAATTTTAAAAATTATTATCTATAATAGAATAAAAACACATAGAATAATTAGAGTTAAATTATCAAAAGTTGTGTAAGACTAGTCACTGCAAACTGGCAAGCATTACTGGGGGGAAATTAAACATCTATATAAATGGAGAGACATATGATGTCATGTGTTAAAAGAGTGCATATACAGTATCCATATTTTAAAATAATCCATTATTTTAAAAAAATGATGAATTGAACTTCATCAAAACTAAAAACTTCTGCTATTCAAAAGACACCGTTAAGAGAATGAAAAGACCAGTTACACACTGGGAGAAATATTTACAAATTATATCAGATAAAGTAGCTGTATCCAGAATATAAAAACAACTCTCTAAAGTAAAAAATAAGAAAACAGACACCTCATTAAAAATAGACAAAAAGATTCAAACAGACACTTCACCAAAGAGGGTATAGAAATGTCAAATAAGCACAACATCTTTAGACCATAACCAGTGATGGCTAGGATGTGGAGAAAATGGAACTTTGCAGATGATGGGAGCATAAAATGTTACAACCACTTGGGAAAACAGCTTGGCAGTTTCTTAAAAAGCTAGAGATAACCTGTCATATCATCCAGCCACTCCACTCCTAGGTACTTACCTAGGAGAAATCAGTTTATGTCCACACAAAGAATTGTACATGGATAATCACAGTAGTCCTATTTATAGTAGCCAAAATTGAAAATGACCCAAATAGCTATCAATAGGTGAATGGAAAAACGAATTGTGGTATATCCATCCATACAATGGAATTCACCTCTGCAATAAAAAGGAATGAACTATTGATTAAAGTACCTATACTAATGAATCTCAGAATTATTGTGCTGAGCGAATGAAGACCTATAAAAAAGAATACGTATTATATGATTTCTTCTATGTAAAATTTTAGAAAATACAAACAAATCTATAGTGACCGAGAGATCAGTTGCTGCATGGGACCAGGGCAAAGAGGTGTGTGTGTGTTGGTGGGGGGGAGTGGGGAGGTGGCAGGAGAGAGATTATAAAAGTCCATGAGGAAACTTTTGGGAATATGGACATGTTCACTATTTTGTTTGGGTTAATGGGTTCACTGGTAAATACATATGTCAAAATGTATCAAATTGTATACTTTAAATATGTGTAGTTTATTGTTTATTAAGGATTCCTCAAGAAAGGTATTAAAAACTTTTCAGTAATCTATTTATGCTATTTTCATTTTTAACTTTTTTTACCACTATGTAAAAATAATTATTTGTATAGTTGTTTATGATATTTGTTAAATATACCCAGAGACTGTATCATTTTTTAAAAATTATTTTGAGTACAGTTGACACACAATGTTATATTAGTTTCAGGTGTCCAACACAGTGATTCAACTGCTCTATACATTATGCTGCGCTCCCAACAACTGTAGCTACCATATGTCACCATACAATACTATTACAACATCACTGACCATATTCCCTATGCATGCCATTTATTCTTGTGACCTTTTTGTTCCATAACTGGAAGCCTGATGTCCCACTCCCCTTCACCCATTTGCCCATCTCTCCCCCCACCCCGGCAACTATCAGTTTGTTCTCCCTATTTACAGGTCTGATTCTGCTTTTCATTTGTTTGTTTATTCATCTGTTTTTTAGATTCCATTTATGAATGAAATCATGTGGTATTTGTCTTTCTCGAGGCTCTATTTTTTTTTAATTCATTAGTTCATTCAGCAAGCATTCTAAGTGCTGGAGAAATAAAGATAAAGCTATCCAATTAGTTGGGTAGAGAACTAGTATTTATTGAGTATTAAAGGAGTCCAGAGCCTTTCATTCCAAAATATGCCACTTTGATTGTTTTGAGCTGAAGGAACCTCAGAAATAGCAAACCTATCCTTTTCTATATAAAACAGGCCATCAAATTTCCCATGAGAAAGTTACCCTCCCTATACCAGGATGAGAAAGCATCCTTATCATCAGAGACTGGGAACTGATGCTGAAATGGATCTGTACAAATTTACTGACTATCTTCCACTTGTTTTGCATCCCCTTGCCCCGACCATACATTTCCTAGTTACTTCCCCACAATTTACTACCTGTAGCCCATATCCCTTTGTCTTAACAATTCTTGACAAGTTGATTGTTTCTTGGTTTAAAAGGTATAAAAACTTCCTGCTCTGGTCACTTCTTTGGATCTTCATCCTCTTGTGAAGGCTCCCATGTATGTGTAAAAATTTAAACTTTTATGCTTTTCTCCTGTTAATCTCTCTTATGCCAGCTTAATTCTTAGAGTCAGAGACCTAAAGAAGGCAGAGATTTTTTCTTCTCTTACAGAACTTACGTAACAGCTGTTTTTACACCCATCACTTCATTTACTTTTCACAAAACTGAAGGCGTATCTTTTTATACCCATTTTACAGATGAATAAATTGAGCCCAAAAAAGTTAACAGAAAGTGGCAGAACTGGCACTGAAATCCAGGTTTATCTGACTCCAAAGTTATGGTACTTTCCATCAAACCACAATACAAAAATCACAACTAAAGAGTTCTGGGGGCTGAGAATAAAATCCCTAACACTTTCTGAGGAAGTCAGTGAAGGTTTTACTACTGAAGAAGCTCTATTGCTGGAGATGCAGTCAAGGCTCTAAAAAGTGTTTAGAATGTTAAAAGAGTGCATTATTGATGAACCAGAGGCAAATTATATACTATTCCTCAGGCAGAAGTAATATTTTCTTCTTCATTGCTTTGTAGTACTGTTTATGTGGTCAATTTATAACTCATCCACTTCATACCTCAGTGAGTTATACCGTATTTTAATAATGCCTAATATTTTAAAGCATCTGAGATCTGTGTGAAATCATCTTAAAAGGATAATTATTCAGCACTCTGTGAGTTAGATACTATTACTATCTCCATTTTACAAAGAAACAGGCTGCAACATAAAAATTATCTAAAAGTGTAAAGTAAAACCCTTAGGCCTTATAAAATTAGCAACTATTTTTGTGTATAATTTTGTCTTGGAGCTACATTAAACATCAGTGATAGTTAAGAACAAACACTTGGTAGTCAGACACGGTCAAATGCATTGACCGTGTATAAATTATATTTCAAGCCACTTACAAATATGAACTGCATTTGCATCATTATCCTTTTATTATGTATAATAAAGTTGAGTAAGTTTTCATTTCTAGAATTTGATGTAAAGTATCACCATTTTGAAAACACAGACTAAAACAGAAATGTAATTTGTTCAGTATGATAATGATGTTGGTCTTTTACATAGCATCATTCACTTTGTGTTTTTGTTTCCGCTTTGTGTCCCCAAAAATGAGAGTACCTAAGGCCAGTGCTATGTCTAAAAAGCTGTATTTAATACCCGTAGCATGTTACACATGATTATGTGTTCAATGAATGCTCAAAGAATTCTTTATGATGCTGATGTTAAGTGTCTGCATCGCTAAGGACAGACAGCAGTTTACTATATGTTAACGCAGGATGGAGCATATACGTGAAACCATAAATTACATACACGAAGGCGTGGTGACCTATTGTAGCCAGGGTCTCAGTTAAACCATATATACCCATTTAAACAGAGTCCTTTTACCCCCCCCTCTAAATCTTGGACTAATTCTAAAACCAAACTTGTACAAGTTTGTGAGTGCCTATTACGTGCCTAACTAGGCCTCAAAAATGAAAGTTACATAAGTTTCCTGCTTCTACTGAGCACACAGTCAGCTTCATTATCACAAACCAGATTTGGGAAATAATCTGGAACGCCGATGTAGGTCAAGGACTCAGGCTCCAAGTTTTTGGTACAAATCCACAAATACTAGGCACTGGGATCCCGCCCCTTTGAGCCCTCTGTCAGTCAACCTGTCTGTGGGCGGGGCTATGCTAAAAGCAGCTTCCGTGCGCATATCTGCGCATGCGCCCCAGGGAGGCGGGTGACCCTGAGAGGTTGCCGTCGTTCAATGCTCAGATAAGACGTCGCGCGTGCGCAGGCGCTCAGTGAAGAGGCTTGCCGGAAGTCAAGATGGCGCGTATGTGTTGTACAGGCCGCAGTTGGCGCTTTATCAGTATCTAAACCGTGTGTTTTGTAAGGGGTTGTGGCGAACGCCCTCTCCGCCGCCATGGCCCGGCATCGGAATGTCCGAGGCTATAACTACGATGAAGGTAGGTGGCAGGGTCATGCCGGGACGTCATTTTCGCGGTTCGAGCTGGGATCGCAGCCCGTTGGCTTCCACTTCGATCTGTGAGTTTCTCGTTAGTGGTGCCAGGCTGGAATTCAGAATAGCCTCAGTTGGAGAAAATAACAATACATGTGAGTGCCAGCGAATGGCATTGTTTTAAGTCGTGATTTCTGCCGTCTGGGATTGATTTTATTTAGGGAGGGGGAGGTTGCTGCACGCAGTCGTATGGGAAGGACATTTGGGAAGGTTGGGATATGGTGATATTTGCGCACGTAAGCATTATCATCTCTCCCTCCCATTGTCTCCTCCCAGGTCGGGTAGATAGTCGTCTCCTTTAGGTAGTGTCTTCCGACCCCCCTTCCAAAATGCCCATGAAACTGCTTATTTGTAAAAGATAGATTGACTTCATGCTTACATTCAACTGTTCGACTGTAACTTAGATATACGTGGTAAATTATTTGTGTCTGTTTATACATACTTAATACAGAACCTAGCTTGAGCAGATAACTTATTTTCTATGAGTTTCAATTTAAATTGGAAATTTAGGAGTCGATAAAAAAGAGATATCAAAAAGGCCCAGTGAATAAGTGGATCAGATGATCTTGAGGTGTATACCCAGTTCTTGGTTGATAATGCTGAATTTAAATGTATTTTGGAATGGGAGAAAAAAAAAAGCAATATTAGAGGCAAGGGGGTTCTGGAACATACTTCTTGATTTAAAAAAAATGAAATAAAAAATGTGCATATGTTCTCTAGGAATTTAAAAGGAGTTAGAATTAGTTTAGGGTAGGCGCATATCTCTGTAGTGGATAATTACAGGCATCACCAAGCATCATGCCAACTAAAATTATAAAAAATATGAAGGAGTGCAAAAAAGGAGTAAAGACCTATTGCTTTTTAAAGTGCAGATTATGTAAGTGTGCTTAATATGTTGGTGGCTGTTATTGGCACTGCTGGACGATTATTCTAGAACATCAGTATTGCCCTAACCACAGTGTAGCTAACACCCTGTGCTACATTTGGAGACTGTCACCTAGTCAGCCTGTCACATGTTAGGTTCCTGGTGTTCACTTTAGATTGGATGCCGTTTTAAGTGTTGCAGTGGATGTAATCACTGCTACCTGAGAGATGACTTTAGCCTGAGAGATATTTTTGAGGTTATGATATAAAAAATATGAATAAGCAACTTACTCATTTCTTAAATAAGTATTTATAATTTCTTCAACCAACATTAATTGAGTGCTTATTCTTCATTAATTGAGTGCTTAGAGTACTGCTCTAAGCTTTGGGGACTGATAATAAGATGCTTGAGGGAATCTAAAGGGGGAAATATACAAGTAACAGATGATTCTAGTATGTCATGCTACAAAAAGTACTCCCAAGGTGCTGTGGGAGCTATGTAAGTGAGATCACCTTATTCAGGGTGGGTTTGAGGAGTTTAAGCAGGATTTCTAGGATTTCTCCTGGAGGAGAGGTGTTTGGCCTGTGGGAGTGAGTGCTAAATATCTTCTCACCTGGGCAACCCCAGTTCAGGTTGTCCTTTTTCATGTTTCTTTGGAACAATTGATGACATCATAAACAATCTGTTCCTATAGCATAGGAGGTTCATCCCCATTTCCTGCTTATGAAAGTTCTACTCATTTTAAGGATTCAGTTTATTTCTCTTTTTTTCTCAGTTAAAGTTTCCCCTTTGTATTATTTTCAAATAATAATTTGAAAATTTTCGAAAGTAATATGACGTTATTAGAGAGAGTATGTGCTTTAAACCTATTGGTTCCTCTATTTAACTTTCACTTTGTTCTTCTCTGTAATTTGGATAGTACTTAAATGACGGCCTTTAGCTAATGCTAAGTTAGCTACTAATTTAAAAGTGCCAGGAGGGCATAGTCCATACCTTATTGTTATATTTACTTTATTGTTACATTTACTCCAGTAGGTGGAACAATGTTTTATGTGCGGTAAATATTACAGAATTTTGTTGAGGAAAAGAACCACTTTACAAAAATACCAGGGAAGAATTCTCTTCATCTTTTTATATTGTGGCACTGTTAGGGTCAATTTTAGTTGAAAAACTGACCTAGTAAAGTTTATTGTCATTCATATCTAAAAATAATATTTTGTAAATGGCTCATTATTTGCTAATAGATTGTTTCCTTGGGATTGTGATCTAATAATTTATTGACTGTCACATAAAAGATTTTATTATTTGACAGAGAGAGAGAGCGCGCACAAGCGGGGGAACAGCAGAGAGAGAGAGGGAGAAGCAGGCTCTCTGCTGGGCAGGGAGCCCAATGTGGGGCTTAGTCACAGAACCCTGGGATCATGACCTGTGCTGAAGGCAGACACTTAACCGACTGAGCTACCCAGGCACCCCAGACTGTTACATATTTTTATCCAATAGTAGCATTTATTTGATTTTTCTTTGCCGTAAATATTTGGTCTAAACCCTTGAACATGCTGCTCCTGCTATATGAATACCCTCAGAAACTAGCTAACTATCCTTTGGAATTTGTTTAAATATTATATTCCGGGGGATCTTTCCCTAGCCACCCCACTCCCAGTTCTGTTTTTGTTGTTCATATGTGTGATCCCAATTCACTCTATATTTCTCATGTCTCAAACATTTGTCATATAATTTTGCAATTGCCTGCTTTTGTGTCTGTGTTTCCTGTTAGATTTTAGGTTCATAGAGCTCTGGGAATGTACCTGTCACTCACTGTTGTCCCTCAGATACGTCTAATAGTCCTTGGCGTAATCTGTTTATCAAATGAATAAATGCATTTATGTAAATATATTTATCTTTTTAAACAATTTTTTTTTCTTAATTTAATTTATTTGAGAGAGAAAGCGAGAGCACGAGCGGGGTGAGGGGCAGAGGGAGAAGCAGACTCCCTGCCGAGCAGGGAGCCCAATGTGGGACTCGATCTTGGGACTCCAGGATCATGACCCGAGCCAAAGGCAGATGCTTAACCGACTGAGCCACCCACCCAGGTGCCCTATATTTACCTTTTTTTTGCGGGTTTTAGTTTTAAATTGTTTGATTCATTAATTTATAATAAAAGGAAAACTAATTTACTTCCAGTCATGTGCCAGGTAGTTGGCTAAGACAGAGCCTTTCCCTGAAGGAGCTTAGAGTTTCATGGAATGAAACAGACATAGTGCTTTGAAGACAATCAATTGGAGGAGTGTGCGAGAGAGTGAAAGTGGCAGCGGGGCTTGCCGCTTTACCAGAGTGGTCAGGGAAGATGTATGCAAATAGGTGACGTTTAGCTGGAACCTTAACGAGGACAAAGAAACAGCCTTAAGAAAATCTGGGCAAAGTGCTTATTTTAGTCAGTAGGAAAAAAGTCTAATTAGCATGAACTGAGAGCATAAGGGAATTTAGGATAAGATGGTTTTTATAGAAATTAACTAGCTCAACATGAAGAAAAACTGTTTTCATGGTCTGATTGTATACCCTGTGCTCGTCAGTTGTATGGGAAATAAATGCTTTTGTCATAGAAGGGCTCTTGGTGAAAAAAATGAATGGATGACTTATTACAGATTCTAACACTGGAGAGACAATTCAGGTTTGTGGTCTCTGGTACTATCATTTTTTGATCACATGCAGTGAAAACTTGGAAAATTTTTAATAAAATTCAATTAGCTTAAAAACTGCAGAGCTATTATGTATGTCTATGAATATAGAAAGTATTTACTTTGTGGGTAAAATTTTTAGAATTTTTTGGAAGAGTAGACATTCTAAGCTCCTTTAATTTTGAGGGAGAGTTTAGTTTGGAGAGAATTCAGATGCTTCCTTGTTAATAACTAAGAATATAAAAAGAACTTGTGAAAAATTTATCTCTTGTGTTTTTATTTTAGATTTTGAAGATGATGATCTCTATGGCCAGTCTGTAGAGGATGATTATTGTATTTCACCATCAACAGGTGACTTTTAAAAAATAATTTGATTTCCATTATTTGGGTGTTAAAAAATGTTAAGTATTATTGTCATTCTAGGATTAGAGTGTTCCATAAGACTATAATATTATATAACATTTAAAAAGATGATGTCTTTAACTTTTAAATGTGTATAAAATCATTTCTTTACCCATGAATAGAATCTAAGTTTTAAACATTTGAAGAAAACTTTGAAAACTATGTTTTTTCCAATATTTTTTGTAACTTGCAATTAATCTGAATTGTACCGAAATGGTAATTTAGTCCGTAATGAAAATCTAGAACTTCTGAAGGTGGGTAACAATTAATTTTATATACTCAGGAATCTCTTATCTCTTAGAAACATTGAGGTGTTACGCATAGACTTCCCTTCATACAGCTCTTTATTTGTACTTTTCTCATTTAGCCTTACTAATCAAGGCCTTTCCTCTCTTGCTCTAGTGTTACACTGTTACCAGTCAGGGTCCTGTTAGGAGATGGAAATTGCACTAGTTATTTTGTCAGAGAGAATTTAATGCAAGAAGTTGTTAACCAGGTTTTAAAGAACAAAAAAATGCAAGAAAGACAAGCAAAATATCAAGGAGGTGGTGACTTCAGGAAGCATTTACCTAGTTCTATAGGAGCAAATGGGTGAGGTCAGGCCCAACCTTTTAGAAGCTTGTAGAGGTCATCCTTGGAGTTGGGGCTTAGACCTGTGAGAAGAGGGTTCTGCTTTGCCTCTGAAATTCAGAGGAAGGGCTATGGAATGGGGACTCAGCCCTCCGAGGAGGGGGACACTGCATGGCTGGTACTCGTGTTGGCAAAAGGACCCTGTGAAGCTGGGATTCAGCCTTTTGAAGAGGGAATTTTCTGGTCATGGTGTCTGAGGGATGTGGATGGGGACACATGGAAGCTGGTTCTGGGAGTTTTGGGCAAACTGCTCACTGGTACTAATTGCTGTTACTGCAGCATGCAGTGTTGCTGGGGCAAAGGGGCCTGCACAAGAAGCAAGAAGGAAAGGAGCTTGTGTTTTCCTCCCCTGGCCTTCAGTCTCCCTTTAGCATCTCCTCTGTTGGCTGATCCTAAAATGGAGTCAGCTGTCGAAGAAATGAACTTCCTAGAGACTGCAACCCCAGCATCACAAAGCAGAATAAAGAAGGCTGGGTTTGAAGCTGAGAGATGGCTTCATCAGCATTCCTTAAGAGCTCCTTATGCAGGGGTGCAAGGCCACATTTTGTAGGGATGAGGAATAAAAGAAATTTCATTTTGTCCAAGGAACCTCCCAGACACTTGCCATTTTTATTTATATTTATTTATTTATTTTTAAAGATTTTATTTATTTGACAGAGAGAGAGACACAGCGAGAGAGGGAACACAAGCAGGGGGAGCAGCAGGCAGAGGGAGAAGCAGACTCCCCGCAGAGCAGGGAGCCCCATGCGGGACTCGATCCCAGGACTCCGGGATCATGACCTGAGCCGAAGGCAGACGCTTAACGACTGAGCCACCCAGGCGCCCCGACACTTGCCATTTTTAACCCTTGTGGGCTCCTGTAATAATATTGTCACAGTTGACGAGGTGATACAGTGATAGCTGGTAGCATTAACTTCATCACTCATATTGTAAGTGGAATAGAAAGCATGACATGCTCATGAAATGAGAAGATGATGTGGGTTTGATAATTAGATTGGAATTTTTAAAAAATCCCTTCTACATAGTAGAGACTGGATTGAAGGTGGTACATGAATGGATATTCATAGATTAGTTTGGAAGGTTATTATACTAATCTAGAGATGGGGATATTTGATGACAGTGTTCTCAAAATGTGGTCCATGTGCCATTAACATCACTTGAGAATTTATTAGAAAAGTAATTCTTGGCCCCGTTCCAGTCAGAAACTCAAGAGTGGTGCACAGCTACTGTTTTAACAAGCCCTCCATGGTATGTTGATGCTTGCTTTGTGAATCATTTGTTTAGGACAAGGGTGGTAGCATTAGATTTGGAGATAGATTCAAGAGATAATTATGGGAGTTAAGGTCTACAGGATTTAGAAATTGCACAAGGGTGGGAACCTTTACAGAGGGAAGAACTACTGAAAGACATCTTTTTTTTTAAGATTTTATTTATTCATTTGAGAGAGAATGAGATAGAGAGAGCATGAGAGGGGGAGGGTCAGAGGGAGAAGCAGACTCCCCGCCGAGCAGGGAGCCCGATGAGGGACTCGATCCTGGGACTCCAGGATCATGACCTGGGCCGAAGGCAGTCGCTTAACCAACTGAGCCACCCAGGCGCCCCACTACTGAAAGACATCTTAATCTTGCAGATTAACACATTAATTTATCTGGGCTTATCTGGATAAATCATGCTTAATTTTGTGTTATGAACTGATGGTACACCAGGTCAGACATTCTGAGCGTGTTTTTCTGAGATTTGCACTCATGGTCTAGCTTTCTTGAGGTCAGTTTATCCTTGTGTCTCTCATAGCTCTTCATGTGTGTCTTGTGTGTGGTTCATGTTTAGGACAGTTTTGCTCTTTGAGTTACTTTTGTACACTCCAGGACGTCAATGACATTATTATTATTATTATTTTTAAAGATTTTATTTATTTGACAGAGAGAGACACAGCGAGAGAGGGAACACAAACAGGGGGAGTGGGAGGAGGAGAAGCAGGCTTCCCGCTGAGCAGGGAGCCCAATGCGGGGCTCGATCCCAGGACCCTGGGCCCATGACCTGAGCTGAAGACAGACGCTTAACGACTGAGCCACCCAGGCGCCCCGTCAATGACATTATTGAAGCAGGAGATACAGTTAAATGGTTTTGAGGTTTTTTTCTGTGACAAACTGTATTTTTAACAAAAAACATGTGGTTTTGGATTTTTTAATTTTTCAAAACAGTGATATTAGATCAGAAACTTCTCCTCTTTAGTGGTATATTTTCCAAGTGATTTTCAGTAAAAAAATCAATAGTTTTAGAAGGATCCTCTCTGTTTTTAAACAGCCAGTGTCATTGAAGAGATGCTCATATTCATGGTCTTAATGAATTCTGATAATTGAGTGATTTTATCAGTTATTGGAATTTCTAAAAAATTCATCAGCACTTGTATTTTTTTGAACTCTGCTAAGCCCAGTTTCCGTGATGGAAAGGTGATTTCTAAATGTTACAGCTTTTTTTCCTTTGGAAAGATTGACTTTTCATATTGAATACTGAACATATGTCAAGGAATTGGGGATGGCAAAAATAACCTATATATATAACTTTATTTGAACAGTTATAGGTTTTGTTTTGCTTACTGAAATTAGAGGTGTTAAAAGATAAACTGAAGCATATTGAAATTTTTAAGAATTTATTTGAGCAAACATCAGTTTGAATCAGGTAGCTCCGAACTGGAAGTGGTTAGGAGTGCTCTACTGGAACAGAGCTAGGGGCAAGGTTTTTATAGGGAAGACGGAAACAAAGCAAAGAAATTATTTGATTGGCTGTAGCTTAAGGGTTGCATTATTTGGGAAAGCCTAGTTGGCTTTCGTGATTGGTTGTTCCTGAGGCATTTACAGTAATTGACTTCGGCTTTGTGTTCCGTTTGTCATCAAGGCATTGGAGCCACCTCAGTCAAAAGGCCTCCAGTGGTTACTTAAACAATAGTGATCCTTAATTCAGTCCATTCTGACTCAAAATCTTTATTGAGCATCAGTTAACGTGTAAGAAAATCCCTATTCTAGGTAGGTAGCATGTTAAAAGTCCTCTTCAAACATGCCACAGTGGTTTGTGGGTGAATCTGGTGGGTGAAGCCATAGTCCTGCATGAAGGAGTCTGGGAAGGCTTCTGGAAGGAGGGGAGATTGGACTGGTAAATTTGGGAGGAGGAATGGCTTTCTTCAGCGGAAGAAAATAGTGCTTGAGCAGTGGCCTCTTATGTGAGGCTTATTTGAGAACACTCACACGATTAATGTAGTTGCAGCAGGAGAGAGGACTAGGAAAGGAAGTAGGAGGCAAGCTGTGGAAGGCAGTGTTTAATTGTAGGTGTGTCATGTCAGCTTACTGAAGGGTTTTGAGTGAGGGGGCCGTATTTTCGGAAGGGAATTGATGATTGTACAGAGTGGACTACGGGGGGACTTGTCAGCCAGTGTTTCCTAATCTTCGCTGATGATATCAGTCAGCTGGGAGACATTTTAAAAATACAGATTCCCTGCCTCATTTCCAGCATCACTGAATCAGAACCTCCAGAGCAAGAAGCCCAGACAGCTGTGTCATTAATGAGTGCCTCTTAACATGATTTTTATTTTAAGGTGTTAAGGAAATAATTTGGAGCAGTTGTAGGAGTCAGGTTTTGAATTCTTTGAACTTTTATGTTTGTTAAACTGCCTTAAGTTTTAAAAGTCACCGCGGGTGTCCCAGTTTTTCAAAAAGCATTTCCATCAAAGTTTGTGATTTAAATTTAGAAACGAATAGCATTTTATATTTATCCTTTTCTCTCCATTGCTTTTTTTCTTACTCTTTTATTGTATTTGTTGCCTTTTGGGCTTTCATTTCAACTTCAAAGATTTGGACTGTTTTTCCCCACTAGTAGTTATTTTCCCTGGGGAATTTGTCTACCCTCCTTCCCTCCCCACTTGCCAGCAAATCTAGCCAACACTGCTTCCAAAACAGTGGCCAAAGTATAGGTTTCTGAGTTGGATTTGTGTGTGGATCGGGGGTAAGGAATCCTCCACCCCCTCTGGAAAAAAAATAGCTCCTCTGAGGTTGAGTTGTAGCCTGGATATTGACAACTTCTTTTTCCTGTCCAAATTTCCTAAGTGAAAACTGTTGAGGGAAATAATCTGATTTTTTCCTCACTTAATTTTTGATTTTTCTTGGGGTTTTTCTCACAGGTGAAAGCTATCAGAGGAAGTTGAGGAAAGTATATTTGTTACTTTTAGGCTAAACTGAGTAGTTTATTATAGCTAGGAAAATAATTTGTAAATTACCAGGCACAAAGTGACCCAGTTTACTTTTTTTAGTACTACCACATTTTATTAAATGTAAGATGCCACAGAATGTAAGGTATATTGTAATTTTATGTACCACTTAAAGTAAATCTTCTGTCAGTCTTAAGTATTACATAATGTTGAGATGCCATTTGACTGTAAGACATCCTCATTCTGAGATTTTAACATGAAAATAGTGGTCATCTTAGAGAGTCTCTTCTGTTTAGCCATGCTGAATTTATAATAGTGTTTTTTTTTTAATTAATTATTTATTTATTTTTTAAATTTATTTATTTGACAGAGAGCACAAGTAGGCAGAGTGGCAGGCAGAGGGAAAGGGAGAAGCAGGCTCTCTGCTGAGCGGGGAGCCCGATGCGGGGCTCGATCCCAGGAGCCTGGGATCATGACCTGAGCCGAAGGCAGCCGCTTAACCGACTGAGCCACCCAGGTGCCCCCTATAATAGTGTTCTATTCTCCTTGTACTAGAGGGGGCTCAATAGGGAGAAATATATACCGCATAATATGTGTATTCTTGAAAAACCTTATGGTCTTCAAAACTGTTGAAAATAACAGAACATCTGGGAAAAAATAGGATCATGACAGATCAGTCAGCCTGTAAAGTACTAGCAAAAACAGTAATCTTAATAAAAATGCTTGCACATTTGAAAAGATACCTTAACTTCCTGATAAAGAAATATTCCAGTAAATATAGGAGTTTAAAAAGAGTTTGAAAAAAGGTAAAAAGCTTAATAGAAATGTGAGAAAGAGTTGAACTAATGAGTAATGTTGCAAAGGCAAATGATCACAGATCTTGGAGAGCCAAGCAGTAAGCATGCACAAAGCAAGACGCAAGTCCTCCGAACTGAGCCAAGAGGAAGGCTGTGGGTCTCTCTGGCATTGCAGTACCATTATAGTTACAGTGTCATATTCTAAGGTGGGTGTTACTTTGTACCTGCTGCTATAAGGTGATGATACTAAACATTGAAGTGTTGGGGGAACAGAAATCTCATAAACCAAAGCACTTGAATGTTATACCCTCATCATTCTCCTCTTTACCATTTGGTGTGAAGGTAACATGCCTTATAACAGAATAGATTGAATTCTCTCAGCTGTTCTGTAGCTCTCTTTTATTTGTTCTCCTTGTCCAAGATGTCTTCTACCTCTTTCTCAGTTTTTCTGATGCTCTTACTTCATTTTTTAGAACTGTGTCAATCTTCAGTGATTACTTAATCTTCTGTGCTTCTGTGGCACTTGTTATCTATACTACTCTTTTGGCTTTTTATTTATTTATTTATCTAAAGATTTTATTTATTTGACAGAGAGAGACACAGCAAGAGAGGGAACACGAGCAGGGGGACTGGGAGAGGGAGAAGCAGGCTTCCCGCCGAGCAGGGAGGCCCGATGTGGGAAAGTGACCTGAGCCAAAGGCAGACGCTTAACGACTGAGCCACCCAGGCACCCCCTTTTGGCTTTTAAAATACATCATTAAGTTTTTCTTCTTTGCCTTTCCTACTCATCTGTAAGGCCATCGTTGATTTGTTCTGTGCATAGGTAGCCCTTATGCTACAGCCTTCTGTGTAAGCCATAGTATTATCTAATGTCTATTTGTATATTATTTATATGTAGTAGCTATAAACTTTGGATGTAGTTTCCCTTTCTTTCACAGATAGTGCCTTCTTGAAAACATGAACAAAAGTTAAATGTAGGGACACTAAGCAGTAGACTTGAGTGTTATGTGCTCTTCCAGAAAGCTAAATAATGTAAAATCCCTAGTAACACCTTGCGTGTAGAATACTATATTAAAATTTCGATCTTTCTTATTCTTTAATTTTATTTCTTCACAATTGAGCACAGTCTCTAGGAACTGAGTTCAGTGGGCACCCAGCTGACGTGGAATAGTCAGCACTTTGGGCGTGTGTGATGATTTTCTCCTTTGCTCACTTGTATTTTATTTATGATACTCAGGCATATATTTTCTTTCTTCCTTTTAATGAAATCTACAATACCAGCTATATATTGAGTGATGACACGGCTGTAGAGTGCACAGCCTGAAAGTCAGGTAGGTATGTGACACTAGCATACAATGTAGAGAGTGTTGGACTGAAAGTAGGAGTTGTTCAAAAGTTAAGGCCTATGATTTTGGTCAGCTGTTGGGTTCAGGCAAAATTAGCAGTTCTGGGAAAGTGAAAATTAACTTGTTTTTAGTACTTTCTTAATTATGAAAATAAGCAAGTTTGGTACGTGGTTTGAAATATTTGTTCCAAAGAAGAGAACATTTTGCATGGAAGATGGAGTAGTAGGCAGGGATGAGGTGTTAGGAAAGGTAGTGTTTGGAAACTGTGGCAAAAGTCAGCTTGGTGAAGGTGTTGGAGATAGGAAGAAAGAAGGAGGATGATTGCAAGAGGCCAGTAAATAGTTACTAAGGATGTCTGCACAGTGTATGGTATGTTTTGTCTTCGTTCGTTTTTGTTATTATCCATTATTATAGAATGTGGGTAAATGGCCATAGGTGGTAGGTCAGAATCTTTAATTTCTATTTTAACTTTGGTGGAAAAAAAAAAAAAGACTTACTGGGGAGGGGCTGTGCTACAGCATTCTTCCATCATTTTCTGTTCTAGCTGCTCAATTTATTTACTCACGGCGCGACAAACCTTCACTTGTTGAGCCTCTAGAAGAATACGATTACGAAGATCTGAAAGAGTCCTCCAATTCTCTTTTGAACCATCAGCTGAGTGGAATTGATCAAGGTATAGTAAAAAGTAGTTTATCTTTGCTTCATGTGTGAAAATGATTGATGATCAATATACCAGAATTTATCAGGTTTATTGTGATTGTTCCTAATAGTGGTTCTGGGTAAGAATGGTACAAATGTCCCTGGTAGCTTCAAGGGAAATTTATATTTTATTAAGTATATTTTGCGATTAACTCTGTGGTTGAAAAATTGGTTGTGTGGCTCTTATTTAGTAACTGGAATTTTTGACTGAGATCTTCATTTCCTTAGGAGAGAAACTTCAGTAATTTGTTTTCTTTTAGCAATATTTATTGTTTATTGTTTCATGAGCTCTAATAGGGAAAGATAGGTATATTGTGGATAAAAATATAATCATTACAAATAATTTTTGCCAGGGAAAGAGGAGAGTTGGACATCTAATATAGTTTCAAATCCTTTTTTTGTTTTGTTTTGAAGATTGAGGGTTCTTTCATGGCATCATTTCAGACTTCTAATTATTTTCTGTTCTAGCTCGTCTTCATTCATGCCTTGATCACATGAGAGAGGTACTTGGAGATGCTGTGCCAGATGACACTTTGATTGAAGCGGTTCTGAAGAACAAGTTTGATGTGCAGAAGGCTTTGGCAGTGATTCTGGAACAAGATAAAATGCAGAATTGGAAGGTCAAGAGTGAGGGAGCAATATCTACAGGGAAGATAGCAAAAGGTATGCTTTTACTTGTTCTCTTTTAGTTGTCTTACAGTTAATGCTTTAAAAGAGGCTTTGTTTTGCTTTAGCTGTTTAGAAGAATGGGCAGAAAATTGTGCATGTTACAGGAATCCTGATGATCATCAGTTGATTTTCCCATTTGTGAATTTTTAAGCTGAGTGCTTTGTTTTCTTCCCTCTGTTAAAGCTTGTTTTTTTAATTATTTCCCTGCTTCTTTTTTAACTATCAAGATATAGGGGAAATAAAATCCGATAAAAACAAGACAAGACACTTGTTGCTTCTTGTCAGTAGCTTAGAAAGTTTTTTGATTGTTGTTTTTTTAACTCTGATGGCTCAGGAGATGGAAATTAATAGCCAGACAATTAATTATAAAAATGCCTTTATGTTTATAGCATTTGTAAATGTATTAGTTTTATTTAAATATTATAAGTATCATAATTATACTGTTCTTGCATTTCAAAGCCAGATCTTTAATTTTAAATTTATAGAATTTGGGGTTATTTCTCGAATTTAATTGGCATAAGAAGGGAACTGAGGTATCTTTATAATAATTGGTATGGTATCTGCCAGTAGGAACATGGTTATTTATTAACTGGGTTGATATTTCCTGTATCCTGAGGCCTAGATTTTTACCATAACAAAGTTGTATGCAGTCTGTTACCATGAAATAAGGGTGGTTTTTTATTTTCTATTTAAATTTTAAAAGAATTTTGATGGGGAGGCACTTGCAACTGACCATATGAAAATGAATCTATAATATTTTATCTTTATTAATAGTTTTTTCCAGAAATTACAGAATGTTATTTGTTTGCTTGTTTTTAATACATTAACAATATAGGAGAAGATGAACCTAGTTCCTTTCATTGGTCTTTTAGACATTTTGAATTTGACAATTCTGACGATACTTTAAATATGTTAAATCCTCACATTATAAAATTTGTGAAAATTAGAATATTGACTAACTTGGTACTTATATTTGTATATATCAGTGAACAAAGTAAGAAGGTCACTTTAGATGGTTAAAGGAAGGTAAAATTCCTTTATTATTGTTTTTTTAGAGTGTTCACTTTTTATTAAATAATGATCAAATATTTGATCACTTTATTCATGTTATAATCAAAAGAAACATTTAGTAATTAAATGCCTCATTTCATGTTTCCTTTTGGTTGCTGTGACTGTCTTCTGCATATGTCAACCTATTCATCTGAAAATTAATGGCTTTTGTAAGGTAAGGAGTCTTATTATCTTCCTCTGAAGTTTCAGCTGATAATGTTCAAAGCTCTTGTCCTCAATCCACAAACCACTTGGATCATAGTAGCAAATCCTTTGATTTTTCTGGTCCAGTAGCAAAATCTGGATTATATCCTAATTCCTCAGTTGTACCAAGTCACTATTTACTCCATAAAAAAAAGAAACTTGACAGACCTAAAAGTGAAAAGAAACTAGAATCATGTAAGTTAACAAAAGAGCTGTCACCAGCTGACCTAATTGATGATATGCCAAGAGATTCTTGTAAAAGTCAGCCATCAGTCAGATTATCAACCACAGATAGTCTGGAAAGTCTATTTTCAAAGAATCTAGGTACTGATATGTTAAGACCTCATGAATCTGAATGTGTTTCCAAAGATGATTCTTCATTCAAAGAAATACCAGATTTAAAATCCTTAATGATAAAGAACATAACACCTAATAACTCTTTATGTACTCAAAATAATTCGCTACCTGATTTGCAAAACATTCCAGTAGAAAACAGCATAGGAAATTTAAATGATCATTCGCTCTTAACTAGCTCATTGGAAAATACGGCTCATGATAATTTAAATGCTAGTAAAATGACTGACGTTGGAAGTGTTTCTTCAGTTGAACAAAGTGCAAAGAATTACATTTTAAAAAATGACAGTTTGCAGTTTTCCCAGTGTGAAAGTCCATCCCTAGCTGGACTATTGCAGGAGCACAAAGAAAACAATCCAAGCCAGTGCTTTACTTTATCTGATCTTTGTAACCAGTCATCTTCCAGTTTCACGGATCTAAGTTTGGGATCCTTTCCCCTGTCACAGCTAGCAAATCGGTATCTATCTTCGACTGGAATATCAGAATTAACAGGATCTCTGTCATCTTTGGCATTTTGTAAAGCTTCTCCTACAAGAGACCTTGAGAATTTGTCACTTTCTGATTTGATTGCAGAAACAATTGATATAGACAACTCTCAGATTAAGAAGGATTCTTTTAAGCTCAGTTTATCTGAAATGAGGTCACCTGGGATAGATTCAAATATTGATCTTAGTGTCCTTATAAAAACCCCTGATTTTGTTCCAAAACATGCGGTAGACCAATCAGTTGCTCCAACATCAGAAACAAAAGTTTTAAGTTCAAAGTTAGGGAAAAGCTTCAATTCTGCTAAGGATAATAAAAAAACCAATAAAGGCCCTTTGACTAGGAAACCACCTTTTTCTCTCTCTTGGACCAAGGCCCTTGCTGCTAGACCTTCAGCTTTTGCTTCAACACTGTGTCTTCGTTACCCACTGAAAAGCTGCAAGCGACGCACCCTTGACCTGTATAAGACTTTTCTTTATAGTAGACAAGTTCAAGACATAAAGGACAAAGAAATAAGTCCTCTTATAGCAATAACACCATTTGACTTCAAATCAGCATCTCCTGATGACATTGTAAAAGCTAATCAAAAGAAAGCTTTCACTAGAGAATAGTAACAAAAGGAAAACTTGATAACTGTTGTAGAGCTTTTGTTTTAAATTAATTTAAAGTCTTTATAGAATTACTTTATATTATGGGATTCAAGTTGTGATTTTTATATTAAAATTGTCTTAAGTCAGTTGATAGCTTTAGTTGATACGATTTTTGCACTGAAAAATTTTTTTTTTTTTTTACTATATCTTCTTTTAGTGATAACTGGCTTTATTTAAGTTGATAGCCTAAAATGGGTATATGTTTACAAAGTGCATTTGGAAACTTGATATAGTGAAATCAAACCTCTCAGATATTTTTGTTTGAAGCATTCAACTTTATAAGTTTTTACAATGAGACATTTTCTTTTATAAAGTATTTTTGTGCTTCGTTCTTAAATGAAAATGCCACTTGGGATTACTAAAGTTTAGTGATAAAAGATTTTTCTTATGATACATGGCATAGCGTAGGTGAGATGTAATTATATTTTAAAATATTAGTGATATCATTCCTATTCATTATTTTTCTGTAGATGAATATTTAAAATTTTTCTATTAAATTTTAAAATTCCTGACTTTTAAGAATACTGTGGAGGTTGTTGAAATACATTTTTTGATGATAATAAAATGAAAATCCTTTAGGGACCATGTATATACTGAAGTTGGATTAATACATAAGTTATTTTTATACATTTTCAAAACCATTTGTCCTAAATGCACACTTTAAAATAAATACATAGAAAGTGTTTTCAGGTATGGTTGCATGTTGTTTGAACAGATAGTTTTATCAGATCTCTTACCTTTTTTTTTTTTTTTTTACCATAAGTAATGTCGAGTTTTCCTCTTTGATACTGACAGCTTTGTATACTCCACTGACAAAGTTTCAGCAATGGTAGACCAAATAAGAGCTCTTCTAATTGCTAGAACAAGTATGTAATTCATACCTTAAAGCAGTGGTCCTTAGCTAACAATCAGAATCACTGGGGGAATTTTGTCAAAACACAGATACTGTGGCTTCACTCTAGACATGGTCAGTCTTTGAGGGATGGCATTTGGGAATGTGTATTTTCAAAATGGTCCGTAGGTGATTTTGATGTGTTACTTTTACTTGAGAACCACTGCCTTAGGGGAGGAAATCAGTAGTATGAGAGGAATTACTAATGCTAAGAATAACATCTGACCAATGTGAATTTACACTTCATAGTTGCTAGTAATCAGGAGTACCAAGGAAAATTATGAATTAGGAATTATAGTCTTTTACATTAAGAGTTTGCTGATAGTGTATTATTAATATTTCTTGCAGGAAAAAATAGTGTCTAAAATGTTATTTCTTAATGAAAATGAAATAGCTGGCCTTTTCCCAGTAAAGAAATACTTTTCTCTGGCAGCTACTTCACTATGCTTTTGATAATTTTTTTTTGTATTTCTTGTTTCGGTTTATTTTCAGAATGACATTCCAATATTTTTAGCTGTGTATAATGTTTTTATATCCAGTGTTTTGGTGGGAAAACTTAAGCCAGAATTATGTCTTCATTGTTCTTGACCACTTTTTCATGATGTCTTCAGGTTTTATTTTTAATTGCATATTTCAGTGCACATCATGCTGATGCTTAGGAGATCATATAAATCACATTATGTTTTATGGCCGATTTTAAAGTTTGGATTATCCCAACTGCTGATTTTGTTTTCCTACTCTTAAACCTTGATGAAACATTTTAGTAATTTTACAAAATTAGTATATGACTCATCAACTAGATTTATATATGGGTAGTCTCCCACTTAGAATTGAGTTGTATTCTATGAGTCTCTTTGGAACTGACAATAATTCCAGATAGATTGTTACGCAAGTGGTCCACTTTGCACATGAATCCACAAATAATACTTACTTAACCCATACTGAAATTGAACATGGTACTATTATTTTACCTTCTTTTACAACAGATTTTCGAGCGGAAATACAATACTTTTAAGCCATATAGTAGATCTTGTAGAGTGAACTAGGTTTACTTTTATTGACTGATTAGGATTGTAACTACCACTTAAAAGATTATTTAGGGGGAAAAACTATGTTGCAGAATGATAGGGAAGGCAACAATTTTTAAATAGGTCTCCCTCTTTCCCTTGTCATGGCTACTGGTCCGTCAGGCACATGCATGATATGGCCTTGTTGACTAAGGAAGTGTCACAGTCTCTGAGATTCAGAGAGTGGAACCAAGAAGGCCCCTTGCCCCTTCCACCCTTGGCTTTTGGCCATTGATAAAGAGATCAGTGTCTGTTTATGGATACCATTCCCAGTGACAATCATTGCTTGCACTAAGTGCATATTCTGCACCAACTGCTGGTTGTAGACTGACTGCTGTCTTGATAGCTCAGGTATGCTAAGAGTTTTGGTTTATTTTCTAATTCCAATATCAGTTTTGTGATGCAAAGCCATTTTTATTTGCATTATGATCAAGTGCATTAATATTTTTCTTTAGGAATGTAAATGATACTGTAATTATATTATAAGTCATATAAAATACAAAAGACATTTAAAATTACTATTTTTGCTCACTTTTTTTTTTGTCTTTAAATGATCTGAATGATTTAAATAATTTAAATAATTCATGGATGTTTTGTCCTTTTGCATTCTAAAGTCTTTGTTTGGCTCTTTTGGTTATGGTTCTTCTTTCCATTAATTGCCAAGAACTAGGGTTTCACTTGTGTACATAACACTTTGTTTAACTTTTCTTTCTTTTTTGTTTTACCTTTTTCCTATTTCGAGTTTAATAATTGGCATTCTAACCTCTTTTCGGCTTTGAATCCTTCTTTCTTGAACTTTTCTTTTGCCCTTTTTTCTTCTCATATAAGTAGCAATAAATATTCCCAGTGTGTTATATTTCATGTTTAGTATTCAAGTGGCAGGTCATGCAACTGATTGTCACACCAGAGATAAAACTAGTACAGCGCTTTTCTTTGTATGTGAAAGGAAGCACTGTTAAGATAAACACAGTTAAAAGTAATGAGTTCTTATGGGATTATTTACCTTTTAAATTGACCCTGAATTTATATGTGGACCATTACCAATAAACAAGTACACAGTTACACGTTGAGGAAGAACTATGTATCAACAAGTTTTTTGTTTTGTGTTCTACAAGTGTATATTGGTTATAGAGTCATTTTTGTAGTAGACTTAATAGTTTTTTGTTACTTATATAAACAAAGAGAATGTTGACCAGACAAGGAAGGGTTGATAGTAATTTCTTTACTAGTTTTCTTTTAAAATTATATAAAGCTCAGTGTATGCAGTTGTACATTGTATTTTTAATTTTTAGGGTGTAAAAGACTTGTCATTTTGAGTGTATATATACATTTTTGTAAAAGCTACATTGAAATAAATGATAATTCTGAGATTCTCTTAAATAAGAAAACATCACAGTTTATCCATAGGGATTTTTTAGATAAGCTTGATCCTTCAGAACAGAATTTCAATAATTTATGCTGAAGGTACCTGCTTTTATGTTCCTGTAAACAAATTAAAAAAAAAAAAAAAGAAACTACCTGGTTGTAAAGAATTTCTTCTAAAATATTTGTCACTTAGAATTCTTGCTTTCCAAAAGGTAGAATTTTATATATGTTTACCTTGGGGGACTTAACATACCATGCTCATGGGGACCATTTTAAACAGTGAAATAACCAACTAAAATCGTAATGTGAAAAATATGACACTAGATAGAAAAGGGTGTTATTTATGGTGTAAGAGCTGAAATAAGAAGGCAGAGTATCTTATCACCTTTTGACCTCAGCTGGGACTGTGCATATTGGATTCAAAGTTTTTGCTTCCCTGCACTTGTCTGGGCATGATTGCAAAAGTGCCACACATAGTGATTTTGGGGTTACTAATACATTTTAGTGAATAGGTGAATTTGCAAATACGGAAACTGTGAGTAATAGGGATGGATTGTACATTTTTTGACCCACTATTCTCCATCCTTGTTGCTACTTTACCTTTTTTTTTTTTTTTTAAGATTTTATTTATTTATTTGACACAGAGGGAGAGAGGGAGGGAGAGCACAAGCAGGGGGAGCGGCAGGCAGAGGGAGAAGCAGGCTTTCCGCTGAGCAGGGAGCCTGATGGGGGACTCAGTCCCAGCACCCTGGGATCATGACCTGAGCCGAAGGCAGACACTTAACGACTGAGCCACCCAGGTGCCCCACTACTTTACCTTTTAAAGGCCATTAGTTTGGGGCAGAATTACTGAAACATTTGTCTGGTTTCTTTACTTCTTGGGTTATTTCGACCAAAACACGTTACACATTACAGCCAGAGTAACTTTTCCAAATTTAGCTCTAATTTTCTGTCCTCTGTATAAATGTTTTAAATTGTTTTTGTAAGACCTTTTAGGAACTGGGTTCTGTTCATGTGTAGCCCTCCCCCCAACCCACCCAAGAACAAACCCACCTGAGTGTTTTCTGCTTCTGTATAGTGCTTTGCCCCTGCCACCGCCTCCTTTTCTCCCCCTGGCTAATCATCCTTCAGGTTGTAGTTTATATATCACTTTACTCCCAATCCTGGGGTAGGGGAACCTTCATATGCATCCTAGTTCACTGTATTCCTTTTATTACCATTCCATGTAAAATTACAACCTCCCTCCCCAATACATATAGTCCCTTTCCCTTGTAACCCTGCTTTATTGTTCCTCACAGCACTTAAATATCATCTGACATTGTGTGTGTGTGTGTGTGTACACAGTTATTGTTTTACTGTCTGTCTCCCTACTGATCCCCATGCCTCCCATGCAGTTGCTATGGGTGCAGGGATTTTACGTGTTCATTGCTGTCTCCTCAGCTTAGAATATGTCTGGCTCATAAATATAGGAAAGGGTTTAAAGTAAAAAGGGAGTGTCACTCTTAATACAGTCCCACGTTCTTGTTCCCTACAGGAAACTGTAAATGAATCTGTAAAAAAATCACTTCTTTTTTATTACTCTTCTAGAAACTTTATTTGCATTTCACTTATATGGACCTACATATGTATCTTTAGACAAATGGGAAGATATGTAACATTTCTATAACTGTATCATTTACCAAAGCATTTTGCAGATCTTTCCTTACCATTTATATAGAGATCAATCTCATTCTTTTCAAAAGCTGGTGTAGAGTTCCATAATAGGGTTGTACATTAAACAGCCGTTATCGATACTCATTTTTAAGTGTTTTCAGATGCTATTGCTAATGACTCCAAAATGAACATCCCATGATTTTAGAAGTTGAATTTCTAAGCCAAAAAATATATACTTTACATTTTTGATAGCTTCTACCTAATTGTCTTTAACAGAGGTTGTACTGATTTCCTTCTCACAAGTTTGTCAGTGTTTCTCTTCAGATTCTCACAGATATGGTTATTACTCTTTTTGGTATTATACCAACCTGATAATTAGAAAATATTTTTTCATTTATTTATGTCTTTAATAGAGTAAAGGTAACTGCTTTATTGTATATTTAAATCTATTTGTATTTCCTTTTCTTGGAACTGTCTATTCTTAATCTTTGCCCATTTTTCTGCTTATTATCTTTCATAATGACTTTTAGTGTGTGTGTGTATACATACAATGCATGTATTGTATACACACATGCATACATACCACATGTATTTAAATGTTAAAGAAATTAGTCCTTTGTTATATGCATGGAAAATACTCTTTCTGATTCCCAGCTTGTCGTTTTTATAACAGAATTTTAATTTTAATACATTCAAATGCATCGATCTTAAAGGTTTTTGTTTGAAAGTTCTGTTCCACTACAAGATAATTTTTTAAAACATTACTCATTTTTTCTAATACATTTGACATTTGACAGATTCTTCTACTTTTTTTTTTAAACACCTTTGAATCTTTGATTCAACTGCCATTAGGGAGTGAGATAGGAATCCAGTTTCTTCACCAGCATCTTTTGTCTTTCCAACAGCTGGATTTGTAATGGTATCTTTTGTTGAATTACATATCCTTTTTCTTTCTTAACCTTATTTGAACTGCCATCTTTGACATGCACTAAGTTCTTCTCTATTTTGGGACTCTGCCATTCCATTTCTTTGTCTTGTTTTATGCCAGTACCAAATTTTAATTACTGTAGCAATTATTACACAATTTTGATTGTTTTGTAGGCTGTCTTGTTTCTTCTTTCCTTTTTCATAGTTTCCATGAGTTAGCTCACTTGATTATCTCACTTGGAAACAGCTTGTCAAATTTTCTGAAAAAAATCCAGTTATAATTGTTATTGAGATAGTTAATGTTACCAGAAGCTTTGTGGAGAAAATATACTGTCTTTATAGATGGCAAAAGGCTTTTGACATTACATTATTAAACATTAAGCTTTATTTAATAGATTTTCTAGTAGACTTGTAATATTGGAATGATCCTAGTTGGTCATGGTAGATTGTACTTTTAATATGATGGATTTTATTTGCTAATATTTTATTCAAGATTATTCCATCTATTCATAAATTTAATTTGCAGTTGTGTGTATATGTATGTGTTTGGGTTTTGGTTTCTCTTTGTGATGGTTTTATAGAGTTTCAAAGAGCATTGAAATTATTCCTTTCATCATAGGATTTATCTTTCTCAATATTCTAGGGTCAGTTTGAATGTTTGGTTTTTCTTAGAAAACCATCTTCATCCAGGTTGACAAATATATTTTTTTAGCATTATAGCAAACATTGTCTTATTTTTTTTTTTTTAGATTCTTATATGCAGTTAAATCTCCATTCTTATTTTATTTAATTATTTTTGGTAGTTTTATTTATTTAAGTAATCTCTACACCCCACATGGGGCTCAAACTTAGGTCCCCGAAATCAAGAGTTGCATACAGGCAGGCACCCCAATCGCTATTCCTCCCCTCTACTTTACTCTTCCCCTCTACCTGTTTTTTTTTTTGTCTTTTTTTTTTTTTAATTACCATTGTTTTATTCCCTGAAGATTGGCTCCTGGATTAATAATTAGCTGTACTGGTATTTTTTTCATTAAATTGTGAGTTTATTTGTTTATTACCAAATTTGTTTTCCATTTTTTTTTCTACCTTTGTGAGTGGAACATTTAACTTAAATGCATTTTTAATTCTTTACCTTAAAAGTTAATTTTAATTTATGAGATTGCAGACAGAAAAATTCAGAAAATAATGTAGCAATCACTTGTGGACCCATCATTTAGTTTCAGATCTCTCTCTAAGAAATAAATTGTTAGATTGGAGTCCTAGCTCCACCCTTTCCTTATTCCTCCCCACTACCTTGTAGTAGATCTGCACTGTTCACATTCGGTCTCATTTACTTAGGTCTCTGAAGTTATATTTTCCCTAGGGATACTGCATTTGCTGTGGCTCATGGATTCCTTTAGAATCATTGTTATTTTCTGGGTTCTTTTAGAGTTACTGTTTCTGGATAATTCACAGTTTTGATTTTGATTTCCTTTTTAAGCCAAGAACCTGAAAGAATTTTAAAATTTCCAGGTTGTGGGAGTTTTTTATTTGTTTTTGTAATGACTACCGGTTTCATTGTACTTTTACCAGAGAATGTGGTCTGTGCCCTTTACTTATTGAAGTGTATTGAGGTTTTTCTTTGAGGCCCAATGTAGTTTTAGAATGGTTTCATAGGCACTTATCAAGAGTATGAATTCTGTCTGAAGAATACAAAATATGATGCATTTCCGTTACTTTTTTTTGTTAGTTACTTTTTTTTTTAATTTTTTAAAAGATTTTATTTATTTATTTGAGAGAGAGAGAGCAGGAGTGGCAGGGAGGGGCAGACTCCCCACTGAGCAGGGAGCCTATGTGGGGCTCCATCCCGAGGCCCTGCGATCATGACCTGAGCCAAAGACAGGCTTAACTGACTGAGCTACCCAGGTGCCCCTTGTTAATTGCTTTTAAAATTGTTACAGGGTTCAGTATTACTTAAATTCGGTTTTCTTAATTGGTGGTTATAAGCTGAGAGAGGTAAGTTAAAATATAATAAGACCCTTGCATTTTATTTCATCTTACTACTAACAGGTTTTACCCTATTTTTGATAGACAGAGATACGTGATCTTCCTGTGGATTCGAAGTTTTCATTAATGTAAAGTTCCTCTATGATTTGTTCTATGCTTTTTGACTTAAATTCAATTTGCTTAATGTCATGATTGCTGCTTTCTCTAAGTTCTATTTCTTCATACTTTTGCTTTCAGTGTTTTGAATCAGTTTGGTTTAGTTGTGCCTCCTGTAGATGTGTATAATTGCGTTTGTCAGAGACTTGTAATAGAGGAGTTTTTCTCATTTATGGGAATGATAGGATAGATAGAATGCTTTCTGTGATGTGTGGCCTATATTTTGATGTGGTATATACTCTTTGGTAACTTGGAGATTTGTACTATCTTTGTAACATAGTAACATACTTCAACTTTTTAAATTTGCTAACCCTAAAAGGTATGTGTTGATCTCATTATGAAAGATGAAGAAATTAATTTATACTTCACCTCCACTCTGTTTCTCTTAATTTTTGTTTATATTTTAAGTTCTTATTTATACCTTTTATAATATGTTTAAACTTCTACTAACTGAATTATTAACTTTAAACAGTTATTTAAGGAGTCCTGGATTTAAAAGTTGAGCTCAGCAAAGTTACACTTTCTCATACTTGCCCCCTCTCTCTTTTTGTCCTATATTTTTAGTCATATTATTTATTGGCAAGATTTATAGCATTTTTATTTTATTCTGTATTCAAAGCTTCCTTAATTTCAAACCAACCGTAGTTATTTTAAAATAGATTTCTCATGATTAGACTTCTATTTGTATAATTTGACTTTGACATCTGGTTTGACAGATCACCTTCCCCTCCTTGCAAAATATTCATGTGTGAAATAACTTCCCAAATTTTCGAATATATGAAAGTGATTATGTGGCCTATATTTGCATGACAGATTGACAAATAATGGTTTTGGGTCCCTCTTCCTTTTGTGGAGGGCTTTGCAGACATTGCTGTACCATTTTCTAGTGTTGTATGTTGCTAGCTAGTCTGATTCTGTTGCTTTTAGTTTGATCTTTATTTCTCCAGTATTTTTCCCCCCCCTCTGTATTTCTGAGTTCTGCAGGCTTGTTTTCCAACTTTTTCTCCTGGTGTTTTTATCTTCTTCTCTTTTATCCTTAGTGTTCTCTTTCTCTCTCCTAACCCCTCCCCCCAACCATATGTAGGTGTGTGTGTGTGTGTGTGTGTGTGTGTGTGTGTGTGTGTATGTTTTGGGAGAAAAATGGGATAGAAACTAGATATTTTTTCCTTAAAGCACTTGATCAAATTAAACACTCCCTTTTCAACTGTAAAACTGGACTGATTTGAGAGACTCATGAATAAGGCAGACATTGTATCAAAGATTTAAATGCTTAGGTATAATTATTCCACTATCCATATCAACTTGACTTGATCATGACGTAGCACTGAACAGCATAGAAGGAAATCTGTTTCTCATTTAGAGAATTTTTTAAGTTTTTGTACTTTCAGAATTTTGGAATGAGAACTTAATACTTGTGTGAAAATTAGCCTTTTATTATGGTGTAATGAATTAAAACTCTGATGTCTAGAATAATGCATTAAATGTTGATGTGTCTCCTTAATTCGGATAACATTTTAGTTCATTTTGTTAACATGTGTGATATGGAAAATCACCAATAGCAAATATAAATGACCTTCAAATGGGTTATTGTCTAATTTGTTATACATTAATATGAGTGGACTGCTAAAAGAGCATATATTTAGGGAGTAAAATCCTGGGACAGTCTTTTAGTTTTCTGATGGTATTTTCCTTGCTACCTTAAATCTACCAAGAGAGAAAACTCTCTAAAACTGAGTAACACAGACTCTTTTTTTTGTTGTTACAAAAACATCCAAATTGAAATACATATAGTAGTGTTTGAAAGGAAAGTTCTTGGCAGACAAATCTTAATATTTATCTTTAGAATTGTATAATTAGTCAACCTAACTTGGAAGAAAAATAGCTTTTCACACAATGGATATTATTGTGTGAGGTGAGGTTTAACTCTTTAATGGCTGTTGGGGTTTTTTCTAACTTTCGATTTGTTTTTTTTTTAGAGAACTAGTTGGCCTAAAAAAAAGTAAGCATTAAGAAAAATAGTTGGTCTGCAAATCTGGTAAAGGAATCGTACGTAATTTAAATTTAACAGTTTTTACAGTTCTTAAAATTGATATTTCCATTGCCTTACAAATAAAGTGGGCAGTAATCATTTAAATTAATTAAATCATTCAAAGAACTGATTGTTTAAAAGCGTTGGAGGCTTTGGATAAATATATTTCAATAGTGTACTTTACAGTTGAGCTACTGTTTTTGGTACAGTTTGTCTTAAGTAATATTGGCTTGCCCATACTGTTTAGAAATCTATATTCATTTTCCTTTCCCTTTGAATTTCATCTTGTTTTCCCTTCATTGGGAAAATAAACTCTAATTTTACATAGTGAGGTTGTATTTTCTAGCATCGCTTTGCTAGTTTTATAGTATTAATACTCTATTAAACAGTCTTCGTATAGTATATCTGTATTCTCCTGTTTGAATGTCTGTAAAATATTATTTCTAACTATACTCTGATTTTCGTATGGTTGAGTCTTAATGGTAGGTTGTTCACTAGAGAAGGTACAAAGAATTAAAAAAAGATAAAAGCAGAGTTGTAAACGCGCCTGCAACAGGATCGTTTTTTTACTACTTCTTTATTGTGCTGTATTTGTCTTTTCAACATTACCTGACTAAATGGAAGAGAAAGTGACATTAGATTTTTAGGAGATGCAGCCTCCTCTTTCTTCTCGGGTAGAGCATATTGTGAGTGTTTTATCCTTGTCCTGAAAACAAATCCCAGTTTTAATTTGAAAAGTCTGTATTACAAAGAAGACTTATTAGTATGAGATGTTAACACTTTATATGAACTTTTAGTAATGTGCTTAAAATACATATTTCGGGGGCGCCTGGGTGGCTCAGTCATTAAGTGTCTGCCTTCAGCTCAGGTCATGATCCCAGGGTCCTGGGATTGAGCCCCGCATCGGGCTCCCTGCTCGGTGGGAAGCCTGCTTCTCCCTCTCCCACTCTCCCTGCTTGTGTTCCCTCTCTTGCTGTCTCTCTCTCTGTCAAATAAATAAATAAAATCTTTAAAAAAAAAAATACATATTTCATTTTACTTTAATCCTTTGTTGTAAGGAGTTTAAAATAGGCGTATTTAATTTAAACTACAGTATTTTTGATGTCCCTTTAAAATATCTTTCTTTGTAAAACTTTTTCACTAGTTTATCACTAAGTAATTTTATTGAAACAATTAGAAGAATTTTATACTTGTACAGAAAACTTTAGAATTAATTGACTTTCTGCTTTAAAATTATGTGGGCTTTTGAAAGGAAGTGGTTTATTTCACTGAGAAACTCATCTGGTTTAGAATGTTTTCAGATAGGTCTTAAGATTCTCTTTGTATGTACACCTACACTGGAAAAACTTAAACACTAATTGCTTAATTTAAAAATAATTTGCTTTAGACTCTCAAAACAGCTTATCTTCTTGATAGAGCCAGTACCATATAAGAACTGCATGAATGCTAAATATGGAGTTTTCTCTTAGGCCTAATTACTTTTTTTTTTAAACCATAGAAATAATAATCTGATTACAGGTGTATACTTTCACGTGTCATTCCTAGGCAATTCTTTTAGTATGTTTTTGAGTGCCTAATGTATGTACATACTAAGCATTGCTAAGTACTTCAACAAGGAGTAGAGTGGAAGCAAAAGACAAAATTCATTTTAGCCAGTATTTAATTTTCATATTCATTTTTGTCACAAAAGCATGTGGTAGCCATTGGAGACATAGATCTAGGTCACAGACTTTCCCGTGAAGCTTTATAGTAGTTCTGGTATTCTCTTGGTCATTAGGAGAATCTGTGAGTTAGGTGGAAGAAACTGAGGCCTAAATAAAATAAATAATTTGACTTAATTTCACATGAGTATTGAGAGGCAAATTGTAACTCAAACTGAGTTCTTTTGAACTCCAGTGCTTTTTTCATGGTTATGTGGTACTTGCAACAAAGTTTTATATTACAGTAATTTAACCTTGTTTGGTGTTTGTTGATAAGTACCTTAAGGATAAAATTAAATCCCTTGTTAAGGAAATCAGCTTTATCATCAGTGAGGTATTCAAAAATTACTTTCAAGTATTTTTTCTGCCAGTATGACTTAACTAAGAGACGTGGCATTCATGTATAGAGAATTGGTATCCATTTTTCAAATCCTTGCAAACGAGCAGTCCTAAGAAGTGAAGCCTTTTTCTCATTTACTTAATTTTAAATCACTTTGTGGTCTTCCATTTCTTGAGCACCAATTCTGTTTGATTTAAAATCTTTTTTTTTCTTTAAGAGTATTTATTTATTTGACAGAGAGAGAGAGAGTGCACATGCAGGTGGAGTAGCAGGGAGAGGGAGAAGCAGGCTCCCCACTGAGGAAGGAGCCAGATGTGGGACTCAATCCCAGGACCCCCCATTATCCAGAATTGAGTTATTAGCATATTGATGCATTTAAGCAATAACAGTAGACAATATTAATGAACACTTATATGCCGAATATTGTACTTTTTATCTCTGTTGTCTCCTTTAATGTTCACAATAACCATATCGAGTAGGTATTTTTTTTTTTTTTTAGATTTTATTTATTTGAGAGAGAGAGAGCACATGGTTGGGGGGAGAGGGGGAGGGAGAAGCAGGCTCTCCACTGAGCAGGGAGCCTGGCACAGGGCAGGATCCCAGGACCCTGGGATCATGACCTGAGCCGAAGGTAGACAGACGCTCAACCGACTGAGCCACCCAGGTGCCCCATGTAGGGATTATTTTTATCCTAGTTTTACACCTGGAGGATCTGAAGCTCAAAAATGACTAAACATCGGGGCGCCTGGGTGGCTCAGTTGGTTAAGTGACTGCCTTCGGCTCAGGTCATGATCCTGGAGTCCCGGGATCGAGTCCCGCATCGGGCTCCCTGCTCGGCGGGGAGTCTGCTTCTCCCTCTCCCACTCCCCGTTTGTGTTCCCTCTCTCGCTGTGTCTTTCTCTGTCAAATAAATAAATAAAATCTTTAAAAAAAAAAAATGACTAAACATCTTGCTCTAGGCCACAAAACTAGTACATGATAATGCCAATGTCCTTCTCTGTTTTACACATTGTTTGTGTACCTGTTTCTGTATGCAGAGAATATGTTTTTTTTTTTTATGAGACCACACATCACTTTTTGAACACATTTTAACTTAATCATGTGCTATATATATGTTAAAATTTTTAAATTTTTGTTCAATTTTTAAAAAATTTGTTCAATTTTTTTTAATTAGGGTAAAATACACATAACATAAAGTTTACCATATTAACCATTTTTTTAATGCACTCCCATGTTTATTGCAGCCTTATCCACAATAGTCAAGGCATGGAGGCAACCAGGTTAACCATTTTTAAGTGTACAGTTCAGTAATGTTAAATATATTCACAGTATTTTGAAACCAGTCTCCAGAACTTTTTCATCTTGCAAAACTGAAACTCTGTACTCTTCATTTTCCCCTCCCCCTGCCTCTAGCAACCATCCATAGACTTTTTTTTGTATGCCAGCAAATTCAGGTTTTCATAGTATTCTGTTATTTCATCACTTACTCTAGGAACTTAAGTTTTCAATTTATTATTACAAAAAGTGCTTCAGCAAACATTTTGTACATTTGTGTGTTTTTTCAATTCTGTTATAAAAGATATTTATAGAGTAGTAGTGGATAGAGTAGCTGGTTAAAAAGGTATGGGCATTTTTAATGCTTTTGCTACATATTATGAAGTTACCCTTTAGAAAGGTTGTACTAATACTTAACATTTAATTTTTAATCATAATAACATTTCTAATGCTATTTTATAAAGGATAATTATATTTCACTGATGGATTATATATTTGTATTAAAGCTTTCTTTCATTAATAGAGTGGATAAGAGTCAAAGATGGTGACTTTCTTATGCCATTTTTGGGAGGCTTGCTGTGATGATGGTCACCTATGTGTTCCTGAAAGTTTTATCTGTGCTGCATTGTGCACGCTGTTATGTAGGTTGGCATTGTATAAAATACCACTTATTCTTGAGAAAACAGTACCTAACTTAGAAGTTTCTTTCTTTTTTTTAAGATTTTATTTATTTATTTGACAGAGAGAGAGAGCGAGAGCAGGAACACAAGCAGGGTGAGTGGGAGAGCGAGAGGCTTCCTGCTGAGCAGGGAGCCCGATGTGGGACTCGATCCCAGGACCCTGGGATCATGACCTGAGCCGAAGGCAGACGCTTAACGACTAAGCCACCCAGGCGCCCAACTTAGAAGTTTCTGTGATAAGTAAAATAGTCCATGATGTGCTGTTGGCACAGTGTATGGCACATAGAAAATTCTCACCAAGTGCTGACTGTCTTAGTTCAAAGAAATGAAGTGCTCTTTCACTACCAACTAAGGAACGAGTGCAGCTAAAAGGTGATTATATTAAAGTCTAATGCACTGGGGTGCTTAAATGACTTCTGACTTTTTTTTTTAAAGATCAGTTAACATAGTGTATCATTATTTTCAGTGGTAGAGTTCAGTGATTCATCAGTTGCATATAGTACCCAGTGCTCATTACAACAAGTGCCCTCCAGCTGCTGACTTTTTTAGGCTTTTTTTTTTTCATCCTTCATGATGTTTTCATATAAGCCACTTTGGCTCTTCTCTCTACTTAGCCATTTTTAACAGCCTGATAGAGATTCTTCTATGTATTTCTTTATTTTCACATAATATGTAAAAACAGACACACATACAGGGATTTTTCATTAATGTTTTATTAAAATACTATAATTTCATTTTCCTTATAATACATTGTCAGCTAGGATATTTCCAACTTACTCTTTTTGGTGATTTTATGATATTCCATGATGTGGCTATGCTACAGTTTATTAAAAATTTGCCTTATTGAAGGACATTCATTTTATTTCCAATTTTTGTTTCTATGAACAGTGCTGTTTATAGAACATCTGCAAACATATCCTTACAAACCAGGGCTTTTGATGTTATGAGATAGATCTCCTGTAGCGGGATTGCTATATTGAAAGGTGTATGGTTTGTTTTAAATAGGTATGGCCATTGCTTTATGAAAGTTATTATGGTTCATCCCTTTTCCAGCAGTAGGTATTAGTACTTTTCTTGATTTTGGACAGTCTGACAAGTGAGAAGTTAATGTATTCATTGTTCCTTTATTTTGCATTTTTATGATCATTAATGAAGTCAAGTATGTTCATATATTCATTTGCCATTTGAACTTGTTCTGTGGATTGCTAATTGTATCCTTTGCCCATTTTTAATTAGGTTGTCTTTTCCTTATTAATTTGAAGTCTTTATATTACAGATACTAATTTTTGAAAAAATTACTGAAGTATAGTTGACATACAATGTTGTATTAGTTTCAAGTGTACAACATAATGATTCAACAATTCTATACATTACTCAGTGCTATGATAAGTGTAATCAACATCTGTCACCATCTGACATTATTATTGACTTTATTCCCTATGCTGTACTTTGCATCTCCATGACTATTTATTTTATAACTGGAAGTTTGTACCTCTTAATTTCCTTCACCTTTCTTCCCCACCCACCTCCCCTCTGGCAACCTTTGTATCTGAGAGGTTTTTTTTATTCATTTGTTTTTTAGATTTCCACATATAAGTTGAAATCATGTGGTATTTATCTTTTCTCTGACTTAGTTCACTTAGCATAACTTTCTCTAGGTCTACCCATGTCGTTGCAAATAGCAAGATTTCATTCATTTATTATGGTTGAGTAATATTCCTCTGTGTGTGTGTGTGTGTGGTGTATCACATCTTTATCCATTCATCGATTGATGAACACTTCGGTTGTTTTTATATCTTGGCTATTGTAAATAATGCTGCAGTAAACATTGTGGTGCATAAATCTTTTCAAATTAATGTGTTTGTTTTGTATCATACGGTATTTCTATTTTTAATTTTTTGAGGAGCCTCCATACTGTTCTCCACAGTGGTTGTACCAGTTTGCATTCCCTGTGCACAAGGGTTCCCTTTTCTCCGTATCCTTGCCAACACTTGATATGTCTTATCTTTTGGATACTAGCCATTCTGACAGGTGTGAAGTGATGCTTCGTTGTGGTTTTGATTTGCATTTCCCTAATCATGAGTGATGTTGAGCATCTTTTCATGTGTCTGTTGGCCATTTGCATGTCTTCTTTGGAAAAATGTCTATTCAGGTCTTCTGCCTGTTTTTTAATCAGACTGTTTTTTGGTGTTATGTGAGTTCTTTATATATTTTGGATATTAACCCCTTATTGGATATCATCATTTGCAAATATCTTCTCCCATTCAGTAGGTTTCTTTTTCATTTTGTTTATGGTTTCCTTCACTGTTACTTTGGTGTAGTCCTAATAGTTTATTTTTGTTTTTGTTTCCCTTGCCTAAGGAGACACATCCATAAATATGTGGCTAAGGCCAGTGTCTGAGAGAGAAATTTTTTTAGTCCTATGCATTGTAAATAATTTTCCCAGTCTTTATTTTCTTTATCATCTCTTTTTCTATAGAAAAACTTAAAAACTTTGTCACTCTGTCTTTTTAACTTAGTAGGTTCCAGTCTTGGATTTAAACCATCACCCCCTCAAAAAACTCTAGGTTATAAACATTCTAAATTTTCTTTTGAGAGAATTATATGAATTTTTTTATGTTTGACTTCTAATTCTTCTAAAATTTATTTTTGTGTGGTGTGTAAAGAAGGGTCAAACTTTATTTTCTTCCAGATTTTCAGTGCATCAGCTTTTATGTCAGTAGTGTGTGGTATAGTAAGAGGGGATAGTAGCTCTCAGATTAGATCAGTATTGTTTTGCAAACTAGCTCTGTCATTTGTTATCTGCATGACTTTGGTTGACTGGATTTTTCTGAGACTTTGTTTAAAATGGCCATAATGTTATCTACTTCAAATATATTGTGATTTATTTAATCCAGCTTCTGCCATATAATAGTCTCTTAAAACAGTGCTGGTTTCCTGTTTCTTCTTCCTTTTACTAATTGCTTTAAAATTCATTACATTTGTTATCAGGGAGTTATTTCTGGATATGGGTAATGTTCGATATTACCAGGTCTTCTTAAATCATTTGGGAATGATTCTTGGTCCCACATATGAATTCATGATGATGTCAGCGGTTAGTATATGACCTTTTGTATATCCTTTTAAAACTTCATTTTTTTTAGGATTATTCAGTGCAGTAGCCTCTTCCTGTCTTTAAGACCATGTTCTTGGAAGATCCCAAAGGTAGAATTTAGGAAAGAAATTGAAGACTAGGTGGAAATAAGGATTAAGTTGAACCTATGTAGGCTGGGGTATGTGTGCATATGTGTGTATTTTACAGTCATTAAAATAAAACAGTGTGAACAACACCTAGATAATAAGAATATTAATGAAATTTAATGCCTTTTAAATTTGATTAATACTGTTTAATTTTTACTTATCATCTCTTTTTAAGTTGGACCTCTTTCTTGAAGTTTTCAACAAGGTTCTTGTAAACTTTTTTTCCTTATTTCAGCTCATATCTGTACTATGAGACTTTTCCTCTGTGCCTTTTCCTCTGTCCAAATGTTTAGTGTTTTTCTGATTTTATGACTGAAAGTTGATTGTCACTCTTAGTTTCCACAGTAATTTGGAGAAGAGCACAGGTACTTGTGTAGATTGCTTGGATTTATATTCCATTTGAACCACTTATTAGCTGTATGCCTTCAGCAAATTACTTAACTTTGTATGTCATAAATTTCTCATTTGCAAAATTAGGATAATAATAGTTCTTATTTTTTAGGGTAGTTATGATGTTAAATGAAGTCATATATTAAGCTGTTATAGCATGTCTTGGCACATAGTAGGAACTCATTAAATTTAGTTATTCTGCATTGTTGAAGAAGTGTTTCTCAAATATACATTCATGCCTAAATTTAAGATGTACTTCGAAGTATTAAGATTTGTTAGGGAGAATCTCAAGGGTAGATAATCCCAGGGATAGGAATATAGATGAGGTTTCTCAGGGAGAGTTTAGAATAAGTGAGAGGTCTAGGAAAGAATGGTTAGGGATATTGATATATTTTTTGAAATATACAATTTTATTCTATTAAATAAAAAGGCTTTGTTCCAAATTCTGGTCTAACAAAATTTTTATCACAGCAATATTAACAAAATGTAAATGGCTTTGTTAAAAGGAAAATTATTAGTAATGTAGTATTGTCTTTATTCCTTAATCTTGAAGTAGCAAGAATTTTATTGCTATGGAATGATTAATTCCATAAATTCCATAATTTAAATTCATTACATATATTAGATTTTAAATTTTATGGATGCTACTTGAAGGTATATAATCTAAAGTAATATACAGGTTGAAATCTATTCATCTAAAGTTTTTTAATTTTTAAAGATTGCTGGCTCAGCAATATTTATGTTGAAATCTGATCCCAATGAATATTTTGGGGTAAAACTTTTTCTTCCATGTGATAGCAGGTGGTGGTGCATGGTGGATTTGATGAGGCAAATTTTGCTATATAAAAGCTATTTTAAAGTGAAAAAATAATTCATACTGAATAAATCACAGTCAGTGCAGCTGTAATATTGAAGGAAGTGGTTTATTCTCTGTAACCTAGTTAATGTACTTTTTGAATGTACATCTGGTAACTAGAATTTAAGTATGTAGTCAGATTCACTGAAATGATTTCATCTGAAGTAGTTTTTCATTGAAAATTTGACACTGGTTTCTTTGAAATTTTTGAAAAATCTTATTTTCGTGTGTGAGTGTACGTATATGTACTGGTGTGTTTGAAACATTTTTTGGGACAATAATGACTGATAGCAAAAAGTATACTTACCTGGAACTCCCCCCCCGCCCCAACACCCTTTTCTTTCTGAGTAATCTTAAATGTTTTTTAAACTCAAGGTGTTTTGATCCGAATGACTTTAAATTGTAAATTTTTCTTACATTAGGAGTCTGTTATAGATTTATTTTGAATGTTTCTATCTTAACCTTCTAAATACAAGGAATTTCTCCTTTTGAAATCTTTCAAATCACCTATTCACCTCCTATTTTTCTCAATATCAAAGTAGTATATCCTTAATTAGAAAAAGGGGAGAAGTCACTCATGATTTTCTTACCCAAAGACAATACTTTTGTGTTTTGCCATATTTTTTTTCAATTTTTTCCTATGCATATTTATTCTTTATCTTATTAAGGTTTTTGTATACAATTATTATACACACAATTTTGTATCCGATATTTTCCTTCTTTACATTTTATATCTGTCTGTGCACACATTTTTTTTTTTAAAGATTATTTATTTATTTATTTATTTGACAGAGAGAGAGAGAGAGAGAGACAGCAAGAGAGGGAACCACAAGCAGGGGAAGTGGGAGAGGGAGAAGCAGGCTTCCCGCTGAGCAGGGAGCCGATGCCCCTGGGATCATGACCTGAGCTGAAGGCAGACACTTAACGACTGAGCCATCCAGGTGCCCCTGTCTGTGCACACATTTTTAAATGTAGAATCAATTTTTATATCCCAGTTTGATTCAGAGAATACTTGAAAAACATTGATTAAAAAATCGTGAAAAGCATTTTTAATTTAAAACAAAAAATAGAGTTTTTACATCTTTATAGGTACTATTCAGATTTGAAATTAATGCTATCAGGTAAACAAGCCTACATTTTGAACATGTCCCTTGTAATATTTCTCATGTTTAGTTACGGATTTTTCATGGGGAAAAACCAAACACACCTTGGTTATTTTTAATTGGGTTTAAGAGTATTATTTCCTAGATAACAGTTTTCATTAACTAGTACCCTATTTGATGTGCCTGATAGTATTAAAATGTTAAAAACTTTTACAGTTGATATTATTTAGAGATGAATTATATATATATGCGGGAGAGATTCTCACTGAATAGGCTAACTAGTTATTTTTAAAAATAAGATTATGAGGGCAGGAACCAAGGTCATCTGAACTAATTTCCTGACTTGAGGCAGATCTCCAAACATCTTTTTAGTTATGAACCTGAAACCAGTCAACAAGAGGTAGGTGGTTATAATTTGCAAAGAATGTTAATCTGGGTTGGTCAAATTGTTTAACTTAACGCACCTCACTTCTTCATTTATAAAATTATTTTTATACCAGATAAAATTTTTTTTAAACTGCTTACTTATTTATTTTTTAAATTTTTTATTGTTATGTTAATCACCATACATTACATCATTAGTTTTTGATGTAGTGTTCCATGATTCAGTGTTTGTGCATAACACCCAGTGCTCCATGCAGAATGTGCCCTCTTTAATACCCATCACCAGGCTAACCATCCTCCCACCCCCTTTCCCTCTAGAACCCTCAGTTTGTTTTTCAGAGTCCATCGTCTCATGGTTCGTCTCCCCCTCCGATTTACCCCCCTTCATTCTTCCCCTCCTGCTGTCGTCTTTTTTTTTTTCTTATTCTCAGTTATTTTTCTGTCTCAGGACATCTGAGAGATACAACACTTTGTCAGCATCAGTATCTTCCAGTGACAAGGGTTTTCTTTCTTTTTTTTTTAAAGCTTTTATTTATTTATTTGAGAGAGAATGAGAGAGAGCGAGCACATGAGAGGGGGGAGGGTCAGAGGGAGAAGCAGACTCCCTGCCGAGCAGGGAGCCAGATGCGGGACTCAATCCAGGGACTCCAGGACAATGACCTGAGCCGAAGGCAGTCGCTTAACCAACTGAGCCACCCAGGCGCCCTGACAAGGATTTTCAAAGGAAGAGGGGCAAGGATGGTCTTGTTCTTTCCATCCACCTTCTCCTCCCAAGCTGAGAATCACTGGCTTAGAGAATATGTTACTTTTTTCCATCTATAAAATTATGTAATCTTATTAAATATTTGAGTGCCTAGTATGTATGTACCAGGCACTGGACTGGATGTTGTGGAAAACATCAAAAAGTCCCTTCTGGAGCTCATAGGTTAGTTGGAGAGGTAAGGCACATACTTTATATTGATATTTTACAGTATAGTCAGAAAACAGCATATGCTGTATGAGGATATACAATAAAGGTTTTTGACTTCAAGTCATATCATTTTGGTCTGGAGTTATCATTGGTAAGAATTTGGGAGTATCATGTATGACCTAAAATTGATAGCCTTATGCCATGAGGTATGCTTCAGAGCCTAAATGTCACTTTCCCCTCCTAAAATCAGCATGAGCAAAAGGTTAAGGAGTTAGTATGCATGTGTTTGTTATTAGGGGAAGACTAGCCTACCCTTCCAGTTTCCCATTGGAATTTAAAATTGTATCAAACAGAAACTTCTTTGGTAAGCAGAGAATGATTTAACTACTAGGCTCTAACCAAATAGATTCTTTGGGGATTTTGAAATGCATACATTAAAGGAAATCAGAATTACTGATTTCAACAACTTATCTGAAGCATTTGAGAAGATACTAATGATTAACCTCACTAAAATCACAAAATCATGATCTTGACAAAGCATTAACAGTTTATAGAGACACTTGACTGAGCAGTTTCTGTATACATTTAACTTCAGAATAAACCTGGTTCAATAATCTTGGGAAAATCAAGCTCATGAAGTTTGGAGGAGGTGCATCCAGAAACAGGGGAAAGGGGAACGTGCCTTGGAAGCAGCCCAGAGAAAAGAAGCAAAATTTCCATTAATATAGGCATGTGATCTTTAGAAATCTACTTAAATTTTTCATTTGTAAAATGAGGGACTAGACCACATGACTTCTAAAAATACAGCCCACAAAATTACCTGACTCCATGAATCTAGATTCCATGTAAGGATTCTACAAGAAATGCGAATGCTTATTTTCTGCCTACCCCTTTATTATTAGTCTGAGTTCCTCCATTGCCTGCCTGCCTGCCTTTTCAGCCTTCCCTTTCTGTAAGCTACCTCATCAGTTCCCAGGTTGTAACTTGCTTCCTGTGTTTATCCAGGTTTCTACCCAATTTCTCTTTGCCTTGAAAGAATCTCAGACACAATGTGTTCTATATTCATATCTAATTTAGAGTCCTTGGGATTAAGATCTCGATTTTTTGCCTCCCTGACATTTAATTCATCATCACGATGTATGGATGTATTTTCTTCTCCTGCCTGTTTCCTCTTACTCACTCCCTGTGCTATGGTACTTGCTCAACTGTAGTCATAGCACTTGTCTCCTGCAAAATTCTCTTTAATTTCTTTGTTTGTATTTTCTTTCAGTCTTGTCTGTCTACATGTTCATCACATTTAGAATGAAAGTTACCTGAAAACAGAGACCGTTACTCATCTTTGTGTCACCAGTGCCAAGAACATGTTATAATTTAACTTGCAAAACTCTAAAGACTCGAGATAGTATCTAAGCGGTGTTTAAAAAAATAATTTGGTGGCAATCCCCGTCTATTTAGGAGGAAGCAGTTTCTCTATGGACTGTTGTAATTTTGACTTGATGAAAGGACCAATCAAGAGAAGCAAGACCCTGATAGCAGATTTCTCTTAGTTCTCGGGAATGCGTTTTCTGTTTGGTAATGACATAACCATCTGCTCTTTCTTCCTTGCTGGAAAATTTGGGAACTGTTACTTGTCTCACCTGCCTACATACATCCAGGCATCAAGTAGTTCTGATTTTACCCTGTAATAGTTTGGATATCCCTTTCGTTGTCTCCATCATTCTGTTTGGTCAGTGCATAAAATTTCTTACACGTATTGGTACAAGTCTTCTGTTCTCTCTCCAGTCTTGACTTCACAATCCATTTTCCATGCTGTGGTCAGAGTAGGTTTTTTAAAAGCTCTGATATTTTACTCCAATACTTTAATTCTGTTAGTGGGTCTTCTTATATTTCAAAGTCAAGTTAAATTCCTAAATGTTATACGTGGCCCTAAATGTGTTTCCTGCTTTTCTTACGTCTTACCCACTTAACCTCTTTCCCTATGTCCCAGCCATGCTGATCTGCCAGCAGTCATATATGTTTCAGGCATTGTGTCTTATTTCCCAATCCCCTTTTCCTTATTTTGTCCTCCAAGATTCATTAGGAATGTTTTAAAGGAAACCTTGCCTAATTCTTTCAGTGTGGGTGGTTCAGCACCTTTCCTGTACACTCATTGTGCCTGCATTGTCGCAGTTCACGTGGTAATATGTGTGTTACCTCTAGTAGACTTCTGTTTCTTGAGGACAGGAATTAGGTCATTATTATTATGTCATCTGTTTATCCTAGTACCTAGCACAGTGTCACACAGTTGGCATATTTCTTCTCCCCATCATTAATTAATTTGTGATTGCCAGAGTAATAGTGTCTGTGGATTCCCTGGTATCAAATGAGGAAAAGGAAGTTGATATTTTGGTGATATCAGAGACTCACAGACTATGCTGCTTTCTGGCATTACTCTGCAGCACTGAATACTTAATATATGTCAGGCGTTGCTCTAAGCACTTTACGTGTATTGACTTATTTAAATCTCGTAACATCTATCTATCAGGTAGATTCTATTATTGTTATTTTGTAGGTAAGGAACCTAGGCACAGAAGTTAAACTCCTCACTGGAAATCACATTGTTAGTAGCAGAGCCTGGATTGCACCTAGGCTGTCTTGCAGCAGAGTCCATGTCTTACCTACTTTACCAAACTCTGAATGGTAAATTGGAGGATTTTGACATGGAGTGGTTATGGGGGTTCTCCTGTGGGAACATGAAAGTGTGCAAATGTATCTACAGGTACTTTATTCTGTTGCCAGTTAACACAGAGGACACCGGTGTTTCTACCTCATAGGCTGTCAGTAAATCTTTGTAGGATGAATCTGAGAGTCTTTGATCATCAGTGCTAAAGTTGGCTTCTGTGATTCCTGCATTATCAAGAAGCCTTGGCTTCCTTGTATTAATAATTTTCATGAAAATAATGGCATTTGCATGAACATGGAAATAGCTTGGGCCATGGCCATGGATGTGAGAAAACAAGAGTGTATTTGTGCCAGAAAATTCGAGTCCGCTTACGGGAGTAGTAGGGAAGAGATGAGTCTTGAAAGGTAAATCGGCCATGAGATCCTAAGGGCCTGACCTACGTAGATGGCAAAGGAAAGAAAAGGAGAAATTTGAGAAATGTTGATGAGGAAAAAGTAAATAGAGTTAGTATTAATTGTATATGGAGGTTTTGAGAAAAGGGGGAATAGAAATCAACTGTGGGGTTTCAAGCTTGATTGGACAGGATAAAGCAGTTGATCATTTTCTGGGCAAGAGGATGAGTTAGGAGATGATCTATGCATTTGAGATGGTGCTTATAGAGTATAAAATATGTATTTAATGCTTTTTCTAATAACTAGAGCAGTACTCAACGGGGGATGATTTTGGACCACAAGGGGACACTTGGCTATGTCTGTAGACACTTTGGGAATGCTGCTAAACATCCTGTGGCGGGGGCGTCAGCTCTCCCAGCAGAGAAATTTCCTGCCCCAACTATCGGGAGTACCACGGCTGGGAAGTTCTGCTCTAGAGCACCTGAGGCATGCGGGGTAGATTTTTACCATGATACCTTTCAGAGAAGTTACATTGATAATCCCCTTTTAGTTTTCACCCTTCCTCCTTTAGAAATTTGTCAGAGCATAGAAAGAGCTGCCAGGAAATGATTCTGTTTGTTCAGTTCAGCCACCAGCAAACAGGTATAAATGATATACAAAGTATCAAATATTTAGGTTGGAGAAATAGAGAAATACAAAATTTGCGGGAGCTTCAGTCAAGGAGCTTCAGAGTGGAAACAAGGGGTTTGCCTAACACAAAAGGCAAAACTGTTGAGAGCATTTCTTTCAGCTTGGTAGCGCATTCTGAATATATAGTTGCCATTGAATGGCTGACTGGATGAACTTTGCACTTTTGTTTCCAAACACAGACTTTTCAGTAGTGTGGCCTTCAGGATCATTGATGGAAAGGGCTTGGGTTGTGGTATGCTGATTCTACGTGTTACTGTCAGGGAGGATTTTACTTTATTAACTTTTAAGAAAAATCAAGAGCATCTCTGAAGAATACTGTAGAAGGAAGTTTTTAGTGTTTTGAAGTATTTGTTTTAATTTGTATGCTTTTCATTTCAACATTTTTAAAAAAATTTTATTTATTAGAGAGAGCACACAAACTGGGGGTGGGGCAGCAGACTCCCTGCTGAGTATGGAGCCCTACGCAGGCTGGATCCTGGGACTCTGAGATTGTGACCTGAGCTGAAATTAGATGCTTAAGGGACTGAGCCACCCAGGTGCCCCCTCCCTTAAACATTTTTAATTATAAAATAATATAGTTGTATCACAGAAGTATATAAATTTTAGAAATGAAAGTTATTTCCTTTTTAATATCACTCTCTAGACATAATCACTTTTAAAAGTTCACTTCCATTCTTGTGGACTTTTTAATGCCAAGAATATAGTGATATAGCATCTTTGCTATTTAGTATTGCAGTTACTTTTTCCACAATGTGTCATGGTTTCCTTTTCATGAGTATAGGTTTACACTTTTATATCTGAATTGTTTAGATGCACTGTAATTTGTTTAACCACTCCCTTATTGATGTACACCCACCTTTTTTTGCCATTACAGACAGCACCACAGTAAACAATCTTGTTCATACACTGTTGCACAGTCCTGTTAGTATTTCTGTAGAACACACTGCCAGAAGTATAATGTACATAGTAAAATTTTTTATTTTATCACACTTTTCTCTGCCAAAAGTACACCAGGCTGTGCTCTTGCCAACAGGGTCAGATAGCACTCTTCTTCCTCTTTCCCTTGGCAACTCTAGATGCTAATAAAAAAGTAGAAATATTTCTACTTTTTCTTCTGTCCTCTCTCCCCCTCTGTGCTCCCTCTTCCACTACCTCCTCTTTTTAGTCCTCTCCCTCAGTCCCCCTCCCATTCGTGTCTCCCCTTTCCTCTGCTATACCTTTCTTTGACTTGTGTATCTTGACCTGGTTCTTTTATTGTTCACTTTTTTCTTTCTGAGTTGTATTCTCTTGTTGGTTTGTAGGAGCTCTTTTACTATATATCTTAACCCCTTGTATATATTTCCCTACATACTTTGTTTCCTTGTGGTATCTTTAATCATGGAGAAATTTTAAAATTTTTATATAAAACTTGTTAGTCTTACTTAACTGTTATAAATACATATTTTTTTTAAATTTTTTTTTTTTTAAGATTTTATTTATTTGCGAGAGAGAGAATGAGAGACAGAGAGCATGAGAGGTAGGAGGGTCAGAGGGAGAAGCAGACTCTCTGCTGAGCAGGGAGCCCGATGCGGGACTCGATCCTGGGACTCCAGGATCATGACCTGAGCCGAAGGCAGTCACTCAACCAAGTGAGCCACCCAGGCGCCCCTATAAATACATATTTTTAAAGGAAATGCATTTTTAAAAGATTTTATTTGAGAGGGGGAGAGAGAGAGAGAGAGCGCCACAAGCAGGGGGGAGGGGCAGAGAGGAAGGGAGAAACAGGCTTCCTGCTGAGCAGGGAGCCTGTTGTGGTTGTGGGGCTCTATCTCAGGACCATGGGATCATGACCTGACCTGAAGATAGACGCTTAACTGACTGAGCCACCTAGGCACCCCTATAAATACGTTTTTATATTTTTCTTCTTTATATTCATATCTTTGATCAACAAAGAATTTATATATGATACACCATAGACATATGATAGAACATTTCTTTCAAATGAATGGCCAATATTCCCAACAACATGGAATAACCCATCTTTTTCCCACTGATTTGAAATACCACTTTGCATATTCTGAATTTCTATTTGTAACACTCCATATATTCTTACATATTTTTCTATATACTCAAATGCTATTCTTATGTATAAAAAATATAAATATATTCCTGTTGGTACATTTGCAGATGCTCTATTCTCATTCATCAAGCTATTCTTACGCCCCATTTTAATTTACTCCAGCTTTATAGGAGAAGGTCTTGATATCTGGTAGTTCAAGTCCCCTATTATTATTCTTAATTTAAAAATTTTATTGGTCATTCTCTCACATTTACTCTTCCAGATGAACTTCAGCATCAACTTGGCTTGTTTCTTCCCAAAATAGTCCCTTTGGATTTTGTACTACTGGATCATTCTTTTTGTTGTTGTTTTTGTTATGTACTCTTGAAACTTGCATGACACTTAAGCAAATTTAAAAAAAAAACAACAAAAAAACCCAAAAAACAAAAGAACCAAAAACCTGGGCTCAATCTAAAGGTAAAGTACACTTTTGTGTTACTGTTGGTTTATGACAAAGCCCAATCTTTTTCAGATTTTTTTACCTGGTTGACCCTTAAATAGGCTTTTTCTCAAATTAGTTTTGCCTCCTCTTTCTTTTTCAGGGTCATGTCAGATTTCATTTGTTGAGACTTTCCTAATTAGGTGCATACTTTGAATTCTCTTGCTTATTGTTTCTTTAACTCATCTCTACCACTTTTATAATTAACTCTCAGGGTAGTGTATAAGCCCTTTGTGAATAGCCACAGTGCGATTCATATCTTTTTTAATTTTTTTAAATTTTTAATTTTTTTTAAAGATTTTATTTATTTATTTGAGAGAGAGAATGAGATAGAGCATGAGAGGGAGGAGGGTCAGAGGGAGAAGCAGACTCCCTGCCGAGCAGGGAGCCCGATGCGGGACTCGATCCAGGGACTCCAGGATCATGACCTGAGCCGAAGGCAGACGCTTAACCGACTGAGCCACCCAGGCGCCCCGTGGTTATTTTTTTTTTTTAAAGGTTTTATTTATTTATTTGAGAGAGAGAGAATGAGACAGAGAGCAGGAGAGGGAAGAGGGCAGAGGGAGAAGCAGACTCCCCGCCGAGCAGGGAGCCCGATGCGGGACTCGATCCCGGGACTCCAGGATCATGACCTGAGCCGAAGGCAGTTGCTTAACCAACTGAGCCACCCAGGCGCCCTCATATCTTTTTTTTTTAAACCCAGTTATATCACAGGCCAAGGTTGTATAGCCTTTGTCAGATCAACTGATATGGACCTCAGTTTTCTTAAAGTAAAGTAGGTAGAATTATACCTACTCTGCATGGTTGTTATGAAGGCAAAAGAGCATGTAAGCACCTAACAGGAGAGCATGCGAGAGTGCCCATAGCAGGGCCAGATTGGCTTTCTAGAATGCAGATCTCTAAACATTAGGAAGTGGCTGGTATTAAGTGCAAGTAGTAGAGAGTAAACTGAGGTTATTGTCCAAAGAAGAGATCGAAGATAACTTGCAAAAGCAATAGAGATCATTTCATGTCTTCAAAATGTAAACTCTTAGGGGTTAATCAATAAACTCTATTAAATGTTTGTTGTGGGCAGAACACTGTTGTTATGTGCTGTGGACTATGTGAACATATGTATAAGACAGTTTCTACCCTCCCAAGAGCTGGTCGTCTAATATTGAGTGTGCTTTAAGACCAAAGGAGTAAATCAGAGGCAGGTGGATCTTGTGGATATGCAAGCTTACGTTTTCAGTAAATTCAGGAAGAGTATGACAGTTGTGTGGTGCTGGGGAAATTGAGCTTTGTATCCTTTACAAAGGCATACACATTGAAAAAGATCTTCAGGACAAGGGGCCTAGATAATTTTGTATTTAAGAGAAAACTTAGACACTGCTCTTTAGATCTCAGTCTGGAAAGGAAGCAGTGGAGCCCTGGAGGAAGCAGCCCATCAAGGAATAACTACAGGGACAAAAGAAGGCTTTGCTTTAGAGATAACTGGAGTATGAGAATGATGAATTGGACAGGTAGGGTGAGATGATTAAGTGCGGGTCTTGCCACTTACTGTGAAGTCACTTTATTTCCTTGTGTCATTTTTTGATCTATAAAATAAGCAGGTTAGGCTTGATCAACTGGATAAGCTGTTTTTTTCCATCCGAATGAAAAATCAAAATGATGATCGATTCTCTCCGTCCTCCTACAGACTGAACACTAGTCACTAATATGTGAATCTTCAGAATGCATATCTTTTTGTGATTGGGTTTTACATGACTTGAGGGAGGACATTGATTATTTTCCTTTGGAATGGCACATTTTACTTTTACCTCCTAACGGGCTATTTGATTTGAAAATCATTTCAGTGGTTTGGGAGTCAGAGACATATACTGGACTAGAAATTATTTATTTCATTGTAACAGGCGGTCCCCCACTTACAGTGGTTCTACTTAGATGTTTTGACTTTACAGTGGTGCTGGCGTCATACGCATTCAGTAGCAACCGTACCTTGAATTTTTGAATTTTGATCTTTACGCAGATTTTAATGTGATGCGATCTTCCCTCATGATGCTGGGCAGTGGCTGTGAGCTGCAGCTTCCAATCAGTCACCTGATCACGGGGGTCAACAGCCAATATGCTTACAGCCATTCTGTACCCACACAGCCATTCTGTTTTTCACTTTCAGTACAGTATTCAACACTTTACTAAAAAGCAGGCTTTGCATTAGATGAGTTTTCCCAACTGTAGGCCAGTGTAAATGTTCTGAGCGTATTTAAAGTAGGCTAGGCTAAGCTGTGAAGTTCTGTAGGTTAGGTGTATTAAATGCATTTTCAGCTTATGATACTTTCAGCTTATGATGGCTTTATTGGGACTTGACCCCACTGTAGGTTGAGGAAGATCTGTAGATGAGAAAACTGAAGCTAGCGAAATTAAGGGAACTGCTTAAGGTGTAAGGGAGTAGTAGCTAACTAGTGGCAGAGCAGGAACCAGAATCTCCCCCTTTTTTCTCTGCAAGTATTCATTCCATACTGACATTTTTGGGGGCTTCCTGAAAATTTAATGCTCAGTTTTTTGAGGTTATTATGCAGTGAATGAATTTCTAGTTGGTTGGGGAAGATTGGAGAACACAGTAAACATTTCATATTTTTATGTGATGGAGGATTCAAATACTCATATGTATCTCTTAGTGATCCGTGACTGGTTATTTTAGTTATTAGTTCACTTCTGACCTATTTGTAGATTTTGCCTGGCATCAGTGTGATGGTGATTATGAGAGGAACTTTGTAATGTGGTTGGATAAGTGGAAGTGTATCACATTGCTGTTGACAACAGCTCAGTGGAAAATTTACTGCATGTATCTTTTTTCTTTGTGGATAACACAAAATTGAAATTAACATATTTCCAAAATAGTCCAAGTCAAGTTTATCTCTCAAAGGGAGGGTTCTAGAGTTGGAATTATTGAACCCCTTGAAATAGCATGCAAAATTTTATGTGTTTGGTACATTTTTCTGGCAAGCGTGTCCCATTGTTTTTGTGAGCTTTTTCAAAGGGAGGTGTGTGTGACCTAAATAAAAAGATTTCAGAACTACTGCTTTAATGGGTGATATTCAGATCTATAATACTAGACTTATTTTACTCTGAGAAAAAAAAAAGACTTTCATTTAATTGAATTTTTGAAATACTGCATCTTGTGTTTGATGTCTTACAGATAATCACTAGAAATGAAAAGAATATATATTTATTGTATCCCCAGAAATATTATAGGATCATATTGTGATTTTTGTACTTTTAAGACCACCTTTGTCATTTTAATTTTAGTTTTTTTTTTTTTAAGTCAAAATTACAGTTTTTCAATGTACTGAATGTGTAAGAAGTGAGAATTAGTCCTGGCTAGCCTGGATTGAGACATTCTGTGCTTTAGGGTTTTTTCCCCCTATTCTTTTGACAGAGGCCAAAATCCACCATGCCTCTTTTCCTTGTCTTATGATGTCCTCCCTACCTACACACACCACCACCACCATCATCATCACCATCATCACCATCATCATCAGTGCTGTGTGTCCTCCTTTTTTATCCCTGTCTCATCTGTGACTCCTCTCTACTTTTGCTATAACTCTGGAACTGCTTTTTTCATAAAAATCAAACCCCTCTGTAATTCTCAATCTGTTTTCTGAGTGGTTTTTCCACTCCTTGCCTTACTTCACTTATATTCTCTCAAGCCTCAGGGTCTGGAACGTCAACTTTGTTCTTTTTGCCTTTTCCATCCCATTATTCCTCCATCCTTTTTTTTTTCCCTGAAGTTTTTGCTCCTTTGAAATTCCTGTCTTTTGCCAAAATCATCTGTTCGTTAATCCTCTCACTGCTATCATTTACTGAGAAACCTCATGTCCTCTTTAGTCATTGAATACTGGCATCTGGCTTACAGTTTTCTTCTCACCCTCAGCTCTTGATGATCATAGCTTACTTGTGCATCGATGTGGAAAAACACCAACAAATGCTACACCTGGACTTTGAGTCCCTTGACCACTTGATTTCCAGTGACCTTCACCTCCTCAGCAATTCACTCTAATTCCCCTCCTCCAGAATTGCGAATTCACAGTCCTGTTCTGACCACGACCACTTTTCTTGACCTATGGACCTCTTCTCTTTATCCCAGTGCATTAGTACTCTTCCTTTGTCATTTTATTTGTTTAATCCCACTTCGGATTCGTGATTAATGATTAACCCCTAAGAGTTTACATTTTGAAGACATGAGATGATCTCTATTGCTTTTGCAAGTTATCTTCGATCTCTTTTTTGGCCGATAACCTCAGTTTACTCTCTATTACTTGCACTTAATACCAGCCACTTCTAATGTTTAGAGATCTGCATTCTAGAAAGCCAGTCTGGCCCTGCTATGGGCACTCACTCTCGCATGCTCTCCTGTTAGGTGCTTACATGCTCTTTTGCCTTCATAACAACCATGCAGAGTAGGTATAATTCTACCTACTTTACTCTGGGAAAACTGAGGTCCATATCGGAAAAAAAAAATCTCAATAACTTTTCCTCCCATTTTGCCAATACCTTTAACTGCCTTATTTCTTTGCTTTCTCCTTGCACCTGTTGGGTAACCCTGAATGAAGCACTTAATGTCTTCTCTGTGCCTGTTCCTAAATTGCTAGACAAAATCGGGTCACAAAGAAAGGCAGATTGATTCCCTTATAAATGTATTATCATAGATCTTTTTAAAAGATGTTTTTATTTTAGTTGACCCAAATGTTACATTAGTTTTAGGTGTTATCATAGATCTTAAGTGGGCCTTCAGTACTGTCCAACAATTCCCCTTTGTGCAACAATTATTGAAAACTGTTTGCTTCACCGGTCTTTTTACTTTCCTTGTTCACCCTCAGTCTCACCAGGTAACTGGCTCCTTGTTACGGTGAAAATAGAAGCTAACCATTAGGAATTTTCATCTTCCACCTCCTCAACACACAAACCTACTTCCTATTACAGTCAAAAGAGCCCTTCGCCTATCTTAGTTTTTAGACTCAGCCTGTGCTTCACATCCCATCCCTTTCTGCCTTCAGGAATTCTAAAATATCTAATGTGATCTTTTCTCTTCCTAATTTTTTCAACCAGTCCCTCTCAGTTCTATCGTATCAGCTGACTCTTTTCCTACCATTCTACCATAGCCCTCCCAGTCAAACTTTTTAAGTGAGTCATTTGCACATATCTATAATCTCTCATCTAAAGCCTTTGGGACCATATTTAACTCAGAAATCAGAAGTTTTGAGATTTAGGAAAGCATTACCATGTACGTACTACCTATGGTATGATAACCTCAGTGGGATGGGGGGCAGCACCCTGTGATCATCACATGATGATTTCTGACCTTGAAATGTATGGTTTTTCACTCTAAGTGGGATAAATAAGGGCTACAAATAGCCTTCATGTCAGTCCAGGTCAGGTTTTGCTTCCAAATTAAAATAAAACAAAAACCTTAATTTTCCAGAGCTTTCGGGTTTTGGAATTACAAATAAGAGATTGTGGCCAGGTACTTCCTCTGTTTTCTCATCTTCATTTTTTTTTTTAACCCATTCTTGCTTTTCCTTCTCTAACTTCTCTCAGATGGCTCTTACTAACTCTACCAATGACCTTTATTTGAAACGATCATGTCACTAGTGAATGTTTCCCCAGACTCGGGTGGTGCCAGCTCCATCAAACACTCTTCCACTGGTTTCCTTGGCACCCCCACCCGCCTTCCTCAGTTACCCTTTTGCAGGCTCAGTGTCCTCTATCTTGTGATTAAAGGCTGGATTTCTTTCAAGGCCCTGTCCTAGGACTACTTCTGTTCTTACTCTATATTCACTCGCTCTGTGATCTCACTTAGGTCTGTGCCTTCAACTACTAATTATGTGCTGATGAATCACAGATAGATGCTCCAGCTCGCACTTCTCCTTGAGCTTGACTCTGTCTTCTCCCCTCTTTCTTCTTCCTGTCACTTGGCTTATATCGTTTTGGTGGCTTCCGATTTTGTTAGAACAAGTGTTAGGATCTGTGTGGCATGGCCTGACCACTGCCCCAGCTTTAGCCTCAGTTAGTGAGCTATGTTCCCTTTCCCTTCTGCTTTTACTTCCTCTGAGGTCCCGTGCTGCCTCCCACAATACAGTCGCTGTGCAAACTACTCTCTCTGTTCACAGTACTCTTCCTTTCTTTGTAGGTCATTCCTACTCATTTTTGCATCATTGCTCAACTCTTAACTTTCCCGAGGAAGCTCTCTAATTTGTGTGCCCTATCACCAAACCTTATGACACTATGTACACATTCTAACACTAACAACAGTTTTATTTTTGGTCAGTTAGTGCACTTTCTCCATTAGATGTAAGCTCTCTAAGCACAGAGATTATGTCTGCTTTTGTTCACCATTATATTTCCAACATAGTGCTTGGCATATAGAAGGCAAATAGTAAACATTTTGTATGCATTATATACATTAATTTATCTTTTCTGATTTAAAAAGTAATTTATGTATATTTCCATATATATATAAAAGGCAAATAGTAAACATTTTGTATGCATTATATACATTAATTTATCTTTTCTGATTTAAAAAGTAATTTATGTATATTTCCATATATATATAGAAGGCAAATAGTAAACATTTTGTATGCATTATATACATTAATTTATCTTTTCCAATTTAAAAAGTAATTTATGTATATATATTTACCAGTGTAATGTGCAGTTTCCAGTTTTAAGTGGACTGGTAATATTACTGAAAATTATAAAGATACATTCTAAAGAATTCCATGAATCACAGGTATATTTTTTAAAGGATCAGATGCATAAAAGTCTTTGATCTAGCTCATAATTGATCTTGTTCTTTTTTTTTAAGATTTTATTTATTTATTTGACAGAGAGAGACACAGCAAGAGAGGGAACACAAGCAGGGGGAGTGGGAGAGGGAGAAGCAGGCTTCCTGCCGAGCAGGGAGCCCAATGCGGGGCTTGATCCCAGGACGCTGGGATCATGACCTGAGCCGAAGGCAGATGCTTAACGACTGAGCCACCCAGGAGCCCCTCATAATTGATCTTGTTCTTAATTCACTCTTTCTGTATTGACCTCTTCCCCCATATTCTTGTTAGATATCAAATATCTTACTAAGCCTAGTATTGTGCACAAGTAAAATATATAGTGTCCAGCACAATTCAGCAGCCTCTTAACTTGCTCATCAGTTTATAGGTATCACGGGATTAAAAATAGCTTAGCCATCTGCTAACTGACCAAACAATTTTAGTAGTGTGAAAGGGCGTGGTAGGAGACAGGGACCTAGGGCCTAGGTATTCTGTCAGAGCTAGGCTCAGTGCAGAAACCACCTTGTGGCCTCTTAATACTGAAACTTAAGAGTCATTTCAAAATTAGGAAGAGATTTGGTGGAGGTTAAGCATAGCAGAGTCCCAATAGTAGGGGATTTCCCAGAATATAGGGTGACAAAAGAATTTCAACATTTTAATTTTCACTTAAGTATTTTAGAGAAAAGAATATGTATAAAGATATAAGTTCTATAAAACTTAATTATCATGTTATATATTTATGTAATATATAATGTGTAACAAATTTTTTAGAAATCAGCCTTAATTAATTAGCCTTTTACATTTTACTCTCTAATTAGGAAAATCAGTAGACTCCCAGTCATCTCGAAGTGAATCTGAAATTGTGCCAAAAGTTGCTAAAATGACTGTGTCTGGAAAGAAGCAAACTATGGGATTCGAAGTGCCTGGGTAAGTTCTTAAGCCCTTCCCCATCTTTTTTTTTGGAAATTGGTATTGTCTTCCACTCGACTATAAGAAAGAGAATCTATTTTAATAAATTTTGCATGATGTGTCAGTAAGGTTGAAGTATCATGGGTCCTCAGTGTGACATGGTACAAAGAAGGGGATGAGAAATTAGGCTTGATACTAAATATGCATGTTACTTAATCTAATACACTGTCAGTTTCCTCATATTAATTAATTTTTAGCAAAAACCCTCTATTTTGTGAAATCTAGCACTCTGAGCTAGAGAATCCTACCACTAGATGGCGTAGGTAAGCAGTGTGTGGGAATTAAATGTGGTTGGCGAATCATGTAATCATTAATTAAAAATTTTTTTCTAACTATGATCTTTACTTTTTTTTTAAGATTTTATTTATTTATTTGACAGAGAGAGAGACAGTGAGATAGGGAACACAAGCAGGGGAAGTGGGAGAGGGGGGAAGCAGGTTTCCCGCTGAGCAGGGAGCCCGCTGCGGGGCTGGATCCCAGGAGTTTGGGATCATGATCTGAGCTGAAGGCAGACACTTAACAACTGAGCCATCCAGGTGCTCAATAACTGTAATCTTTAAACTCTTTTAGATTTTCAGGTTGAATTAAATGGATCACTAGAACAAAGGCACAAAATATAAAATGAAACATACCTAGAATTTCAAATCTGGTGAGAAATCATAGATGCTACATTAGTAGCACTTACTTGTTCTTATAATCTCGAGGATCCTCCCAAGAGTTTTGTAGGCAAGGGAAATCGGTTGCTTGAGGCTTAACAGCACAGTTAACTTAAATCCATTACTTACAAATTACATATATTTTGTCTGTCATTTAGATAGATAAGAATCACTGTTATCAAATATAAACAAAAAATAGAGGATTTTTTTAAATTTCAAGAAATAAAAACTAAGCAGCCTTATTTTTTTCTCCCTTACAACATTCTTCTATCTAAATTAATGGAAATTTCATGAGTCTTGGTTGTGAAGAATCTTCATGATCACTTAGTTCAATTTTTTTTATTTTATAAAAGCAATACTTTGTTTAGATTCCAATTCAGTGAAGGAAGGAACTCCATATCCAGGACAGAGTAAGTGTTCAGTGTATGTTGAATGGATGAATGAAATTTTAATGAGTGACATTTAATGAATTAAAATGAATGACATTTTAATTTGGGTAAATGTATCCCATTACAATAATTTTGAGTCCTCATTTAATTACCAAAAGCTTAATATATGTCTTTTCTCTCTGAGTTGGGGTTGGGTTAGTTAGAATCATAAATTTCTTTATTATTCTTATGTCTTGGGAACCATTTAATCCTATAATGGGATTATTTCCATTGAGAGAAAAAAAATAAATAGAATGCGCAATTCCTTATTCTAAGAATTTTATAATCTTACTGCAAAAGGTTTTGGAAATTTTAGGGCAAATAAGCCCAAATTAATGTATCATATTAGATGTAAGTGCATAGTTATCTGTGGAAGTAATTATAAAAAATAATGGATAATAAATGATCAAGAAAAAAATAATAAGTACAAGTAAATAGTTCTTGACAACCTAACTCTGTTGTACTTCACAAGTGTAATGCAAGCCTTTCAGAACCTTACAAGACTATATGCTTCATGAGGACAGGGACCATTAATGTTCATCATCATATTTCTTCTCATAGAATAGTTTATTTATTGATCAGAGTCCTTGGGGAAATACATTTTATTTTAAAAATAAACTTGGAGGGGCGCCTGGGTGGCTCAGTTGGTTAAGCGTCTGCCTTTGGCTCAGGTCATGGTCTCAGGGTCATGGGATGAGTCATGGGGCTCCCTGCTCAGCGGGGAGCTTCTTCTCCCGCTCCTTCTATTGTTTACTCTGCTTGTGCTCTCTGGCTCTCTCTGTCAAATACATAAATAAAATCTTAAAACAAACAAACCAACTTGGAAAAATGTAAAGGTGAAAAACAGCCTGTGAGTCAATATTTTGTTACAGCTCTAGGAGAGAAGTCATCAGAACATGAGAGGTCTGTAGGTACAGATCAGGATACTCAGAAATGCATAATATTGCTTAAGGACCAAGCTATATTTGTGTCAAATACTTATATAGGATTTTTTAGGAAGTTTATACTAAGGATAATACTTAGGCTGTTATTCTGATTTGATTAATGAAACACTTCTGAGTCAAGATTTCAGCATCATAAATACCTACATAGTGTGATTGCCAATGGCAGCTCATGAAAAAGGGGTGATGCATTGCTTAGAAGAAACTAAAACAGCAAACTTTTTCTTCACTAATATTAAAGATGGTAAATACCTTTCTAGAAAAAGTATAAATGGTTAGAACCTTGCATAGAGAACAAAAACTCTTAAATTTAAATTAGCTTCCCAGTCTCATTTAAATAAATGAAGAAGAAAAGTTAAGCCTGTAGATTCATGTAGAAATATTCCTACTTTTGGAAAGATGGTTTAGGAAAAACACCAGAGTAGTCATTTTATAATAATAGATAAGTTTACAAAATTGCATCAGAAAGCACTTGAAAAAAATTCAACCAACTTACTCTTTTTTTCATATCCGTTAGTAGTTACAGCCTTTTTAGGTCTCATCTTAGAGATTTTTCAAAACCTTAAAATACTGAATTTCACCTCGTAATATGTAGAAGTTTTTAATAAGCACAAACTTACCTAGGATGCTTTTCTAATTACTTCGGTCACTTCCTTCTAACACTGTACAGTTTAGTGAACTAATTTGTATTTTACCTAGAATTTATTTGAATGTTTTCATAAAACCAAGAGAAAAGCAAACCTTTCATTTTACTGAGTTGTAAATGAAACGATCAAGTCAGAGCCATGCTTTGTGAATCCCTTCAACTGCTGGGCCAGCTGAGCTTCAGGGCCCTACCTGCTGTCAGCCATAGCCATTCTGCTTGGCTCTCTTCTCTGCACTGGACTTAACTTTCCTTTGAAGAAAAGCTTCTGTAACTAAAAACAGAGATTTGAAATCAGAAATTGTGATTTCTCCCAGGTCTGAGCAGAATCAGAGCCCATGTCTAGTTATTTTGGTTGAACACTTTTGTTATAATTTGTAGGGGTTTTTTCAGCTTGTCTAAATGCAGAGTTGTCATGTTTTGGTTTTAGAACTAGCTGTGGTCATTCAAATGTTTGCAAATTATAGTCTAAGATTTCACTTAATTTAACCTGTTGGAATCCTTTAAAAGAACTGGACTGTTGGGTGCCTGGGTGGCTCAGTTGGTTAGGCGACTGCCTTCGGCTCAGGTCATGATCCTGGAGTCCCGGGATCGAGTCCCGCATCGGGCTCCCTGGTCAGCGGGGAGTCTCCTTCTCCCTCTGACCCTCCCCCCTCTCATGCTCTCTATCTCATTCTCTCTCTCAAATAAATAAATAAAATCTTCAAAAAAAAAAAAAAAGAACTGGACTGTTTCCACATACTTAAATTTTTTTCCCTGTGGATCTAGATGAAGCCAATCTGCCTATGTGGTGTTAGCAAAGAACACCAAAATTGTTAGTAGAGATTTACAAAAGCAAGAGAAAAGGGGAGTGGGTATGAGGTTTTTAATGCAGTTGCAAATATAACTAATGGGACTCTTTCCTGAGGACTAGGATGAAGGGTCAGTGTTCAGCACATAAAAGTGCCCTGAGAGGGAAAAATGAGTCTGTTTTTTGTACAGTGGACAAGAAGAAAATAATGTACTATTCTCACAGAAACTGCTTTTTGTATGTAATTCTTTGTCAGTTCCAAATTGAATTGAATAGGATTGGTTTCATTCTTAATAACTTGCAATTTAACCTGTTCTTTGTCCTGTTTCTATTTATCTGTGTCACTGAAAGGAGTGTAAAGTATATCGTAGGCTGGTTGATTCGATCACATTGCTGATAGCTGTTCATGGGTTAGATAGCACTGATACAGTTTCTGTAGATATTGGTCAAAGAGCTAATGAATTAACAGTGTTTACTTTTGGGGGCATCATCATTATCAAAGAGCAAGTAAGTTATGCTAGATGGCCTGGTTTCTACTTTATATATTTGAGTCCCTCACTAGATTGTAAGCTTTTGGGATTAGTAGATAAATTTCTCATCTCCATCTTTTCTTCTCAGCATTAATGCCTAGTAGAAGTTGTAGTTTTTAGAAAATCAAGTGTTAGTTGAATTAATGAATTAAAAACTTCTTTGCTGAAAGTGTTAAGAAAATGTAGACAGAGTTATCTCCCTTAAGGATAGTGTTTGAGCAAAAAAGATTGTTAAGTCTCTGTCCTGTTGGAGGAATGAGTTAGGGATGAAACTATTTTTTTAAAATATTACTTTATCTTTAGGAACACATTTAGTTCCAGGTTTTACAAAATATCTCCATTATGCCATCTGTTTTGATAGGACTATATGGCTAAGGCTATGGCCCTGAATTCTGTTATTTTACAGGATATTTTCTTCTTATCTCAGTGTTTGCTGGACTGTTTTTCTCCTGGGATCCTCCACATCTGTATTTACGTGGTTTGGGTCTAGCTAACTTATCATTTCCACCTTGATAGACTAGCCATTTAGCAGAGATCATTTTTGGTCTGCAAGTGTAAGGAATAAGAAGAGACAACTCCTCTGCCCTTCTGACCTTATAGGATGTCAGTTGAGTTGGTTTAAACACTTTTTTTCCTATCTCTGTTTTCTGTAGAGTAACTGAAGAAAATGGTCACAGTTTCCACACACCTCAAAAAGGACATCTTAGTGAAGGAACCGGCATTGCTGCTTCTGATGTTCTTGACACTGTTTCTAAATCAGTTCTTCCATCCCACACCATTCAAACATCAGAAGAGCAGAGTTCAGCACCAACGCTGGTGAAAAAGTCTGGCAAGCTGAGGCAGCAAATAGATGTCAAAGCGGAACTGGAGAAGCGGCAGGGCGGGAAGCAGCTCCTCAACTTGGTGGTCATCGGTAATGTCCTTTGTTCCTCTGGGTGCCTGGTCGCCTCTGCCTTAGCCTGGCCACTTCCTGGTGGCAGCATGAACACTCGTTCCCGCTCTGAGTTTCTGTCTGGGTGTAAATGGACACAAGCAAGGAGGCATCGCATCATAATGCTTTCTGGTCACCCTGGGGGAAATAATGCCAAGTTACCAAGGAGGTCATTAGACTTGCTTGTGGCATTTTCATTTTGTGAATGTTTCCAAAATGCCATGTCTTATTGACAATTTGAATGTCCAAAAGTCAAGGAAATGTCCCCCCTCTCTAAAAAGACACTCTTTTTTTCTCCACTTATTTTAACTGTCATTTGATAAACATTGGTATTTATTACTCTAAACACTGACCTGAACTATTGGATTACATATTCATGCAATGCCTCAATGTGAACAGCGTCTGAAAATGTACCGAGTATTAATCCTGAATCAATTTTCCTTAGGTCATGTTGATGCTGGGAAAAGTACTCTGATGGGCCATATGCTTTATCTTCTGGGTAATGTAAACAAAAGAACTATGCATAAGTATGAACAAGAGTCTAAAAAGGCTGGCAAAGCTTCGTTTGCATATGCATGGGTCTTGGATGAGACTGGCGAAGAAAGGGAAAGGTAGTCACTATATTTCAAAATTTTCAGTTTGAAATGATATATAATCTTTTAAATAAGTATGTAGTGTGTGTTGAATATGTATGAAACATGCCATGAAATATTCTAGAAACTTCTTTTAGAGAAAACTTTTAATTATCAGGGGAATATTTTTATTATAGGTTCCATTATATCTATATACATTTTCTACTCTTCCAAATTCTATGAGAATAGTTGAAAAGAATGTTTATAAACAAACAAACAAATAAAAACCATACACAGAAAAAGGCAGTAAAAAACCTTAGTTACTTATTCTGTGGGAGAAGTTTCAGTTGTCCCTTCCCTAAGTATATGTCAAATTGACTTGATTTTGAATTAAAATTATGAATAAGACTAAATTTTATATAAGGTAACTTTAAGGACAGGTAACTTTTTGTAGTAAACTGTCTTCTGTCTGGAATTAAAATGACCAGTAAATTTAAATTATCAGACTTAATTCATCTTTATACTTTCTGTAGTATGTTTTTATATGAGATAGAGTCAACAAACTAGTAATTAAACCTACTTCCTACCATAGAAATTTAATCTAGTCTATTGCTGTGCCCAGTGCTAACTCTGCAGGAGAGAACAGCTACTCATATACCTCTGGCCAAAGTATTTCTTTTCTTTTCTTTTTTAAGATTTTATTTATTTGACAGAGAGAGACACAGCGAGAGAGGGAACACAAGCAGGGGGTGTGGGGGAGGGAGAAGCAGGCTTCCTGCGGGGCTCGATCCCAGGACCCTGGGATCATGACCTGAGCCTAAGGCAGACGCTCAACGACTGAGCCACCCAGGTGCCGCCAAAGTATTTCTTTTGAGGTCTTTTTAGAGTGTTGGTATGTATCATGTCAGAACTGTCCGGGCGGGGGGAGCCACTGGCACCTTTGTCAGGAAAGGAAGGGGACAGCTAATGGGTGAAATGGCAGGTATATCAACTGTGTCAAAATAATGACTAAGGACTCTGAAGTCCTCTGAAAGTCCTAAATCAACCAAGAAATTATTCCATGTTCCCTGTCTTCTTTCTGAGTATGATTAGAGAATATATTTGGATTTTCATACTTTATAAAAAGTGTGTATTTATTTTCTTGGGGAGTCTTGAATAGTCTACATTATAATACATAAGGTAGTTCTCAATAAAGGGTCACAATATTCCTTAGCTCTTCTGATCAACAGAATTTTATATCATGGTGGGTTTTTTTTTTTTTTCCTTGTAGGTGGTCTTTTTTATTCTATATTGCATCATAAACTTGTTTTCCAGCCTCGTAAGGAAAATTAGTTGGTTGCAAATTTTTGGAAAATGAATATTGGAAAACAGTAGAATTTTTGTATGATGTCAGTGTTAGAAGGCTAAATAATTTCCATCTACCAGCTTACCAAGCAGATTATTAAAATATATGGCTCTTTAGTTATATTTGTGTCATCTGCTAAGTAGGTAAAGAGATTGAGAACAGTAAAATTTAAGTTAGAATAACTTGTTTGAATTTACTTAATATGTGAGCTGAGCTGGCAAGTGAGCTAATTATCTAATTCCTAGAATAGTCAATAATTTTAGTGGGGTTTTTATTTTTATTTTTTATTTTTGATAATACATCTACTGGTTGGCTGTTACATTTTTGCTGCTGGTAGTTTTCTGTTGCTCAGCATGATGCAAATTTAGAATATTCTTTGGTTCTGTAAATAGCAGATGCTTCTAGATACATAATGAGAGTTTTAACTCACCACTGTATGTTCCTTAATAGCATTTCAAAAATACAGTGTGTTACTTATCCCACCACGTTAAATATTTATAAATCGTCTATTCTCAGATGTTGAACAGAAATTAGTAAAATGAGTGACATTTATATATTCTTAGGGTTACAAATGCAGACCAGAGCTGGCTCAAGAGTGTATTCTGGTCAAAGCAGTCCTAGGGAGGAGCTCAGAATAAGTCTTGGTTCGTCAGTATTCTAGGCAATTTTTTGAAGATTATTAGAGAGAATTAAGCATCATTTTCACCAAGTCAGATGGCCCATTGTTTAAGCTAGAATGACTTGATCAAGGAGACCCACAGTTACCTTACCACTCGCTCTGCTAAGGGAGACACATAAATTATTATCATTGTCAGAACACTTGATAGTAAAAGGGAGTGCTCATTCCTTATTCTGGACTGTTTGGGGCAAATCAGGATGAATGATTACCCAGTTTATTGCCCACCCGATTTCCCTTTCCTGATTTCTGGAAACACTCAGTACCTTTGTAGACTCTCCCTGGGCTTTCTTAGAAGCCGAACCTACATTTTTGTGGCTAAGAAGAGGCACTGTGTTGGTCTCCAAGAAGGACAAAACGGAATGGGAAACAAACTACTGTTTATCTCTCGCAGTTTTTAAAAAATTTGCTCTCTCCTTTGATATTTCTTTTTTTCTAAATGTGTAACGTACTGACCTACCTTGCAAATGAAAGTTTTATGTTTATTTTTTAATTAGTGAAGCATCTACATATGAAGATGAGGAAAACTTCCTCCCGATAGTGGTCATGCTCCACGTTACCTTCTCATGTGCAGTATTTACTGTTTCCTCCTCCAGAGGTGTCCCTATATTATCTTTCTTTGCTCACAGTCTACCTGGCCTTTTACCAAAAGGAAAAAAAAAAAAAGAGAGAAATGGGAAATATCCAGCATTTTGATTAAGCTCGTGCTGCATCCACAGCCTTATTTTAAAGCCATACATGTGAAATTTTGTTACAGCAGAGATTCTAGCCCCAATTGATAGCTTAATTCGTCAAAATAGTAAACAGTGTAATAAAATTCCCCTTATTTCTTAAGAAGTTAGACTGTCATTTAGCCTATATTATTAAGTAATTTAGTCCATAGCACTGATTATTTCTATAGTGCGTTCTAACCATTTTATGTTTTCTTTAAGGGGAGTAACAATGGATGTTGGTATGACAAAGTTTGAGACCACTACCAAAGTTATTACATTAATGGATGCTCCAGGCCATAAGGATTTCATTCCAAATATGATTACAGGAGCAGCCCAGGTAACCAGATATTTCCTGAATTATACTACAGTGATTGTACATACAGTTTCCTGATGCTGAGCTTATAATTCTAGGATTACAACTTTTAAAATATTTTGAAATTAAAAATTTTAACTTTTGAAAAGTTTTGAAAAAATAAAGATTGTATTTTTATGATCTTATTGGTACCATATAAAAGTTTTTCTAATTATTATATAGAAGCAAATATATAAAAGCTATGAATTTATTATAGTAAAAATAATGGTAAAGTACTGGATGAGATATAGCTTTATATTATATTAATTAATAAGTTGGAGTGAATATTTCAATATCTGCCTTTTTACTGTATTTATAGTCAGGGCCTATATCTTTTAAAAGCGCTGATTTGTGCAGAAACAGTGAAGCTTGGGAGTTTTGCCCCTGTGGTTTATTTACTTTCTCTGTAGAATTAAAAAATAGTTGCAATTTGTAGAATTACATGGTTCTTAAGGATATGGAAAAAAATCAAAGACAATAACTTTAAATAATTAAAACAATGAAAATAGCACTGCTTATAGAGGACATGGATTTTTTTTAATAAAAGATGATTATTGGAAAATATAAAGAGTTCAAAAGTTTGCCTGTGTCTGGCAAAAAGTGTGACTTAAGCAATTGGCCATTTTCTGAGTTCTTAACATCTATTTAAAGGGAATGTTAATATGAGCATTTGTCAACCTAAAAAGGATGTTATATAAATAAATTGGAATATATTTAAAGATAAATGAGAAAATATTCTATTTTAGGAAGTTGATACATAATTTCAGAATATTAATTTAAGATCCATGGACTGAACAAGATATTGAAGATTGAAAAATAATTATCACTCTTGACTGAGTACCAGATATGGGCTAGACAGTGTATGAGGTGTTTTGTATACATTTAGTTTAATCCTTATAATGAAGGTGCATATTATTCCTGTTTTATTTACTTTTTTTTAAGATTTTATTTTTAAGTAATCTCTCCACCCACGGTGGGGCTCGAACCCACAACCCCGAGACCAAGAGTTGCATGTTCTACCAACTGAGCCATCCAGGTGCCCCATCCCTTTTTTAAATTAATGTACTTCTCATTGCATTTACCAAAGGATACAATATATTTTTCCCTTTGTTTCAGTGTGTGTGTGTGTGTGTGTGTGTGTGTGTATTTGTTTTCATTCGATGAATACTTGCTGAATGTCTGCTGTGTGCCAAGCACTATGGTAGGCAGTATAGGGATATGAACTAAGAAGCACATTTTGGTAGTTTAATGGGAGAGGCAAACATCAAGCAGTTATAGTAAAATGTCTTTGAATCCTAGAATCTTAGAATCTAGAATAATCATAAAGATAGTTTTTTCCAAACTCCTAATGGAATTAGCATAGGAAAGGATTTCAGAAATTATCAATTGAATTCTATTATATGACAAATGAAGAAATGGGCTCAACATATTAGGGAACTTAGCCTGCAAAATACTGGGGTAGGCTTTTAGGGATACAAAGAAAAATGTGGGGTATGCTGCTTCTCCTCAAGGAAATCATGTAGGAAGGTAAAACATGTAAAGACGAAAGGCTAACACAAATGTACTACAAGAAGAATATACACAGTATATGTGATAAGGAATATACACAGTATATGTGATAAGGAAAGATCTCTTTGTAGTGCCGAAGAGGCTTCCTTAAAAATGTGTAGGCATTTGAGCTCCCAAAGACAAGCTGCTGCATGAAAAAATAGAGAAATTGCCCCGGAATTTTTTAGAGATGATAATAGGAAAAGAGAATTAGGAAGAATACTTACTGCCTTCGATATCTTAATGTCAATTCAGTGAATTTCAAAAAGATTTTTTTTTTATTTTAGATTTTGTTTATATGACAGAGAGAGAGAGCACAAACGGGGGTGCAGCAGAGGGAGAACAAGAAGCAGGCTCTCTGCTGAGCAGGGAGCCCGATGCGGAACTCGACCCCAGGACCCTGGAATCATGACCTGAGCCGAAGGCAGATGCTTAACCGATTGAGCCACCCAGGCATCCCAATGAATTTCAAATTTTTACCTAAGAAAATAAATATAATTTGACAGTTATCAGCAAAACCTGATTAGAAGGAGATTTACAGTTATTGAGTCTAGGATTTGGAAGGTCAGGGCTAGGTGCTTTATATAAACTACATTTACTCTTCGTTGTTTCTGTGAAGTGAGCAAATTTTTTTTCTTCTTCTTTTAAGTTTTCATTTAAATTCCAGTTAGTTAAGATACAGTGTAATATTATTTTCAGGTCTACAATATTGTCATTCCACACTTCCATAAAACACCTGGCGCTCCTCACAACCAAGTGCTCTCTTTTTCTTTTTAAAGTTTTTATTTAAATTCTAGTTCGTTAACATACAGTGTAATATTAGTTTCAGGTGTACAATTTAGTGATTCAGCACTTACATACAAGTAAAATGATACCCAGCAAGATTAAGCAGTTTGCCTGAAGTGAGGTGTAAGGCCTGTTAGTGAGTACTCGTGAGTGAAACAGAGTCAGTTTTCAAATGGATTGCTCCAATTTGTGCTCTTAACCAAAAATTCTTGTTCAAAGAACTGGATCTCATTGAAGAAGTTAGGGTTCAACGTTTCAAGTCATGAAGGATTGGAAATGAATGCTGAGCTCTTAAGACGAGAAGAAAGGCAGGGATATTTGGGTAAGAATAAAAGGAAAAAAGAACAGAAATCATAGTGTAAATTGCCCCACCAAAGTATGTGGTTGATACTTCTAATGTAAAGTTCTGTTCAGAGCAAAGTATCTAATAAATTCTTTACTTACTTTATGACCGTTTTATTTCTCATTATGGTAAACATTATATGGCAAAGTCTGTGCAATTCTTTAAAGACTGGATAGCACAAACTTAAAATGTCATTGAGGAAACAAGGAAGAGGAAAGCTATTATGGACTCTGTTCAGACCACAAGGCCAGAGCGCTTCCTGTGGATGGAATGTAAGAGGACCCTCCAGAGAGCGATTATCCAGTACCAGTCTGAACTAGCTCAGGAGGGGACTGCTGGAGTTCATTATTACATCCTGGATTAGAGAAAACAAATTTCTGTAAAAACAGGTAGGCCTGCGAGGCAAAAACTGCAAAAGGGGAAAATGCAAGAGTGCTCCTTTCAAGAATGTCCTGACAGTGCATCAACAGAAATAGTTGATGAGGATGAAAGTGCACAAACCATTCTCTGCAAATTTTCAAAGACTGCATCCACATGATGCAAGTGGAGTCACATAAAGAAGTATCAACACGGGCGCATGGGTGGTTCAGTCAGTTAAGCGGTTAAGTGTCTGCCTTTCGGCTCAGGTCATGATCTCGTGGTCCTGGGATCGAGTCCCGTATCGGGCTCCCTGCTCAGTGGGAAGCCTGCTTCTCCCTCTGCCTGCTGCTACCCCCTGCTTCTGCTCTCTCTCTCTCTCTTTCAAACAAATAAATAAATAAAATTTAAAAAAAAAAAAGCATCAACACAAAAGAATAGTGGGAACCCGTAAAACTAGTGTCAATAAGGCTAAAGAGGAAAAGGACCCAAGGCTAAGGTTAGCTTTTTTCCTTCCCTTTTTTGTGTGTAAATGGAGTGTGAGAGGAAAAATGTCTTTCACCTGATTCTCAAAATGCTCCAGAAAGATTAGGAGCCCTTGTTAAGTCAAGATTCTTTTTCTCTGCCATAAGGGGTGAATGTGCTCTTTTTGCATAACTCATTTATTCACAGTTTTTCTTCCTTATTAATAGTACTCTGGAAAACATCTTTGTTGATTTATAATTCTCTAGGATAAATTCCAGGAAGTCGAAGTGATGGGAAGCAAAATATAAGTATAATTTTAAGGCTCTTGATACTTACTGTGAAAATGCCCTCCAGAAAGCTTCCTCCCTTAAACAGGCGGTGCAGAAGAATGCTGGTCTCACTACACTCTTGCCTGTAGTAAATCATTCTGTCTTTTAAGTCTGGCTTATGTGATTTCTAAAAGTGGGAGAAGGAAAGAGTATGTTCATGTGCTTTTAATGCCTTTTTTTTTTTTTTTTTGGTTTCTGGTGAATTTGAATTTTTTCATGGTTCTCGGCCATTTGTATTTCTTTAGCAAATTGTTTGCTTGTACCCCTTAACTATTTTTCCACAGAGCTGTGTCTTTTTTCCCTGTTTTAGTAAAATTCATATTAAGATTATAACTTTTACAAATATCTGTCCCTGTTTACTTATGTTTTAACTGTGTTTATGTATTTCCTCCTTTGCCTAGATATTTTGTTATGTAATCAAATATGGGAATTTTTTTATTCTTTATGTCATTATTTTTGGCCACATGCTAGTATTTTTTTTATATTTAAATTTAATTCATCTGTGTAAGTCTTTTGTTTGATTTGCTTTGGGGTTTGGTGTTCAGGTTAGAGTCTGCCTTTAAAATCTGACCACAATTAATCGACTAATCTGTTCTTTGAATTAAAATGTTGTGATGTTATTCCTAGTTTTGATTATTTCTTCTTTCTTAGGCGGATGTAGCCGTTTTAGTTGTAGACGCCAGCAGGGGAGAGTTTGAAGCTGGATTTGAGACTGGGGGACAAACACGGGAACATGGCCTTTTGGTTCGTTCTCTTGGAGTCACACAGCTTGCGGTTGCGGTCAATAAGATGGATCAGGTATTTGAAGGCGAATGAGCATTCATTTCATTTCAGATGTTAAGATGTTATCCTGCCATATCGATGACCTCAGAGGTGACTAGTGTACATCTTATTAGTCTGGTGGCCATATTTAAAAGAATTAATTCATGATCCTCATATTAAATGAGATACAAGTAATTTTTAAGCAAAAAAGATGTCTTCTCTCACTTTCAACATTAATTTTAAAAATCTTACCCAAAAACTAATGATGTACTATATGTTGGCTGATTGGATTTAAATAAAAAAAAAGAAAAAATCTTTTAGTTATAAAATAATACACAATTTGATTTAGTATAAAGAAATCTGAAATAACTTATATTTCCAACTCCCCTTTTTCCCCCGAAATCTTAACTTTTCGTTTTGTGCATCCATCCTGTTTATTTTTTTTATAGGTGAAAATATTTTTCTTCATAACGATGTGTTATAATTTGTTATCTCCTTTTTAAAAAAATGATAATGTTCTTGTGCATGTTTCCAAGTAATTAACTTTTGTATGAACAGGTTGTTTTTACAGCTTTTTTCTAGTCTGTTTTAAAGATATATGTAACTTACTCAAATAATCCCCTATTTGTGAATATTTCCAGGTGTGTGTGTGTGTGTATGTGTGTGTGTGTGTGTATTTAGAAATAGCTTATTCTTTGGAAATTTCTGGGCCTAAGGGCATATGCATTTTTAAGACTTGCTATATATATGGTCAAAATGCCTTCAAGAAAAGTTCTAGTTATTTACTCTGAGCACATAGAGTATATGCATTTTCCCAAACACTTATCAACACTGCTGTTATTAAATGATTATTTTCTAATTTGATATGCAGAACATGTTTCTTTTTTTGTTAACTTTTCAACAAATCTTAAATATTTAAATACACTTTGTATATTTATTAATCATTTATGTTTTTAATTTTGGAATTATTTATATAATTTGCTCATTTTCAAAACTTTTCTTACCAATTTTTAAGTATAATTTATTTATTAAAGATATTAATCCTTTATCTTGTCTTATATATTTTTCCCAATTTGTTATTTTGCTTTTCATTTTGTTTACTTTTCATTTTGTGTGTTTTTGACATATATTCAAATTTATAAATATTTCCTTTTGATTGTTTTTTTATGCTTAGGTATTTGCTTACCCTGAGATCAGATACTTATTCACCTACATTTTTCTACATAGTTCTTTTACAGTATCATTATTACACCTACCTTTTATTTTTCCCTAGTATTTTAGTATGAAAAAATTAAAATACAGAGAATAGAAAAAAGAAAAGAATAGTAGAAAGAATTTTACAAAAAATACCATATTATACCCACTACTTAAGATTCTCCTACGTACTTGATTGCATCTTTTTCTATCTACCCTGTGTCCATCCATTAATTCATCTTATTTTGACAAGAATTTCCAAGTAAGTTACACGTTGTTACACTTACCCCTGAATACTACAGCATGCAGAGTTCATATCACATACACATTTTTAATCTATTTGGCTTGGGGGGGTGTATCAATAATTTTATTTTACTTACAGTAGTTGGTCTGAGCGCAGTTTAATAAATTATTTACTCTGCTTACATTTGAAATCACTTATAGCATATACAAAAAGTTCTATCTATATTGGAGTTTGTTTCTAGGCTTTCTATTGTAGGAAAAGTTATTTTTAGATCATATTAAAGTAAGGTTTCATATTCTGAGTTTAAATTTTAATAGATATCATATTGAATAGATTTTATATTTATATTTTATAGTCTTGATTTTTTTATATTTTATTGCAGAAATTTAAATTTTACATATAGCATGGTCTGAAGCATAGTTTTAAAAATTGAATCTTTATCAGGTTAATTGGCAACAAGAAAGGTTTCAAGAGATTACTGGAAAGCTTGGGCACTTTCTTAAGCAAGCAGGTTTTAAGGTAAGATAATTTTAAATTTATTTAGTTATCTTAAGTCTCATCTTACTGATATGGGAGAAAAACCTAATACTTTGGTGTTCTTGTCTTAAGTATGTTTATTTTCGTTTGTTTTTATTTCTACCTGGTATCATGTATATCTTAGGTTCTTTGGGTTACTTCACCATAAGAAAATTGCATATTTTATAAATCGGCTTGGATTTAACAAAAATAAAAGACTTTTCTGCAGCTATTAAATTAGGTGGATAAGTTTAGGGAGGTTATAGAGGAATGGAAACTACACTTCCACTGCAGTGGAAACTAGTGGAGAGGAATTTCTCTAGCAAAATGTAAATGAAATATGCCTATGTTACCAGGTAAAAATGCTTGAGTGTTTTGGAACAAATTTGTAAGTTTCCCACAAAATCAAAACAGTTGAAAACTGTTGGTTCTATGATTTCTACTGCTTTTAAAAAAGTACATTGTCGCATTTGCACACTTGGTGCAGCATGGTAGTGAGCCTTTTAACTTTTTGAAAGCAGCGTTGTATTAAGTTTCATATATTCAATCCTTTTTAATAGGAAAGTGATGTAGCTTTTATCCCTACAAGTGGTCTCAGTGGTGAAAATCTAATCACAAGATCTCAATCGAGTGAACTCACAAAATGGTATAAAGGACTATGTTTATTAGAACAAATTGGTAAGTATACTGCCATACTGATTTTGATGCATTGTAAGCTTGATGTTATTTAGAGTTCTTTTTTTTTTTTTAATTTTATTTATTTATTTTCACAGAGAGAGACACAGCGAGAGAGGGAACACAGGCAGGGGGAGTGGGAGAGGGAGAAGCAGGCTTCCCGCGGAGCAGGGAGCCCGATGCGGGGCTCGATCCCAGGACCCAGGGATCATGACCTGAGCCGAAGGCAGACGCTTAACGACTGAGCCACCCAGGCGCCCCCTTATTTAGAGTTCTTGATGGGAGACAGTGATGTGTGTGAAAAAGCATAGGATTTATAATCAGAAGAGGTAGTGTAGTAGTTTTGAAATCACCTACAGTATTTAAAATAATACTCAATTTTCTTTATTTAATTAATGAGGCTTGTGCCTATCCTACCTAACCCACAGACTGTTGTTGATCTTAAATGAGATAACATGTATGAAAACATTTTATAAACTACCAAGTGTTATATGAATGAGAGTCAATTTGCTATTAGTAATTATAAAAGAAAATTATTTTCTAGGAGAGTTGGGACTATAATGGGCCGATTGGACCTGAGTCAAAAATTACTTTTAAATTAAACCTTGTTTTTTTTTTTTTTTTGCCATTTTTTCCAGATTCCTTCAAGCCTCCTCAGAGATCTATTGATAAACCTTTTAGATTATGTGTGGCTGATGTTTTCAAAGGTAAGTCCTCCTTCTACGGTGCTGTTCATTCTGGCCCTGGTTTTTCATTTTCTCCTTAGACGAAATTATTACACTGTCTTCATGTGCCAGTGTAAGGATCGTTGCCAAATTAATCTTGAAGTGCATAGTTCTAGTTCTTTAGCTCCCCTGCCCAGGAAACTCTTCAGTTTGCTTCAGTTTATGTCATTTCCCCAGCTCATGCTCCTCCTCCAGGTGTGGAGCCCCTTATCCTTTCTCTTCCTAGCCTCCTGTGTTTTTCCTCTCATCGGATCTCTTTAGTTTCTGTATCCTTCAGCCAAACTGGATTGTTAACTATTTCTTAACCACATGGAGTCTTTGTTGCCACTCTGGCTACCCAGTATTCTGCTCTTCTTTTTCTTCACTTGTCCATCTCCTACCCATCTGTAGTGGTCTGGGTCCAGTCAAGAGGTAGATACCATACATTGGTAAAAAGAGAAGTTTAATATAAAGAAATATGAATATGATAAAAGAGTGACTGTAAGATGAAAGGAAACTCTGTCTGGTACCGGAGGGCAAACTGTATGCAAAGAAAGAAAAACTTAGGAGGCCGTGCTGGAGAAGGTGTTGTATTAAATCCCTAAGGGTACATCCAATTTAATGTGTACAGGACCCTCTTTAGAAAACTATAAAATAGAAATGGAATAAAGATCTTAATAAATAAAAGGGTATAGCATATATGTTGGAATAATCAGTACAGTATAGATGTCTGTGGTCTCCCAAATCTCCATTATCACTGAGCAATCAGTGCAGAGTGGGTTCAGAACGGAGCAGCAATAAATTGGTACCTGATGGGCTCACCCATGCACGTACCCTATGGTGCCCCGCTGTGTTCTCTGTATCCTCTGTCATTGCATTGTTTGTGTGGCATTATAATTGTTTCTGTACCTTTTATTTAACTTAGATTGTGAAGTCCTTAAGAGCGAGTACTGTCTCTTCTGTCTTTATCTGCGGGACCTAGCTCAGTGCCTGGCACGTAGTACATGCTTAATAAATGTTTAATAAATGGATGAATGAAGATGCTTCCCAAAAAATCATTCAATGAAATTGAAATGAATCATCACTATTATTAGCTTCCCAATTCTAGTAGTAGAAGAAATATGGTAATGCTTTTTAAAATGCCTGTTACCTATTTAAAATACAAAATACAAAAATAATGCTTTGATTAACAATATTTGCTGACTCTGCTTTTTCACCTTCTGTTCTCTCTCTCGTTGGCTGCTTCCTGGCTTCTGCTTACACTCCTCCCTGTCAGCATTGACTTTGGCTACCAAAGTTGGTAACTCAGGTTACCAAATGACCCTTTGGTTGCCAAAGTCAATACACATTTTTCAGTTCTGTCTTACTTGCACCTTACTTGAATTTGGCATTGCTTCTGAGACTGATAGCCATATCCACCTTGAAACTTTTCTCCCTTGGTTTCTGTGACCCACCATCTCCTGCTATCCTATTTCTCTGACTTCTCTGTGTCTTCTTTGTGGGCTCCTCTTTTTCTGTCTCCTAACTGGTGTTCTGTTGCTTCAGTCTTTTTCTCAATCTACATGCTGTTTTCAGACAGACATCCATGGCTCATCTACCTCCTGCATCCTGATGCTTCCCAAATCTGTATCTCCAGCTCAGGCCTGTTCTCACTCTCTGGATACACGTGCTAACTACTGCTGGACATCTCCACAGGGAGTGTGCTCCCGGGGTCCCATTCTCATGGAATTTGATGTGATTGGTGTCCCCTGGGATGCATCTTCTCCCACCTGTATGTCTTGTAGACACTTCACATTCACCAAGCCTACACGGCTCTTGTTCCTTAATTTCCTGTCTCACATTTAATGCACCATCATCTTAGACTTCTCCCTTTTTGCCATCTCCCTTTTTGCCGTTATCTGTCATCTGCCTTATCACCCAAATATCTACTTTATTCCCAAATTCTTGAGTTTACTTCCTGTCTGCAGTGTGTGCATTTCAGTCCACCTCCCCTCCTCTCTGACACAGAGATACCATCATGTCACTTCTCTGTTCACTATTCTTTACTGGCTTCCTTTTCTTTAACTGAGGATGAAATTCCAGCTCTGACCATGATTTATGAGGCCCCTTTATCATTTGTCCCTTCCTGTTCCTGTTGCCTCATGTCTTGCCTTTTCCTCCTTACTCCATGTGGTCCCATAAACATGTCATATAAATGACACATTGGTCTTAGCACATCTCAGATGCAGTTACGACTCTGTGCCTTTGCACAAACAGTATCCTGGGTCAGCAGTGTTTTCCTTCTTCCCACTACCCATATACACAAGTACCTGGTAAACCCCTGTTCTTTCTCCTTCTGAGTGCCCAGCTAAAGTGTAGTCATTCCCCCTCATCATGGATTCTTTGGTGTACCTTTTTCTATTTTCATTGTACACTCTAAATAATATTTGTCTCTGGACAGTATAATTGTTTTTGTCTCTCTCTTCACTGGGGTAAACCCCTTTACGGGTAGGGGCTTATATTTCATCTTTTTATCCCTAGAGGTTAGCACATGACTTGGTACTTAGTAAGCACTCAGTAAATATTTGAAAAAGGAATGAATTTCACTTTTTATAACATGAATATTTTTATTTATAAGAAAGTCTAGAGTGGAATGTGGTACGCTATATTTAGTAGGTGTGTTAAAAATTATGAAATGATCACTGCTTAATGTGCTTTGCACTACCAGTTTTATGTAACTCCTAGGGAACTAACTGTAGCTGACAGCAGCGATCCTCAGATAACATTGCTATATGAATTGTAAGATTTGGGCATGTTTTGCAGATCAAGGATCTGGATTTTGTGTAACTGGTAAAATTGAAGCTGGTTATATCCAGACCGGTGACCGACTACTAGCAATGCCTCCTAATGAAACTTGTACTGCAAAAGGTATTCCTCTGCAAGATTCTTTTGCTAAAAACCTTTAAGTTGAGACAGCAGATTTTTAAAAGTAGTTTGGTTATTAACTCCTGAGTAAATAACCTCTTAGTGAAATTGTAACTGACTGTCAAAGTGATACTAACTGTTGAAGATAAAAATGTGAAAACATTAAACGATTTTTTCTGTTGTGACTGTGTGTATATAAATGTACATAGAACATTCTAACTGTGGTAGCATTTCTTCTTTTTATTTTTTCTGACACTGATTCTAAAAGCTTGGTTAGGATTTAACCAGATGTATAGACACCTGACAGATACATTTAAAATAGTATGCAGTAGCAGAAATTAAATCTGGCCCCATCCTGGCACTAAACAGGCAATAACAAAGCAGACTGCTTGCTGCACCGTGTTGTTTTGAAATGTGTATTTCAAAATTACTATAAGTTAACAGCTTTGATCGTGTTTATACCAAAAAAGTTTTTTTGCACAAAGACCTAAGAAAATAAGATGCAAATGCAGAGAATCCTAATGTTGAAAAGAGAAATTGAGCTAATGTGCCACAATTACTGCTTTCCCACCTGTAATATATGGCCTTTCATAATGACCAGTAACTATTTCTCTCTTCGAATCCTTTGACCTTGCAAGTGTATGCATTCTTTCCTAATTCTGCTTAAAAGTTTATAATTCTGTACTTATCTTTTTTGTTTTTATTTTTTTTAATTTTTTTTAATTCTGTACTTATCTTAATCTAGCTTCCAACTTCAACATAAAATTGATGATCTATTTTATACTATAGAGTAATAATTTATAACAATTTTAAGCTAAAGTATACTGAGAATGTTAAAAAGTTTAAGATGTCAGTACTTTTCCTCTGTAACTCTTTTTTTTAAAATATTTATTTATTTTGAGAGAGAGAGAGAGAATGAGTGGGAGTGGCAGACGGAAAGGGAAAGAGAATACCAAGCTGACTCCCTGCTGAGCATGGAGCCCAGTGCAGGTCTCGATCTCACAACCCTGAGATCACAACCTGAGCTGAAACCAAGAGTCAGGTGCTTAACCGACTGAGCCACCCAGGCACCCCTCCTCTGTTACTCTTATTTATAGTTTATATCCAGAGTTGGTACCTGACTGGTTTATAAGTTTGAATGTACATTTTGTTTGAATTAATTTGCTTACTTTATAAGCTGATTTCTTAAAGATTATAAGAAATTAATGAGTATCTGTTTAGGTAACAGAGTTTAAACTAAATTTAAAGATGAATAAGGGAATGAAAGCCAAAGTTACTTCCACTTTAACTTTTTTCTTTCTTGCCAGCCTAGGGATCATGAAAATTCTGTTTAGATAAAAAGCAATGCACATGTTTTTTTTGTTTTTTTTTTTAAGATTTATTTATTTTAGAGAGAGCACGAGAGCATGAGCAGGGGGAGTGGCAGAGGGAGAGATAATCTCAAGCAGACTCCTCACTGAATGCGTAGCCCCACAGGAGGCTTGATCTCACAACCGTGAGATCATGACCTGAGTCGAAACCAAGAGTCGGACGCTCAGCTGACTGAGGCACCCGGGCGCCCCAGTAATGTGTGCTTTTTATAAAAGAATCATTTTCCATTGACCTATTGTTTGCAAGTTCAGATCTCTGTTTTTGTTTTTTAAAGTGATCAAGAGCTACAACACTTTTGAAGTACTAATTTATTTGTACATTAATGAGCTTTCTTGAGAATAGGAATTTTTATTTTTTTTTATTTTTATTTTTTTTAAAGATTTTATTTATTTATTTGACAGAGAGAGGCACAGCGAGAGAGGGAACACAAGCAGGGGGAGTGGGAGAGGGAGAAGCAGGCTTCCCGCCGAGCAGGGAGCCCGATGTGGGGCTTGATCCCAGGACCCTGAGATCATGACCTGAGCCGAAGTCAGACGCTTAACGACTGAGCCACCCAGGCACCCCAAGAATAGGAATTTTTTTTTTTTTTTAAGATTTTATTTATTTATTTGACAGAGAGAGAGAGACAGCGAGAGAGGGAACACAAGCAGGGGGAGTGGGAGAGGGAGAAGCAGGCTTCCCACTGAGCAGGGAGCCCGATGCGGGGCTCGATCCCAGGACCCTGGGATCGTGACCTGAGCCGAAGGCAGACGCTTAACGACTGAGCCACCCAGGCGCCCCAAGAATAGGAATTTTTAAAATAATCAATAGACATGAATTAAAACCATGATCCTAAAATTATCATGGACCTTACAGATTGGCTCTTTTGTAACCTCCAAAATCATAATTTACCTCTGGAAGTACTACATTGTTTTCCTCTCTCCATCCTGTCCCTTCCTCACCAGAAAAACTCTAACCATTTGTCTTTAATCTTAAGGGGAAGCTGTATCAGAAGCACCTGAGATCATACCCAACTCCTTGACAGCCGCTCTTATAACCCAACTTGGAGGTTCTCAGTCCTCAATTTCTAACTCTTGCTTTTGCTTGATTTACTTGATTTTTCAGTGCACCTTTCTATTTCAACAATTCTGTCACTAACCAGTAGTATCCTCAAAGAGAGAAGTAACTAAATCTACCAACAAATGGAAATTCTAAATTAAGTTTTCATTTTATTAACATATCAGGTTCATGGATTGTTATAAAAGAACTTCTTTGTGTGATGTCTGTCCAATGAAGAAGGTCCTTAAGAAGATGAATATCATATATAGAACATTGTAACATCTTTGGAGGGAGAAAATCAGGTGATAGATTGCCTCTAAAAAATTTTATATTGCTAATTGAACTCCTAGTATGAAAGCTCTTGAGAATCTTAAGCTAAAGGCAGTCTCTGTTGTATATAAGTAGCTAGCCCCTGGCTTCAGACAATGTTCCACATTTCAGAGCAAAAATCAGATATGGTCACTTTAAGTTTACATTTTAAAACTAAATTTAATTAGTTGAAAATTTAACAAACATTTCTTAATATCATAATTGTTACATTTTTTGGAGTCAGGAACCTCTCTGATGCCTTGGTGAAAGTTATGGCCCCTTTTAGATTAATGCAGATGTGTACATACATAAAATTTTAAATAAAACTGTAGGTTGTCTCAGAGCTCTTAAAGTTTTCCTTGAACTCATAAAAAGTCTAAAAGAAACTTGCTTAAGAGTTTCCTAAAAGTGGGGCGCCTGGGTGGCTCAGTCGTTAGGCGTCTGCCTTCAGCTCAGGTCATGGTCTCAGGGTCTTGGGATCAAGCCCCGCATCAGGCTCCCTGCTCAGCTGGAAGCCTGCTTCTCCCTCTCCCACTCCCCCTGCTTGTGTTTCCTCTCTCACTGTGTCTCTCTCTGTCAAATAAATAAAATCTTCAAAAAAAAAAAAAAGTTTGTTAAGAGTATGCTACATGGGAAAAGTATTTTGAGAAAGATATGGATGAGTTATAATTTACTAAAAACATCTCAATCCAGAACTATTTGACAGTGGTGAAATGAATAGAAAATTCATTTTCTGGCCTGTGTACTGTATTGGCCTGTGTACTGTCTTCATCAAAGTTCTAGTGGAAAGGAACTTGCCCCATTAATTGCCCCTTAGAATCAGAAAATATCAGAAAATATGAGATACCTTTTAAAAGCTTTTGAATAAGGGAGCTGCGTAATGTCCTTTGTAATTGTTCTTCAGGATTATCCCTAGGTAATAAAGGTATATAGCAACACCTGGGACCATTTTTAAATTAAATTTCCTACACTTTTCATGTAATTAGTTATCATTGTTCATCTCTCTGGGAAGCATTTCTTTTGAGCCAGGAGTAGTGAAGGGGCCTGTGAAGAGCCCATCTGACTGAGCACTGATGCCCTGAGGGTTACTCAGAGAACTCAGGTGACTGTTCAGGTGGTTGTCTAATTAAAAGCAAAGTTCAAGAGAATAAAATACTACTGGACACCTTCCTTAGTCCCGTATTTTATGTTATCAAGTCATTTGAACTGCATTGTTATACATGCAGCTATTAATATAAGTGAACTATTTGAATGGGGTGCGTTTAATGAATATACTGGTTGTATAAATGAGTTTTAAAATTTTGATTAATTAAGCTGAAATCGGCCTTTTTTGGAATAATAGGAATTACTTTATTTTTAGGGTGGTGTTCTAGAAGAGTCAAGTTTAGAGGAAGTGTGTTTTCCTCAACGCTCACAGTTACACTTCTCATTCTCAATCCATTCATATTGAAAATGATGAGTAGTGACTGATGAGGCATAAATAAGCCAAACTCTCTTGGTTGTTATGGTTTGATATTGAGGTGTTTCACTGTATGCTTTGGTTCTTACTCATTTCCAGGAATCACTCTGCACGATGAACCCGTCGACTGGGCGGCAGCAGGTGATCATGTTAGTCTTACGTTGGTTGGGATGGATATCATCAAGATCAAGTGAGTGAGAAAATGAGTTTAAGCGACCATTGTTTTAGATATAGGACCTCAAAACATAGATTTTGCTGTTCACGCGCTAAACTGAAAGAATGAATATAATTTCGAATTTCATTTCGCCAGAAATAGGCACTTGTAGAAGCATAAGAATGATGAGCAAAACCTATTTAAAACTGAAATTAATACATATCAGCACGTGTACTTGACACCAAGTCCTTTGAATGAAAGCTATAATGTTAAAAGTGGTGTAAGGTTAATAGTGGTATAAAGCTATGCTTTAACCCAAAAGGAAGTATTTAGAAAAACTCCCCAATTTACTTGATTGTTTCTTTGTAAACGGTTTTGGAGGTACTGCTATTGAATGTATGTTTATCTTTCCTCCAACTACCTTCTCTCTCTCTCTCTTTTGTTTTGTTTTGTTGCAGTGTTGGCTGCATATTTTGTGGCCCCAAAGAACCCATTAAAGCTTGCACTCGTTTCAGAGCTCGAATCCTCATCTTTAATATTGAAATTCCTATCACTAAAGGATTTCCTGTAAGTTTTGAAATGTTTGTTATTGTCACTTCAAAGTAACTTCATCCTAAAAAGTAGTAACTTACTTTACAAGTGAGAATGCTGTAGTTATTTTCAACTAACATCTTAATATTCTGATCTCACTGATATGAGGAATTCTTAATCTCAGGGAACAAACTGAGGGTTGCTGGAGTGGTGGGGGTGGGAGGGATGGGGTGGCTGGGTGACAGACACTGGGGACGGTATGTGCTATGGTGAGCGCTGTGAACTGTGTAAGACTGTTGAATCACAGACCTGTACCTCTGAAACAAATAATACATTATATGTTAAAAAAATAAAAAGAAGATAGTAGGAAGGGAAAAATGAAGAGGGTGAAATCAGAGGGGGAGACGAACCATGAGACTGTGGACTCTGAGAAACAAACTGAGGGTTCTAGAGGGGAGGGAGGTGGGGGGATGGGTTAGCCTGGTGATGGGTATTAAAGAGGGCACGTACTGCATGGAGCCCTGGGTGTTATACGCAAACACTGAATCATGGAACACTACATCAAAAACTAATGATGTATGGTGATTAACATAACATAATAAAAAAAAAACAAAAAAAATCCTTAATATTCTAATCCAGAAAAACATGAGATTAGACTTTGAAAGTCATTTTTATTTTTTTATTTTGGTCATTGAGCCTAGGGATTTTTCTCAAAGAGGCATTAAGAAGAAATAATCAATAGGATACAAACTAATGGTAATAGTCAAACTCATCTAGGGAAAATGGTAGATACTTTATTGTGTTCTAGAGGGTATCTGACTAATCGCAGATTGTGTCTTTCTGTTCTTGCTTTAATACGCTTATTTATAGTGCTTTCCTATCATAAAAGTAATAAATTATTATATAAAACTTTCGAAACACACAAATAAAAGATAAGAATATAATTACATAATACATAACTGTCTCTACACTTTACATTTTAGTGATTTTTTACGTGTGCATGTTTGGTATTTATGAGTATATTCTAGGGATGCTTGCCATAGAATTAACTTTAATTGGGCTGAAGCAATACATTCAAACCCTGCAAGCTGTGAGGTTAGTTTGGTAGATTATTATTTCCCAGCATCATTTGAACATACACATTTATGGGAAGGAGGGGGATTTTATACTGTAATGTTACTTAGCCAGAAGACATACTACTTGTGAATTGCATGAATTCCTTCTCTTAGGTGTAATTTTTTTCCAGATGTTTGGGGGCCATACTCTGCTTATAGTTTAATACTTTGTTTTTGCCGCTTAACAGATGACGTTTTCCCCATTAGGCTTTTCTTTTCTTGATCAGCCTATATAGTACAGATTTGCACGACAAAAAATGTTTCTCAGTGGAATTAAATAGCTTGCCTTTGAAAATACAAACAGGTTGTTTTCATCATTTGATGCATTATTGCAATAAAAAATAAGACAATAATAGTAATTGACCTTTAAACTTAATTTAGTTAGTGATAATGTTTTAGAGGTTGGGAATAAATTTATTTAGCTCATTTAAATTCATTTTATACTTATACACCTTTATTTGAGATAACCATGTGCTTTGATTATAATCCTTTATAATTATTTCTATGTAAATTTGATCAGATAAAAATTATAAGATACTGTTGAAGTATTATAGTTTTATAATCCATTTCCATTTCCCCCACATGCTAAAAAAGGAGTATAAGTTTCTCTCCCAAAAAAATGGTTATAGTTGAAAATATTTAATTTTTTTTTTTAATGTTTTATTTATTTATTCATGAGAATCAGAGAGAGAGAGAGAGAGGCAGAGGCAGAGGGAGAAGCAGGCTCCCCACCTAGCAGGGAGCCCGATGCGGGACTCGATCCAGGACCCTGGGATCATGACCTGAGCTGAAGGCAGACACTTAACCATCTGAGCCACCCAGGCGCCCCAAAAATATTTAATTTTTAAATATCTAGAATTCATGTTTGATAAGCAAGAAACTACAGCTAATTTGCTATGAATGAATGGCCCTCGTTCTTAGAAAGCAGTATGTCCAATGGGGAGAAGCCAGAGAGGTTGGTTACTGCATGTTTTTACTCATGCAGCGATAATTTTTTTGCCATTGGAGAGGCAGAGAGGTCAAGAGGTCGTTACTTTCAATAGTAATATTGTCTTCCTGTGTACTGTAGTTTCTTAAAAATATGTATGAATTGAAAGTTTGTCAGTGCTGCTTTTATGCAATTCCACCTGCGTATATTGATTCACGAATACCCGGATGAAATTTGTTTCAGAAAAAACAGTTGTGTTTTGTCATTTAATCTACCTCTTGTGGGAAGAAACCTTCAGTTTTTGTTTGTTTTGTTTTTAAACCAAGAAAAGGCTCCCTAAGCAATTAAAATTTACTATTTAGGGACTGTTTTTTTTTTTTTAAGATTTTATTTATTTATTTGACAGAGAGAGAGACAGTGAGACAGGGAACACAGGCAGGGGGAGCGGGAGAGGGAGAAGCAGGCTTCCCACTGAGCAGGGAGCTCCATCCCAGGACCCTGGGATCATGACCGGAGCCAAAGGCAGACGCTTAATAACCGAGCCACCCAGGCGCTCCAAGGGACTAATTTCTTAACACTACAGAAATATGTGTCTCTTGGTTTATATGGTAAACTCGATTTAAGAAGAAAAAAATAGAAGAATGGGTTAGACTTTAAATTCATGTGTTTTTTATTGTGGTAAAATATTTTGTAACATAAAATTTACTATTTTAATGATTTTTAAGTGTCCAGGTCAGTGGCATTAAGTACACTCACATTGTGGGGCCATCAACACCATCCATCTTCAGAGCTTTTTCCTCATCCCCTACTGAGGCTCTGTACCCTATTATCCCTTCTCCTTTTCCCCTGGTAACCACTATTTTGTTTTCTCTATGAGTTTGCGTATTCCAGGTGCCTCCTTTAAGTGGAATCATACAATTTTGCCCTTTTGGGTCTGACTTACTTCACTTAGCATAGCATAATGTTGTCAGAGTTCATCAGTGTTGTAGCATGTATCAGAATTTCATTTCTTTTTAAGGTTGAATGCTATTCCTTTGTATGTATACGCCACCTGTTTATCCATTCATCTGTTGATGGACATTTGGCTTGTTTACATCTTAGGGCAGTTGAACATTGGCATACAAGTATCTGTTTGAGCCCCCAGGTTCCATTCTTTCGGGTGTATACCTAGGAGTGGAATTGTTGGATCATATGGTCATTCCGTGTTGAACTTTTTGTGGAACCACCAAACTGTTTTCTGCAGTAGCTGCGCCAGTTTATGTTCCTGCCAGCACTGCACAGCTGTTCTGATTTCTCCACTTCCTCATCAACACTTGTTAGTGTTGGGTGGGGGGTGATTTTTGTTGTTTGTTTGTTTATAATAGGCAAACTCAGCGTGAAATGGTATCTCGTTGTGCTTTTGATTTGCACTTCCCTAATAGCTAGTGATGTTGAGCATCTTTTCACTTCTTTATGTATTTTGGGTATTAATCCCTTGTCGGATACATGATTTGCAGATATTTTCTTCATTCTATGGGTTGTCTTCTTGATCGCTTAATAGTGCTGTTTGATGTACAGAAGTTTTTAATTTTGATGAGGTCCTGTCATCATTGCCAGATTCAACATCAAGGACACTTCCCCCTCTATTTTCTTCTATGAGTTTCATAGTTTTAGTTCTTTTGTTTGGGTCTTTGATCCATTTTGAGTCAATTTTTTGTACATGGGTAAAGTAAGGCTTCATCTTCATTCTTTTGCATGTGGATATCCAGCTTTCCCAGCACCATTTGTTGTAAAGACTGTCCTTTCTCTATTGAGTGGTCTTGGCATCCTTGTTGTAAACTAATTGACTGTATATGCATTAATAATTTTATAATAAGGGTTACCTGGAGGTGTAAGGAAAATAATAATTTGGCTTATTTTGCCACCTAACAGATTATGTAGCTCATTACAGTTTATAATTTTATTTTCACAACTGCACATGAAGTAGAGTCCCAACCCTTATCTGCAACTCTTCAAGCTGGTGTGTTTCAGAATGCAGAAATATTCAGATAATAGAAAGGTGATGTGGTGCATGTATGTTATGTAAAATCCCTGACAGAGAGTGGGGCAACACCCTGTAATCAAACATACTAATCATTCTGTACCACAGCTTATGAATACTAATGCTAAGTGAAAAAAATAAGGACTGTAAATTGCCTTACTTCAAGTGCTGTTTTACTACTTAAATAGGTTTAGAGCAGAATTAGGAAAAACTTGGGTTTTCAGTCCTTAGGATTTTGGAATTGCAGATAAGATTGTGCACTTGTGTTAGTGTTGTCTGCACTTAAGGATGAGGAATAGGAGACTTGGGGGTGGTGGCTATCTGGACAAGAAGTGATTAAGCCACGACTCGTACTCACTACTTTCCACTTTGAAATTGAGTACTTTCTTTTCCTTTTACGTTATGCTGTAGACTGCTTTGAATTATAGGTGACTTTGGTTATATATAATATGAATTAAATGTTAAGATAATATATAATTACTTTCCACTTATTTGTATGTAGATTTTTTTCACTCGTGTGTTCCACAGGGGTTTTTTGTTTTTGAGCTACTACCTGTAAGATGGTGTAGAGATAAAAAACAAAACTTACTCCATACTGGCACAACCCATTCTTCATCCACTTCATTGGATGGAACCTACACAAAGCTCACAAATAGGGTAGGAAACTTAACTAGGTTCATGTGCCTCTATTCTTTCAAATTTGGCAAGCCATGGATGGAGACCAGTACCTACTTCTTAGTTACACTCGAGCCAAGTAAGGGACTTCTGCTTACTTACCTATTCGTTGCAAAAGAAATGTTTCTTAGATATGTAGACCTACATTTATGTTATACATTGGTGCTATTTGACCCCTGAATCCTTTGGACACACAAATGTGACTTTACCATGCATTATGGAAGGTTTTTTTCCCCCTAGGAGTTGGTTGTTAAATTTTTCTGGAATGTTTCCAGTTTATAATGGTTAAATGCCATTGATAAAAACAACAAAAACAATATAAAACAAAAACAAAAAACAAAACCCAAAAACCAAAAACCCAAAACTAATTTGCCTTTGCAGAGTAATGGAGGTTCGGTTGTGCCTTAAAAAAACAAAGGAACACCACCTGACTGATTTCCTCCATATGTTTTAGGTGTTCTTATTTCTTTATTCTTTTATTTATTTCACAAGTATTTACTGAGCGCTGATTAAATATCTGGCACCGGTCTTACAAAGTTTATATTTACATGGGATGACAGACACTTAAAACAGCAGTTACAATAAAGGTGAGATGTTATGGTGTGGGATTACAGAACACAAAGGAAGGGATCTAGCTCAGACTAGGGGTTCAAGCTTCTTGTAAGAAGTGATGCTTTACTCTAAGAGAGGTAGAGTAGGATGAGTAAGAATTAGCCAAATGCAGCTGGTGTGTTCTGGCCAGAAGCATAAGATGTGTAAAAGCCTAAAGGTTAGAAAGGACTTGGTTCATGTAGGGAGTGGAAGCTCTGTGTGTCTGGAGCAGAGAATGCGAGAGGGATGGAGAGAGATGAGGCTGGAGAAGTAAGTGACAGTCAGGTTGAGAAGAGTCTTGGTGCCTTGTAGTGGAATTAAAGTTTCTGTGGTTTTAAAAAGCAAGGATATACCATTAAATCTGTCTTTTAGAAAATCAGTCGGGTAGACATAGGAAGAATGGGTGGGAGGGGACAAGAGTGGTGGCAGAGAGATCAGGAAGGAGCCTGCATTTTAACTCGGATAAGAGAGGATGGTCCTGGACTGGGGGCAGCATTGTTCTGGAGAGAGAAGTAGACAGAATTAACCAAGTGCTGATTGAAAGACTTGGTTTTTAGAAAGTTACAGAGTCCAGGATTGTGCATCCACAAGTCCCCCTGGTATTTCTATTTTCTGAACGTGCAAATTGTTTCAGCCAGGAAATTTCATAGTAGAAGTGTCAGTGTTTTTCTTCAAGCAAAGAGCATAAAATGGTATTTCAAACGAGTTATACTTTAGCTTTGCCACTTCCTTAGTATTTGGTCTTCCCACTATACCCTCCTGTAGACATGTTGCACACTTGGTGCTTATTTGCATGAGAATAGCCAGTCTGACTCAGACTCCAGTTGACCTCAGCATAAAATTCACCTCTGAAATATGTCACCATGGCCACATTAAGTTACTTAGACTTTTTTTTTTTAAAGATTTTATTTATTTATTTGACAGAGAGAGTATACAAGCAGGGGGAGTGGGAGAGGGAGAAGTAGGCCCCTCGCCGAGCAGGGAATCCAATGCAGGCCTCGATCCCAGGACCCTGGGATCATGACCTGAGCCGAAGGCAGACGCTTAACAACTGAGCCACCCAGGCACCCCTTACTTAGTCTTTTTGATATTAAACTTCCTTACACATAAAACATGAACAGTAATAGCAAATATCCAAGGTCATCAATTAACTGAATATTTACCTTGTGCTAGGCACCACTTCGACATAACATCATCTGATTTTCCTCAGTGGTAAGGAACCTGAGGCTGGAGGTGTTGGGGGTAAAGGGCTTTTCAAGGACTTGCCCCAAATCATACACCTGGAAAGGGTAGAGTCAGGCCTGGCTTCAAAGCCTGTCTACACTGTCACATAATCTCTTATTCTCATTATCCAACAATGAATACATTAAGTACTGCTGAATATGACATGATCCACCTTCCCTCATTTTTATGATGGAGTAATTTGCATCTGTTGAGCATCTCGTCTCCCGGGCAGTGTCTCTGATCCTGTTCAGTTCTCTTCACAGTCCTGTAAGGAACGTTGTATGATCTACTAAGGTTCACACAGTAAGGTGGTGGAGGAGAAACTTGAACTGGCTCCATGACCTTTTTCCCTTAGTAAATTAGAGAATACCCTGATCAGAGTGTGGGACTTAGAGGAAGCAGCTGGAGACCCTGGAAGGTCCAGGCGGGAGTGCTGGCTGTCAAAATGTGATGAGATGTGACTGTCAGAATAAAAGGCCACAGATGTACGGTAAAGTATTTTTTGACATGACAATTTTTTGTTTTAGGTGCTGTTACACTACCAGACTGTCAGTGAACCTGCCGTTATTAAACGACTGATTAGTGTCTTAAACAAAAGCACAGGTGAAGTCACAAAGAAGAAGCCAAAGTGAGTGTTTTAATGCACAAATAGTGAATACAAGCAATTTAGCAGATTTTTTTACTGATTAATTCATTTTTGTAATATTTCTGTTTGTGATAAGTAAAGTCTATTTTTACTTGGGCCAGAAATCTTTTTTTTCAAAAACTAGATTAAAAGAAACACAAAACACATGTTTAAGCTCCCGTCTAGGTATGAATGCTAGATATAATTTCTGTTGTGGGTGGGGGCAGTAGGGTGTGAACTGTATATAAAAATTAAGTATATAGATATAGATATAGATATAGATATCAAGCCCTAGATGCTGATGATGTAAAAATAAAGGGCACTTAAAAAAAATCAGTTCTACATTTTAAAGAATGAGTTTGAATTATGCCTAGCCACTAGTTCCAAATTCCAGCTGAGTGGTCCTCTTAACTATCTTGTCACCCCCTTAATGAGAATCATTCTTTATGCTAAGAACACTCCAGGAAGAAAGTGAATTACATAGTACTGTGTAGCTTCTAGAAATTATTTTCTTTCTGCTCAGAATCCACTTGGAGCTTTAAGCTGAGGTGATCACCACCATGTTGTTTCCCTCTGATTACCATTAATATCCAGGCTTAAATGTGGACAGTTTCCTTTGGTTGGGACAAGGTTGGGATTTTTCAGAAGGAAGTGCTTCCTGAGAAACTTAAGTTTCTTACCCTACTTCAATAAAGGCTGACCACAGTTTGGCTTGGCTGCTTCAGCTTTGGGGTTTTCCTCACTTCAACCCTATGGGGAATCCCACCCAAAATCCCCTTTTTTCAGTCTTTGGGTGTTCCTCTTCATTTGCACCTGTGTAAGAGGCCAGAGTTGGTTAGTGGATTAATAGGTCGGCTGCGAGTAGGAGAGAGGGTCTTCACACTTCTCTGAACCCATGCCTGTTTCTCCATTAGTTAGGAAGAAAGGGCTACTTAATCTCTCTCTGAAAGATAGTTCTTTTTTTTATTTTTTAAGATAAGTTTTAAGAACTGACTGAACTATGGTTGACATACAGTGTTCTATTAATTTCAGGTGTGCAGCATAGTGACTCAACAGTTCTGTGCATTTTTCAGTGTAGTCACTGATAGTTCTTCATTTTTAACCTGAGTCTTTAGCTTCTGGCATGAGTGTGGCATCATGTTCTGAGAACTGTAACTAATGGCTAACACTTCTTGAGGAGCACTATTTCCTAGACTGCTTTCGCATGATTTATATTCTCAGCAACCCTATGAAGCATGTACTCTTGTCCCCATTTTTCAGATAAGGAAACTGAGGTGTAGAGAGGTTATATAACATGTTCAGGTTCACGGAGCTAGCAAGGGGCAGTCAGGATTTTAACCTAGTCCGTTGGTTCACATACATTATTATTTTTGGCAGGAGCCAGGTTATTGGACCCACACAAGTGATTCGGAGAATTCTCAATCTAGAATTGACTCATCATGTCTAATCCTGAATTGTCCCCTCCCTGCTTCTGCTACAAAGTCCTTGCTCAGTGATGCTAGGTTTTAATATATTCTCATGTTAATTTTCCCTGGCCCCTTATTTGTAGCTTTTCTCTTATTTTGCACCAACACCATTTGGTCTCTCTGCTTCATTTCCACTTCAGGTATATTGTAGATTCAGTTGTTTTATGTGGAATGGAATCGAGCTTTCTAAAAACAAAATTAAGTGCAAATAATGAATATATTAGATGCTCTCCTTTCTTAGGAATGGGGCTTTGGACTGAAATTGTCCAAAACCAGTATTTGGAAATTTTGGAATACTCTTTTAGAAACTTGTTTGGCTTATTCTTACCTGTCTGTCCCTGAACTAATTTTTCAGGAGAGTCTATAATTGCTATCTTCTATCCTTCTAGAGCACATCAAAATTAAGTTAGAGAACCTTTTCAGAGTGCCCCCTTTTGGGTTCTAGTCTTTCAGTAAGTTTAGATGAGCCCACACACAAGGATTTTTATGTATTTGTATGAAACTGCTTACAGTCAGGCTCATGTCCCCAGTCCCCCCACCTTCATTTCCTACAAACATCATATTGTGGAAAACTCTTACGTGATTTTATTCTGAACCCCTGTTCGAAAATCACTATTCCTGTGTGTGAGAGAGAGGAGGGAGGGAAAGAGAGAAATTTAGAGTAGTCTTTTGGCACTAGGAGATTGTCCTAGATAACTTCTAACACATAATCCACCAGTTAGCATTTTACATTGTATCCCTCTTTTAAAATGAAAATTCTTTACTTTCCTTATTAATTGAACCTCTCAACTGCATGAGGAAAAAAGGGAAGGCTTTGGTGGAGGGTCCTTGAACATTTTAGGTTATAAGGTCCTTCAAGAGTTGTATTTGGAAGATTGGTTTAAAAAATACATATATACATACATATATATATAAAATGAACCAGTTAATATTTCTTCTATCCAGAATCATTCCTCTCATTTCTTTCAGCTAACCCAGAAAAATACAAAGGCATATATTTTCATTTTTAAAAACTTTTTTTTTTTTCTTTTTAAAAAGTTTTTGAAGGTTGATTTGTTGATCGAATGTGAAGTATTTATTTTTCAGTCTGTTACTGCCTTTATTCACCTGTATGGTCCATCCCTGTTCCCCACCCACCTTTTGTGTGCTAGGCTGTTGACTAAAGGCCAGAGTGCCTTGGTGGAGCTGCAGACACAGCGCCCGGTGGCTCTGGAGCTGTACAGAGACTTTAAAGAGCTGGGGAGGTTCATGCTGCGCTACGGGGGCTCCACGATCGCGGGGGGCGTGGTCACGGAGGTACTGTGGAGGGCGTTGCCTTGTGTGCACGTGTCTTGTCTTTACTGCTCTGTAGGAAGAATTCCTGAGGGCTCATGCCTGAAGGGGAGCACAGATTTTAAAATTTATATTAACATTTCTTTTAAATGATGGCAAGAAAATATTTGGTTTTAGAACTTTTCATGGTGAGACTTCTGAACTGTCCTCTCCATGAAAAATGTTTCTCAGAATTAAAGTAAGCTCGTTGAAAAATAGATGTGTAAGTAAGCAATCCACATTATGCGAACACAGTCTTTAGGAGTCAAACAGTTGGGGGAGCTGATTCCATTTACTAGAAGAGCCCGCCTTACTTTTTTTTTTTTTTTTTTAAATAACTGGTTCTCCGTGCATTTGAAATGATCCACTCAGAAAGTTCAATTAATTTTTCTGAAAGGGACCTGTTGTATAATGTAAGGTGCAGTTGAGTTTGGCGAAAATAGCCAGAGGCAAACCAGCAAACTTCAGTAATTTAAATGTTCTTCCACATAATCACTATTAATATAAATCTTAGAAATATTATATTTTTAACGAATACTTCATATGATTGTTTTCTGCATACAAATTATTCAGTTCATTTAATGGGATGTCTACTTTGAATGTAGAGCTTTATGTTGCATCAAAATTCAGTTATGCGTGCATCCTGCCAAAAGGCTGTGGCGCTCAGCTACCCACTGATTCCTAGCAGCACAAGTACATTCAGTTCATTCGCCTGTAAAAACAGGGTAATAGAACCTCCCTCCCATAGCTGTGAAGTGAAAGGCTCTCACAAAGCACTTGGCACAGTAATTGGCATTCAGTGACTGTTACCTAATGCACTGTCATCAACATCACAGTCTGCCAAGGCATTCTTTCTGAAAGAGCATTCTAGAAATAAGATGAGTTTCTTGTGGAAAATAATGGAGAGATTGTAGTAAATCTCAGAAATAGCATGACTGGGGAAGGGGAAAAGTAACAGGAAAAAAGAAAAGTTTCATCTTGACATAATGATTATATCGCTGCCATTTTCCTTTTTGTTTTTCTTAAAATGTGACAGATTAAGTTATAGCACCTTTTCTTTTTTTTCTTTTACAGATAAAAGAATGATGAGTCAGAATTTCTACCATGTTTCCAAATGCAATGAAATAGCTAACCTCTGTTTTTAAAGAATCCAGTTGTTCAGTTAAAGGAACAATGTGCAATTGGTTATTTTTTTAAATGAGAGAGAAACTTAAAACGATATAATCAGCTGCAAAGAAGTATTAATCATCACTCCTGCAAAAATTTCAAGTTGCCAAATGGCAAAGAAAGGCTAATATTACACTTTCATTTAAAAAACCGGCTTTCCCTTTGAAATGTTAGTGAATGGATTTACTTTGCTGAGGTTTATGGAAACTATCAGAAATATGTATTAGAAGACATTCAGTCATCATGAAATGAACTCTACTTCCAGCCAAACCACAAAATGTTTACAGTGTTCAACTCTACTGCACACATTTTAAGGAAAAGTAACTAAATTGGGTTGTTGAGGCAGTTAATATTTAACCTGAGCAATTTTTTTTTTTTTAGTTAACTAAGAAAAGATTTCCTGAAGGTTATAGGAAAAGTATTTTGTGTTGAGCATAAGAATATTCTTCCTCCAACAAATGAACTTTTGAAAGCTTAATTTGGAATTAGTGGAAACTGTCCTTTTGGTAACCAAGATATTATTTAAGGTGTGTAAAGCCAGCTAATAAAATACCTTAGTTTGAGCATAACAGCAGACTGTGTTTTGTTTCTTAGATTCTGTTTATGAGATTCTCTACCACCATTGCTAAGAATGACTTGGGGATTTTATGGGATCTGTTTCACCTAAGTTTCTCGGCTCTTTCACATGAATTCTTGTTTTTTTTTTTCCCCTTAGTAGCAGATCAAATTTCACCTCCTCCATTTCTTTTTTTTTTTTTTTAAAGATTTTTTATTTATTTATTTGACAGAGAGAGACAGCGAGAGCAGGAACACAAGCAGGGGTGTGGGAGAGGGAGAAGCAGACTCCCTGCTGAGCAGGGAGCCCAATGCAGGGCTCGATCCCAGGACCCTGGCATCATGACCTGAGCCGAGGGCAGACACTTAACAACTGAGCCACCCAGGCGACCCCATCTCCTCCATTTCTAATCATAATTTTATTTCTCTTATTCTCTTATTTATTTATTTAGAGGAGGGGAAGGGCAGAGGGAGAGAGAATCTTAAGCAGACTCCATGGCCAGCATGGAGCCCAGCACAGGGCTCGATCTCATCAGCCTGAGGTGATGACCTGAGTCGAAGTCAAGAGTCGGACGCTTAACCGACTGAGCCAGTCAGGCACCCCTCCTGTTACATATGGGATGACTTCATCTTGCATACCTTATAGACTGCAAGTCCCCTGTGAGTAAAAGTCATGTTTTTCTTTGAAGTTTCAACAGCAAACTCCAAGGTGTGCTTAGTTAACAGGTACTCGTTGAGCTGCCTCCTGAGTACAAGTTGCTTTAGAGTAGAATTCGTGCTGAGCTGAGCCTGGGACTCTGATCTGATAGACTGTATGATAAGCTTTTTTTGTTGGGAAATGGTGTGATTTGTATGTTGATATACAACAGCATTTCTTTTATTATTCTGTGGAACAATATACATCCATATTCTAAAACACACAGAGCGTAAATGTGCTGCTTGGTGAATGATCACAAAGGGAACACACCCCTATAATACATTTCTTTACTGAGAAGTATTTGAGTAGTTGTTACTTCAGAGTAAACTTGCTAAGGTAAGAAAGTGTTTTATTTATGTATTATGTTAATCAGGAATTTAACTGGTAAGTCTGACAAAACTTGAAGTGACTTAAGCAAAAAAGAAAGACTAGCAGTAGACTTGCTTTGACTCTGCCTAGATTGAGCAGCTCACAGTGTGAGCAAAGACTCATCTCTACTTTGCCTTCCCCGGTGTTGGTTTCGCCCCTCAGACTCCGTACAAAACCCCCTGCAGTTCCACACCTAGATCTTCAGAGCCTTCATCAAGGGTCAAGGGCAGGTTTAAAGAACATGTGTTTTCGAGAAGTTTTAGAAACATCTTATCATTGATTATAATTGAGTTTAATTTCTTTGCTTGGGGCATCCTTGTAGTTGAGTGTGAAGTGAATCACCCACAGCACATAGCTGAGATTCCTGGGAAGGAAATTCAGGGTGTTTTTAGGAAGGGGAAGTGGATTGAGACCTGGTAGGGCTGGGGGCAAGAACAAGAAACCTCCACCGTGTGTACAAGGTCATGATAGAATTAACTTTAAATAAGGATATAGCATAAGACAAATGGTAGTAGCAGTAGTAGAAATGAGTTTATTTCTTCCTTCTTAAATTGTGATAAAGTGCGGTCTTTTTATTTACGTTATGTTTACAACTGGTTGTTGCTGAAGGGGGTGGTGACATTAAGGGGACCACCTGTGAGACAGGTGTGCTGGCAGTGGGAGATTGGGGTTAAGGGACAAGACATACAGCAAGCATGCCCAGGGTTGGCTTTGGTGGAAATCCTCCCCTTGAAACTTCCACCCATACTAATAATAGTACGTCCATTTGGGGTTACTTTGCTGCCCATACTGTGTTTCTTCTTCCTATGTGTGGTTTTACTGTTTGTTCACACGAGTGGCTCTGTTCTCTGATTTCAAGTCTTTGTAAGTCTCTACTGCTCAGTTGCCTCTAGAGTAACTGGGCTTAAAAAACATAGATCCATGTTTTTTCTTGTTAGTGTTTTTTTCCACATGTTCATTATTTATGACAGTATTTGGGCCCCTCTGTGATCTTTTTATTTTATAATGTAACAAGATTTTTCAAAAAAATATTAGTAGCTTTTAAAAAATGATGTTAAAATGCAAAATTATTTGAATGTCCCTAGCACATTCCTGATCTATAGGAGTTCATCAAGATTATACAGCTGAAACACACGCATACACACACACACACACACACACACACACAAAACCCCTTCCAGAAGAAGACCCAATAAAAATTACTGGGTCGTCACTTTCTAGTTTTCCTCTAAAATATCCACAGAGATATATTAATGGAAAAACATTTCTTCCTTCCTCAACATGAGCTTGCCATGTTCTTAGGCACAGAAGGGAGCTTCATTGGGCTGACATCCCAGCCGGGAGCAGGGGTGGGGTTCTCAGTACCATAAACTACGAAGGACAATTAATGATGTGAAAGCATCCAGCAAGAATGTACCCTAAGGACAACGCAGAAGAGTCTAGATGAGGAGGGAGAGCCATTAGTGCTCAAGTAAAATTTTACTTCCATAAAAAATTCTCTTGAGTCAAAGTAATTGAGCCTGTAAATCACAGTCTCCCTCCTCCCCATTTAGAAATTAGTGGGGGAAGAGGGGAGGCAGGTTTTGCTTTGGCAAAATCATCCAAGAGGGCAGCTTATAAGGCCTCCAAACTAGCAACATTTAAAATCCCACCAACAGTGAGAACCATTCTTAAGAAGCCACCCGCCTCCAGGAAGAAGAGGCACACGAATGAGAAGCTTCGCAGTAGGACCAGAGTTGACACAAGCCAGCAGCGTCCCGCTGACATGAGGGATGGGTCCAAGTGGCAAGGTGAGCCCAACGGTAACCCTTGTTTGAGCTGTCAAAAGCCCTTCTATATCAGAGGTCTTAGAAGAAGGGGAATGGCTGAATAATTTACAGTCTGGTTCTTTGAAAATGCCAAAGCTATTCAAGGTTTTAGAAAACCCTGGGGATGAGATGAAGCATATAACTGCATATAAGGATTAATTGGAATACCAGGTGAAGCGTGAGGCTCAGCTCTTGTGTACCAGTTCTTCCTCACTTTCCCAGGGAGCCCCTGGGCTCTGCTCGCAGTCACAGAGGATGGGTTACTGTGTGCTTTCAGAGGACCCCTTTCCTCTCCCTGGAACACTTTCAGGCCTGCAATTTCACATTTATTTGTACAATTCACTATTTTCTCCTACTGAAATATAGGCCCCGTGAGGAAAGAGACCTTTTGTGTTTATTATTTCATTATCAGTATTAGTCCCTAGCACATATGATTGTTCAGTGAGTGAAAAAATTAATGCTGGTGGTAGCAACACGAATGATTTTAATTTCCTGATGGCCTGCATTGTCCGAAAATTACAAGTTTTTATTTGTATTCTAATGCTGAATGTGCAGGGGCTGTTTATATAGTGAAGGAAAAAGAAAACTTAGGGAAGCAAACTTTAGCACTGCTTCTGTCTGTCCTCTTGTCTGTGAAACTACAGCCCCACTTTGGAGTCTTTCCTGAGCTGGGGCAAGCCTTGTGAGCCTCGTGATTCAGATGTGCTTACATTTCAGAATCGGGGCAAGAAATCAACTGGCTGCCAGGGATTCTAGCAGCACCCATGTGGACTGTGAGATGGCCGAGGGAACTTGATGCATTCTTGCTCGCTGACACTGGGCTTACATAGAATTCTTTTAAAGATGACTATGAAACATGGTAACAGGCCTGTGGAAAAATCGGAAGTACACGTAGGGTTCTGAGCAGGTGGAGGCAAAAACCTTTCTTTCCTGTGCGTTGTAGGTCACAGAAGTTTTCTTTAACTGCACATGGTATCTGTGACATAGGAGATTGGCTGGGTTGAGAAGAGAACCAGGATAGGTTAGACGAGATGGCACGGGAACCCAAATCATAATAGCAACATCCAAATGCTCACCGAAGCCTGTAAAAATAGATACTAATTGCAGACAGTGAATTGATGATCTGGAAGTTGTCCTTGGACTCCACTCCTAGAGTACAGATAGATGAAAATGATAAACAGACCCCAAGATTGCACATGAAGAGAGTATAACGTTTTTATGCAAAACATTACAAAGGGATTACAACGACATTTTTTCTGTTAAAGCTTTTACATTCTAAGATTAAAACAAATCTTGGGAACAAAACAAAGTTCCCCAAAAAGTCATCTTCAAACAAAAAATGAACCCCAGTCTTTTCTGCAGAACTAAATTTTATTTTCTTTATTATTTATAGATTTTATTTACTTGTTTATTGGGGTGGGGGGAGTGGCAGGCAGAGGGAGAAGCAGACTTCCCACTGAGAAAGGAGTCCAATGCGGGACTCGATTCCAGGACCCTGGGATCATGACCTGAGCTGAAGGCAGACACTCACTGACTGAGCCACCCAGGCTTCCCTGCAGCACTGAATTTTAAAAGGCACAGGGACACAGGAGCTAAATATATAAAACTTTAAGTAAGAGGGATTGCAACCCATGAACTCATTATTCAGCTGTGTGTTGTTCACAGGTGAGGGTAAGATGGCCTCGTGGGAGAGGGCTAAGGAAGTGGGGAGGCAGGATACAAAATGCTCAGATCATGGAAGTAGTTCAAACCTTTAAGATTAGGGAAGTCATGGTAGAATATTCTGCAGCAAGCATATGTTGGTGCCCATCATTTGTGGATGTCATCAAAGACCACCAGGGCACATATTTCTATTGATGCTTGCTGCAGCAAGAGAGACCACACGCCATAGAGGACTCGGTGCTCAGTAAGAAGGTATAAGGAGAGCTTGTTAAAGGATTTGGCATGTGGAGGGGGAGGTAATTTTGAGGAGGGCTCAAGTGAGCAAGGGTTTCTTCCGGATTGGGTGCTGTCAGAAAGGGAGTAATTCTGCAGCTGGGGGACCCACGTTTATCTAAGAGGTAGGGGGCAATGGAACAAGGCAGAGTGGTGGCAGTCACCCAAGTTAGCCACAAGAGGGGGTAGTTTCATCATTTTTAAGGTTTACACAGTACTTGGGTTTTCATTCAGGTGTGATTATAGGATCCCACTTCATCGGGATCACAGAGTGCGACCTGGTCTGATGTCAGAGACTTAGGAATTGTTAATGTTTGATAGAAGAACACCGTGGCCTGCCTATGAGGGCCAGGCCAGCTTCTAGCTCTCAGAAGCAACTTTTTCGCACACAGAAATCACTTAAATAGATAGAAATAATAGTGTAAAACAACATAAATAGGTCATTTAAATCATACCTATATATGGGGACGCAAAATAGCTTGTGGCCTTTCTAATATCAATTCGGCACCCCATTAACTGGGTTTAATTTTGTGATTGTCGGAGCAATGTTCTCCTGTTGGAGAAGGTACACGCCTTCACTGCCAGGCTTCTGCTTTCCTCCACACTGGTCACATGATCCGATATTATAGTGGACAGACTGGCTCATTGAAAGGCTGCAGAACCAGGAGAGTGGAGGACAAAGGGTCAGATAGGAGATAGTCTGCTGGTCAAGGTTCTTGTGGAGACAGAAGGGAGGTGGGGTCCTGAATAGGTATTCTCTCTGCCTGGAATTACCCACTTCTTGTCTGCCTGGTAACTTCCTTCCCATCCTTCCTTATCCATCTCCCAAGTTCCATCCTCTGATTCCTTCAGTGAACTCGGGCGGAGCTCTCCATTCCCTCTCTGGAGTTTCTGCTGAGCATAGTGCACACCCCTGGGGTGCCCACAGGCTACTACACTGTGGCTTGTTTAGCGCGCTGTCTCCCTGAGTTGAAGGTGACTTCTCCTGGCATCAAGTGCCTCTATGTTTGGCTGTGGCTTCTGGCATATGGCAGGTGCTCACGTGACAAACACCCTGTGCTTCCCGGTACTGCAGCCGCCCTGGGTAGTTCAGAGCTCCAAAAACACGTGAGAGCTCTCTAAATCAGCGAATGCCTACCCCTTCCAAAAGGAGTAATTTTTGTCAATGAGGTGAAAACACCCTATCCTCTTCCGACATATTCCAGAACTATTAGTTCTTCAGAATATGAGTATGCTCCGTTTATCATGTTTATAATTTTTGTCAGTTGAGCTTACAGTCTTGAGTCCTCTATTCTCACTGTGCAGGACTGGCACTAATCCATCCACTGGGGTGTATGTGTGGTGGGGGCAGATGTGGTTGCTGCTAATGGAAACACACTTGAATGCTACTCCAGGGGCATGACAAGAATAGATCAGCGCTCGGCGGAACACGCCCTGGAGAGCAGGTGAACCAGTCCAGAGAATTCATCCAAAGGTACAGTGAGGCAGGTGGAACCACAAGGGAGTAGGGTCTCTATTCTGAGGCCTGGATATAGGATTTTATGTCTCCTTAAGGGAAACAAGGCAAGAGATGACTGGTCCCACGTTTTGAGGGAAGGGCGTGAAGGCAGGTTAGGGCTCAGGTCAAAGTGAGGCTGGATGCTATGTCCTCAGGAAGTGTCTCCCACTTCAACTGAGTTCTGGTTCCAGAGTCAGATCTGTGGTTGGCCTGCATGCGGGGGTCAGTGGTTGCAATATGGACAGAAAAGGCCTGGGAGGACAGAGGGAGAAGGAAGGTGAAGGGCCATTGAATTACGCCAAAATGGACCAGGTCAAGCTTGAACGGCAAGTGGCACAAAGATGCAACTATGACTAATACCCATGTCAGCTCAGAGGCTGGGCCTATTCCTGTGTGGGGAAGTTTTGAGAAGCATGAAGCACTTTTTAGAAGTACTAGGTCCAGGGGCGCCTGGGTGGCTCAGTCGTTAAGCGTCTGCCTTGGGCTCAGGTCATGATCCCAGGGTCCTGGGATTGAGCCCCGCATCGGGCTCCCTGCTCAGCGGGAAGCCTGCTTCTCCCTCTCCCACTCCCCCTGCTTGTGTTCTCTAGCTGTCTTTCTCTCTTTCAAATAAATAAAACCTTTAAAAAAAAAAAGTACTGGGTCCAGTTTCTCACACTATTCTGCTATTATGTGGCAGAGAACTCCACCGCCATGGTGTCCTTAGAAAGTCCCTTTCTTTAAAAAACTCTCCCTTAGGGACTCCTCTGCTTGGAATCTTTTGGATTATTATGAACTATACAAAAAGACAAAGAAATCTGATTAATCAACCCGCATTAGTCTCAGTTGCTTCTGTCACATAATCAGATTTTCTTTCTCAATAGCTTGGGTGAGAGAAATTTCAGTGAAGTGGGTGAGGGAAAGAGAGGGTGATGCTTATCTCTGAGCATGGGTGCTTGGGATAAGAGTGGGCTTCTGGGAGATTCAGAAGGAGCAAAGAAGACACTAGAAGCTGAGAGTGAGAGAACCAGGGACACAAGCTGGGGAAAGTCTGTCTGTCTGGGCTGGGTATTTCCCCGAGGTCTCTCTGCTCTAGGCTGCCCGCTACTTTGTTCTGTGCGGCCAGGGCTGGGGTCTGCAAACCGTATTGCTCACATCTCTTGTCAGCGGGCTTTCTGCCAATGGGAGGCACTAGGAAGAGCCTGGGGTGGGGGGTGGAGATGCTACCTTCTGTCTCCAGTCCCTGTCAGCGTCTCTGCAGCCACAGCGGATAGCTCCTGCAGCAGCCCCCCACCCCTTCCCCGCCCTGCCAGTAACAGCATCCCCACAGGCCCGCCAGAGCTGCTGTTACCCACCGCTCCTCTGTGCGCCCGCCCCGTCTCAGACATGGCGGCCTCTCTTCCCTGGTACTAGGTGTTACTGTTGCCTGGGTCCCTCAGCTGGACCCGCCCCTCTCTCAGCCTTCTAACCCAATGTAACCATTTCCTTGTATGAGACTTTGAAACACCCACATAGTTTCTGTGTTCTGGAACAGACCCTTGGCTGTGTGCAGTGTTGTATTTGTCCATGTATGTATCTTTTTATTTATGTGTAACCAGGTATTTAACAGAGGCACATCCAAATGACCCCAAATCACTAACACGAGGGAAAGGAAAAAGAAAAGTCACCTGGAAAAGGAAAGGTTAAGAATTTTAGGCTGAGAAAAAAAAATTTTCGTCTTTAAACTTCTTCCCTGCTTCTTACTGGGTAGGGAGAAGGAGCCTCAAGAATTTGGCCCTGTTAAATAAAATGAGTTCTAATGCCAAAGTTTCTGCAGAGGCTTTGAGTTGCAAAGGAGAAAAGACCAGGGGGGTTGGTCCTTTGTTCAGCAGGCCATCATAGGTCAGTTTTAGATTTGCAGAGAGGCCTGAAGCTTCATTGCTCAGGGAACAGAGAGTCTCTTGCTTTGCATCGGCGATCTGCAAGAATTTTGGAGATTCTTAGATACCAATGAAGGCGGGAGTGGGGAGGGCCTGAGGACGTGCACAACCAGCAAATGTCCCAAATGACCAATGAATTTAGAATATCGATATCTCACATTTGACTAAATTTTAACTACAAAAGTTACATATTGATATAGGGTCACCATATCGTATTCAAGAAATTTAAAACCACATGGAGTAAAAAAAGGAAGAAACCCTCATTTCCCCACTTTCATCCCCCTCAAGCAGGCGTCCAAGGAGATCCTGTTGTGTATATTATCCACTAACTTTCTTTTTTCACTTAACAGTACATCTTCCAATGGCTAAATAACATTCCTTATCTGGGTATCACGACTCATTATAATAATTGTCAGTTGGTATGCGTTTCTCTTGTTTCCGATTTTGAAATTACCATAAAAAGCGATGCCTTGTGACTTACCTACTTGCACTGGAGCAAGAAATTCAGTGGGAGAGATTCTGAGAAGAAGAATTACTAGCCTCAACGTGGGCACATTTAAAATGCTGACATGGCCAGACTGCCCTAAGCCGGGTTCTGTGAAGCCTCCCGTCAGCGGAGTAGGAGAGCACCTGCTTTTCCACATCTGCACACAGAGCAGAGAGTAGAGATCTTTTAAAATGTTTTCTACTTTGGGGAATCAGGGCACCTCTTTGTATTTCACGTTCCCTTGATTAACAATGAGGCGGAGTACCTCTCATGCCTTCATTAGCCAATTGCATCTCTTTTGCTATGAATTGCTTTTTTTATAGCCTTTGCTTATTTTTTTTCAATTGGATTGTCCATTTCCCTTACCAGTTTATAGAAATTCTCACATGCATCGTGGCTATGCATCCCCGTGTGTTTCCTATATCCATGCATAGACTGGCTTGTGTCCTTACTGGAGTGGCACAGCTGGGAGAATGTGAGCTGCTGGTTTCGGGATGGAGGGACTGTTCATGGAGAAGGCAGCCACGGTCAAGAGAAACAGACGAGAGATGGAAAGAGGGAGTCTGTCTTCAATCACCTCTGTGGGGTGAGGGCTGTGATGTGTTGAGGGAAATCACATGATTTGGAGATAAACGGATTAAAGTTCATTCCTTACTAACTGCGATTTTGGACAAATTAACTTCTTGAGGCTCAGTTCCTTGTACTGTACAGGAGATTTAATGACATTCACTTTATATAGGATTGTTGTGTGGAATAAATGAGCAAATTCATGTCAAGGACTTGCTTCAGGGTCTGGCCCTCCATGTTTGAGCAGTAAACAGCTTATAGTGTGAACCCAATAAAAGGAGACACAGGTGCCTTCTGACATTTCAAAGGGCCATGGACACAAGCTGATGTTAGCTTACCATATTATTATCCCTTTCTCATAATGTACTGGAAGTCTGTGAAATACTCCCGAATACTCTTTGCTCAGAGTTTGGAGACTGGAACATAGTCCTGAGTGTCAGGCCACCTCCCACTTCCACTGATTGGCAAATGAGGACTTTGGGGCTGGAGGTGAGGACGGGGCTCACTCAGGGTAGGGAACTGTGCGGGGGAACCGAAGGGAGAAAGGCAGAAGTTGTCTCCACCATGGCTGGAACAAAGGCACTTTTGACACTGGAAAACTTCATTAATGGAATGTTTGTACCTTGTAACTCCTATATCGATTCTTATGATCCGTCTACGGGGGATGTATACTGCAGAGTGCCAAACAGTGGAAAAGAAGAGGTGAGTGGTGCACCTGGCTGGGGCAATGCATTGAGCATCCCTTGGTTTCGCTCAGGTCCTGCTGATCTCAGGGGCATGGAATTGAGCCCCGCACTGGGCTTGTGCTCGGTGCGGAGTCTGCTCAAAGGCTCTTTCTCCCTTCCCCTCGGCGCCTCCCCCTCCCTTTCTTTCTCTCAAATAAATAAATAAATCTTAAAAAAAAAAAAAAGAGAGAAGAGGTGAGTATATTCACCTAGGGAAGATGGAAATGTACTTCCTGTGTTGATGGATTTCATGTCACTTACTTTTCTAGGAGCAAAGGGAGTTGGGGAAAAGGTGTAGAATTGTTAAACGCTGGCAGGAGGAAGATTTGAGTTCTGGGAAGGTTTGCTTTGTAATGGGACTTTTAGGATGCAGGATTCCCTCGCTATCCAAAAGGAGAGTGTTCTTAGGACATCTTTTGAAATGGCATAAAGTGAAGAGTATCCCCCATTTTCAGAAAGTTCACATTATGCCACTTTGCATTTGGGAAAGAAATACTAAGTCTGGAAATGGCTTTTTTTCACAGAAGTGAAAATCCTCTTCGTATTTCTTGCGGTTAGCGAAAACAGGTGCTAATAGAAAAGCGAAGTGACCTCCTGTGAACTTTCAAAAGGGGATACCTATGCCTGGAACAAAGCCCATGACTTTGTGCAGAAGCAAGCAATTAATCAGGCAACTTAACACACAGCTGCATTTCTCAGCCATTCCTTATTAGGGGTCTAGTAAAAAGTATTATTTGTTAAGAATGATCAGTGTTTCTGTTTCTTTTTCTTTACCAAGTGCTGCCTAACTTTGCCAGTATATTCATGGATTTCTAAAAAAAAAAAAAAAACAAACAACTTGTTACTCCACTGAAACGAGCAGAAGTGAAAAACCCAGGGATTTATTTTATATTATCCTCTAAAAATGCCTTATGTCTTTAAAATATCTAGTGAAGTAAAACAGATCACTTGAATGATGAAATGCAAAATCAAATTCCCATATATTTTTGCAGTGAAATTTAAGACCATCCTTTTTCTTACTCAAAGTGCTTAATGGCACAAACATTAGAATTTTATTTGAGAAGTTCTATAAGATGTTGGAGATATATTTAATTAGTTATCAGTTTATTGCATTGACAATGTAAATGTGTCTGGTGATGAATGTGGCTGATGTATATATGCTCATCTAAAGCCTAATGGATTTTATTTTTTAAGGCACAAAGAACTAGATTATTTAAAAGATAACTGTAGCCTTCATATACAAATAAGTATACGTAAATAAGCCTTCATATATACTAAGCTATTATTTCTCTTTTGTTAACTATATTTTAAACCTGTCTTGCATTAAAAAAACCTTTAGACTTGTGCACAAAAATTTGCAAATATTGGCTAATCTGTTGGTTAAACTGTAACCCACAATTTTGTTTGTTTCAAATGACCTGGGACAGATGTGGGAAATCCAGCTTTGTGTTATCCAATCCTCCTGGTCTCGAAGTGTTTTCCCAAAGTGCAGTAAAAAATGACAAATAGGACAAATTTAGTTCTGTGGCTAATGGCTCATGCCTTTTCAGAAGATAGAATTTGGTATGGCTACATCTGCTAGTAGAGAAATAAATATTTTGGATTTCCCAGCAATTTAAATTGCAAATATGCTCTCTGATCCCGCAAGTCCCAGTTTTTGCTGGCTTGAAAAATACCATCAACATACAAGCTGCATGCCCAATTTTGCAGAAAGTCTCTTACAGAAAGTGTTGCTGGTGCTGCTAACAGGTTTTGCTCTGTGCTCTGCGTTCACTAAGCCGTCTAACACAAATTACCCCCAATGTGAGTCATAACAACCTACAAATAAGACTCTCCCATCATCCTTATTCCACAGACAGTGAGCTAACATTCTCATCTCTGAAGCCTAGATCAGTGGCCACACACACACACACACACACACACTTGTGGTGGCATTTACATGGTAGCTTTGCAGTCCATAAGCACAGACCAGAGTCAGATCGCCTGTCTTCAAAGACCAGCTGCATCCCTTAGTATCTACTGTCTTGACTTAGAGCTGAACTTCCTTGTGCCTCAGTCTCCTTACCTATCAAATGGGAATAACAGTAATACCTGTCTTCTAGTGTGGTTCTGAGGATGAAACAGACTGATAGATGTGAAGCCTTTAGTGTTTGGCATATAGTAAAAGCTTTCTAGGTATTAGCTTTTGCTCATATACGTTAATACGTATTCTATATTACACAGACATAAGCCAACTTAGGATGACTGGACTTGAGTTTTCTGCATAGCAAAAAGCTTAGATTTCACATCGACAACCTCAGGAAGATGAGATTTTACTCCGAGCACGGGAGGAAGGAACCCTTCTCTTGTTGGCTGGCCGCCAGGCCTCGGGGAGGCTGCAACTTCTGGTGGAGAACACCACAGCCCACGCTCTTCCTTCATCCTGTCTGTGGGTCCACAGTGGAGATTCGGCTTTCCAACCGAAAACACCACTTTTCCAGAAATTTATAATTAAGATGAGAATCATTTCATCCTTTATTCAGCTCAGCTGGAAGTGACTCTGGTTATAAAGAAAACAGAGGAGGAGTGTGGATCAGATTTTGGGGGAGAGGCGGCTGAATTATCAGGTCCTGTGATGGTGAGAAAGATGCTCGTGGTTGCCTAAAGCCTGTGGAAAAGGATTCTGAGGCAGGGCCTGGGCCTGGGGTGAGTGAAAGCTGTGAGTGATTATAAAGTCTTGTCATGCGTGTGAGAGGGGAGAGGGCTGAGACACAGGCTAGGGATTTGTTATCTCTGGGAAAGACGTTGCTTTGACTTTGCTGAAGATCCGAAGACTCGTTTTGTCTTGCAGGAATTGGCCTTGCCTGAACCTTTCCATATATTGTTTCCTTTTGGATTTGCTCCAAAACCAGGTCTGCAAGCTATCTGTTCCGACACAGATGCCCTCCATCCCCACAGAGGCCTCTGTCACTGGGCAGAGCCAGGCGGGGCACGGGGACCGTGGCTCTGCCGTAGCAGGCCAGCTGTGGTCTTGGAGCCACAGAGAGCCTGGCTTGAATCCTGATGCTGCCACTTACTAGCTGTGTGACCTCTGCCAGGTTACTTGAGTTCTCCATGCCTCAGTTTCCTCATCCGCAAAATGGGCATAGCAAAGTCATGGTACAGAATTTTAAAACAGGTTCAATGACATAATTTGCGGTTTAGCATATTCCTTTATATACAAAAATTAGTCAATGACTATTATGATTAGTCATTCTGAGTGGAAATGACAATCTAAGGATACGATTTCAAACAAAATTTTAGACTTGGGGCACCTGGGTGGCTCAGTCATTAAGCGTCTGCCTTCAGCTCGGGTCATGATCCCAGGGTCCTGGGATCCAGCCCTGAGTCGGGCTCCCTACTCCGCGGGAAGCCTGCTTCTCCCTCTCCCACTCCCCCTGCTTGTGTTCCTGCTCTCGCTGTGTCTCTCTGTCAAATAAATACAATCTTAAAAAAAAAAATTTAGACTTTATCAGATATGTTGGATCTGGATTAAAAGCTGAGAGATTCTACACATCTACATGAAGTGAGCTCTCCTAGGCTATTCAAAAAAATTTTTGTATTTTGACATGATTGAAAATGTGCGTCTATTAAAATTCAAATAGCTTCTTTCTGATGGCCGCATCTGAATACCCTGGTCAAAATGGAGCATTCTTCTTTGTTTTTGTGGGGCCCCTGATTCACTGATTTTGCAGGTAACTTGGCAGGAGGAAGTATTGAATATTTGAAACCAGTCAGAAAAAAATTAAGTGTGGGTGGACCTGTGGATTCTGGATTCATCCAACCTCAGGAGCAATAGTCTTTTTTTAAGATTTTATTTATTTATTTGACAGAGAGAGACACAGCGAGAGAGGGAACACAAGCAGGGGGAGTGGGAGAGGGAGAAGCAGGCTTCCCGCTGAGCAGGGAGCCCGATGCGGGGCTTGATCCCAGGATGCTGGGATCATGACCTGAGCTGAAAGCAGACGCTCAATGACTGAGCCACCCAGGCGCCCCAGGAGCAATAGTCTTAAGGTGACCCTCTTCCTCTTGGTCCTCAAAGATTGACGCCGCGGTGGAGGCGGCCAGAGCAGCCTTCCCCGGCTGGGCGGCCCGGAGCCCGCAGGAGCGCTCGCAGGTGCTGCACCGGCTGGCCGATCTGCTGGAGCAGTCCCTGGAGGAATTGGCGCAGGCGGAATCCAGGGACCAAGGTGAGTGCGGGGCTCAATGCAAAGTGCAGCGCCAGGGAGACGTACCCTCCTTCCAGCTGGTCAGGTGACCTCTTGCAGACCTCTTGCCTCCTAACCACAAGGGCTGGGACTCGGGTACTTCCTCCATATTAGCGCCCCCCGGCCCCATCAGGCTAGCCCGCACCTGAGATTCTCATGGCAGAGGTGGAGTTGGAAAGAAAAACCACCCAGGAGGCTTGCATCTGGCCGACTCCCCCACTCTGATGGTCCAAGCAGGTCACAGTTGAGTCCAAGTTCCAGGGTCAAGGACATAAATACACTTTGTCCATTTGGTGGAAGGCAATGCCAAGGTTTTTGGCAAAGGGCGTGGATGTGCGGAGAGAGGAAGAGGGCCGATCGTGCAATTCTCCACCATTTCTAGGCAGATCGTTTCAAAGCAAAAGTAACTGAAGAGCCATTGCAGTTACGTTATTTAGAAAGAATCGGATATGTCAGTACTGCACTCCTCACACAGCTTCCCAATTTTTATCTCCTTCCCAGAGGCATGGGTAATGTAGTAAATGTCCATAAATCCTTGCAGTTATATCTGTTAGGAAAACCCGAGATCTTTTAAAGTCATATACATGCTATAAATCAGCTTAAAGTTAGGAAGCAGCCTGAGTCCAAACCCTTAACGAGAAGATGTTTCCTGTTGGTGCTGCTGACACTGGGAGTCCCCCTGAGTCACCCAAGACAACTAAGGAACAATCCAGAAAAGCTACGTTTCTCCTTTTGTTCAATCCAGGAGCTAGGGCGTGCATGGGGCACATGGTGAGTAAGCGAGTGCCACACAGCATCCTCGGGGTCCCCTCAGCCGTTCTGCCACGTGCCCATCTTAAGGACTCCACCATGTGTTGGGAAGACATTTAGTATACATCACTGTTTGTGATGTTTGTCAAAGTGGTTTTATTGTATACGTTCGTCAAAGTGGTTTTATTGTGTCATGCAGATACAGCTGTCTTTTTTTTTTTTTTTTTTTTAGAGAGAATGAGAGACAGAGAGCATGAGAGGGAGGAGGGTCAGAGGGAGAAGCAGACTCCCCGCCGAGCAGGGAGCCCGATGTGGGACTCAATCCTGGGACTCCAGGATCATGACCTGAGCCGAAGGCAGTCGCTTAACCAACTGAGCCACCCAGGCGCCCTGATACAGCTGTCTTAACACCCGTTACTCCAACCCCTTTGTAGCATGTACAAAGCTTGGTGATTTTGAATTGAAAGAGCTGATGTGAGCAGAGTGGTAGCATCTGGCGGATTCATGATAGCCCTGAACTGTTCAGCCCATAAAGCATAGATTATTTCACTCGATTTTATCTGATAACGTCACACCTAATTATTTCATGGTTCTGTGAAACCACAATCAGCTGTCTGTGTCGTCAGGGGATGAAGTCTCAGGCTGGAAAGAACCAAGGCTCCGTGAGCGTGAACTGGGAAACATGCGTGATCGTGTCTCCACTGTCCCTGGTGAAGTATGCCGACCGTGCTTTCTGTTGTTGACTTCTTACAGGGAAAACCATAACACTGGCAAGAACCATGGACATTCCCCGGTCTGTGCAGAACTTCCGGTTCTTCGCCTCCTCCATCCTGCACCACACATCAGAGTGCACGCAGATGGACCACGTGGGCTGTCTGCACTACACGGTGCGGGCCCCTGTGGGGATCGGTAGGTGCTGCTCAGGGAAAGCCTGGTCTGCGGGGGTGCATAGGGATGCTCCCTCAGTTCTATAGAGCTCATCCAAAGGAACAGACCAAGAGAAAGGGAAGAGCGGACTTACACTTTGACCGAAAATTAATGGGCCTCAAAAATCTATTTCTGGTTTATTTTCCTTTTGTCACATTACCTGCATATTCCTAGAACATTGTTCTCAGGAAATTACCAGGAAAAGAATAATGCTGGGAGGAGATTCACACACGAAGATTCCCCCGCCCCCCACAATTAAAAAAAAAAAAAAAAGTTTATTTCCAGAGAGTCTTGAAGTTAATAGCATGGATTTTGGATATGTGCAGGGCCAGTTTCATAATATTTGTATACTTCAGGATTCTTATCTGAAAAACTGGAAGCATAGTTTAATTTTATATTTATATATTTTAGTGAGAATTAAATAAATTAGTAAGTGTAGGGCACTCTGAATTAGCTGCTTCCTGCTTTCTTTTGGAGGACATGTAAACATGAGCAATGACTCAAAATATCCACTAGAGGTCACTGTTCCTCCAACCACCAAATACCCGTATTTATTAGTTACATTTTATGACAGGATAAATAAATTAAAAGGAACGAAAATGGGACATATTACCACCTTGGTTATTTGAACCCTTTGGAAATCATATTTTGAAGGAATTGTAAAAGCTCAAACCTCCCTCTTGAATGAATAATGCTGAAAAAATATTCTGTTATCCTCTAAAGAAAAGATTTTCTAACGAGAAATATAATCATATAGAATATATGTTTACTTTCACAGCATAGATTTTAAGGGAGGGGTATAAAATAAGATGAATCCATTTACAAATTCATAAGGTAGATTTTTTTTTTTTTTGGTCATGCTTTATGGTTGGAAACCTGGTTGGTTTCAGAATATCGCATGGGGACACGTTCTAGATGCTGGTTCTGTTACTTATTTAGCAATCCTATCTGGTCATGAAAGAGGTGAGAATCTAGAGAGAATTTTTTATTAAAAAGTCCTCTGGCTAACCAAAATGGATCTCATAGTCTATGAATCAAAATTCATTGGCTTTACTAAAAGGAAGGCTTCCACAGGACAGACTCAGAACCCATTTGCTCTTATTTTACCAATAATTCTAAAAAGCTTGAGATTTTATGTCTTAATCCACAACAGGTTAGAAACAGTGATGGAAAAACTTAAAAGAAATAGTAGCTAGACAATTTGATGATGAAGAAGGAGAGAGAAGTTTAAAAAAAAATGTGAAGGTCAGTCTATAAATCTCAAAACTCATCACATTCAGAAACTGTTTGGTAACAGGTGACAGCCTCTTGGCCCTGGAGCTTACATTGCCCTTGTTCATAAATACAATTGGTACATCGTCAAGAAAAGAGTAAATTGTATTGATTTATAGTTTTCAAAGGCACAGTTGCTTGTAATACATTTTAGAGTTATTTCCCCGAGGTTGGCTACAAGTAAGCCAAAGCTTTATGCAGGGTGAAGGAGTTCCATGTTAATAAACCCAATTTGGCCAGTCTAGTTTGAGGGGCCTGCCATTGGTGGCAGTGTTTCTGTTCTCCTCTTGTAGCCGGTCTGATCAGCCCCTGGAATTTGCCACTCTACTTGCTGACCTGGAAGGTGGCACCAGCCATTGCTGCTGGCAATACGGTGATAGCCAAGCCCAGCGAGCTGACTTCGGTGACTGCGTGGATGATGTGCAAACTCCTGGAGAGAGCAGGTAATGAGCGTTGGGTCTGGAGAGGCACAGGATTGGCTTTGGGGTTGCACATTTTATGCGCTTCAGCCACCTCAGCATCCTGACACTTGAGAAGTTGTTTTGGATAGAAATCTGCTCAGAGCAAAATTGATTCCATCGACATCTTTGGTTTTCCTCTCTCTGATCCTTTTCTGAGAAATCCCCTTCATGCACAGGGTTGGATCACACTGCTTCCTCTCTTCACCCCTGTCCGTGCCACTGCAGGAATGGTTCCCCCGGCAGGGGGGTTGGCAGGCAGTGATGTGATTGCACAACTGTGAAGTGACAGCAGGCTTAAAGAACTCAGTCAACTCAGATACCAGTCTGCTCCTGGGATTGTCTTCAGTGGTCAATTTAAATCTTATATTTGAACCACATGTTAACCTTGATGCAAATAAGACTACTGTTAGGGACTTCTCTGGTTTGTATGGTTATACGATACCTGCTAGAAATAGCCATTTTCAAGAGATTTGAATACACCTCCCTCAGTTTTCCCTGCATTTGGAGCCAATGTGTGGAAGCTGATACAATATGGCTCCATGTCTTCTTTATGTCAACAGTGTCATGGCCACATTCAAGGTATGTTCCTGGGTACGTTCTGGGGTATAACTCAGCATGGGCACAGACACCGCACCAAGGTTGGAGGGTGTCAGGGGACCCTAACTTGCAACCCACAAGAAAGCCCCTTGCTATTAGGTCCCTGAGCTCAGGTCTTCATACACACCCTGGGTTGGGATGATGGGTGGCTGTCTTTCTGTCTGTCAGTCTCTGCTGTTTGTACTTCCTTAAAGCCCACAGAAAAGGTAGCACTGGGCTCACCCAATCCATAAGGTAGGTGGTTGGAAAGAACCCATATCTCCCTCTTCTGGATACCTTATCTCTCCAAGCAAAAACATACATATTGGCTTCCAAAAAAGTTGGGCCAGTTCTTTACTCTAGGATTTAGATGGCAGGTTGAACTGTGTGGCCTTATGACCCTAGTCTAGCTTCCCATTTCCCTTGTATTGTACAGAGGAATGAGGCCTCCCAGCTTCAGCCTTTGGGTGACATTTATGGATGCCCTAGGCTTCTGGAGAGTTATGATAGAAATGTGCCTACCTCTCCCATGTCCCACAGGTGTCATTCCTTCTTTACATGAGGGATCACATTCTAATGCCATTCTTTGCAAAACTAAGTGGCTAGTGTCTACAGAGGTGCAGGGCCTTTCCTCCCTGTCTGTTGACTATAGATTCCCTGGAGTGGACAGAAGTGGGGCCGATGCTCTGCTGTGATCTATGTTGGGGAGGGCAGCCATGCAGGTGGGGTGGTGCCACAGAGCTGTGTTCCCAGAACCACTCTCTTTTGAAGTCAACCACATCTTGATCTATGATGATTTCTCTTCCCTAAGCACTCTCCCCTTCCATACACCCAGCACCTGGTGTACACAAGAGTTTTACATTTCCATGTATTTACACAGCATTGATCTTATTTCTTGTGAATGAATAAGCTTGTTATACCAAGACAGTTCTTCCCTCCTTCCCTGCCTCTGCTGGCTTTGCTAAACTTTCTTCCTCTGGCCACCACGGAGAGTGTAAGGCTCAAATTGCACCTGTCTTAAGCCCTCAGTTTCTCCATTTGGATTGAGAATCTGTACGACAAACGTTTAATAGTGTAAGAAAAAGAAAGCTAACATGACCTGCTGGTGCATTCTGGATATTTAAAGAGCCAATCCTTGAGTCCTGAGCATTCAAACAGACTTGACAGATGACCTTCCTGTGCAGTAAAATCATTTAAAAAAGTATACAGTGAGTACCTCTTTTATAATTCTAGAGTATTCATTTCTTCTTGGGGGTACCATATGTATGCCTCATTCCTGGAGTGTCCACTGAAAGCAGATTTCTGGCCCTTCCTAGTTTTGTTTTGCCCAATGGAAGCTTGCTGCCACTCTGCCACATCTTTGTCCCTGGTGGAGGGACTTTATGCCCTGTGATGTCTCTTAGCCATTTACTCTGAGTTTTACCAAATTGTTATTTGCCAGTGTAGTGCCTTCTTTCTCTGATAACTGGCATATCTTAAGGGCAGAGGGCAGATGTCTCTAGAAAAATTTCATTACTGTCTCCATCAAATGGCAAAGTGGTGCTGAGAAATAATGGCCAGTAGGTAGCTCTTAACATATTAACACCGAAGTTCAAGGAAATGTAAAGCGTTAATGTCATTGTGTAGAAGGCAATTGGCCTGCTGAAATGAACTCATTTTCCCGGGGTGATACCTATGTGGTGTTTCTAAGTTTTCTTCACTCTTCGTTAAAATGCTGTTGTATACATTAGAAGTGATTTGATCCATTTTTGCCTTCAGGATTTATAAAGCCCCATAGTCCACCTTCTCTTGCCTCCAAACCCCAATCAGAAAATATCGGGCAAATATTCACATGCCCACTGTCTGATGGAGATGCAGGACCCCACCCTGCAAATGGTGGGAAACTTGTCCTTGTTTCTCCCCCACTGACCACTGTGAGGGCCCCTCTCCTGAGCCTCCTCTTTGCCCCAATGCGGGGCTCAGCTGCTCTCACATGGTGCCTGGCCTTGGACCTCCCCTCCGTGGCAGTGACCTGTGATACAGGACCGACCCAAGCTAGATTTTAAGAAGTCTGCACATGTGTGTAAAGGCGGGGCCATTGGAGGTGAAGCTCTGCCAGATACCACCATGAGTCACTGATCTCCACACCTGTCTCCAAGGCTCAGCTGAAGAGGGCCTCGTTTGTCCCCTCAAGTGATCAGGCTAAGGTTCTGGCTCAATGGGAAGGTGTTCTGGATGATAGTGGATCATCAATGAGAACTTGTTATTTATACTTTAAAAGCATATTCTGGAAGAGATGGTTTTAATCCAACAGAGTGTGTTTCTATTCAGGACAGAATGTCCAACCTGGACAGGGAAAGATAGCGGGAGCAGGGAAGGTAGTTCAAAAACCTTACACGTTGGAGGTTTTCTGCATTTGCTGTACTTCGAGGCTGAAGAAATATGGGGAATAAACTCAGCTAACCTCCAGACAAACCCTAAGAGCTTCCTGGACACAACACAATGGCACACAATGGCACACAGATTTTCTTTCTGGACACATAAAGCTTTCCAGAGTCAAGGACCATTTCTGATTTGGATAATGTACACAAAGACTTTATTCATTCATTCACTTAATTATTTGTTAACCATCTACACTGGGTTTTGCCTCCTAGTGGCTGCTATTTGACTTCACTTTGCCTCAGTTTGGATAAGGTGAGGATATTAATCCTCCCTACCTCATCCAGTTGCTGGGAGATCTAAATCGCTTCCAGGAATGATTGGCCTACAGTGAATGTGAACATTTACTGGTATTAATCTATCTGGCAAACTAGGGCCAAGGCACAGTGGGGACTGTGAGGAGCAGAACACAGACACCATTTTTGCCCTTGGATCGCACACCTGCCAGTGTTGGCTAGGTAATAAACAAGTAAAGCCATAAACACATAAAAAAAATACATGCAAATGTAAGGCAGTAGGGTCTCATGCTAGAAAGATGGGGGCACCTGTTTTAGGGTGTACTTGGCACTTTAAGTCAGTCCTAGAGTGTATGACCATATCATGGGACACAGGGACCTTTAACTCAATGCTCACCTTCAATCTCACCTTCAATGCTCACAGTCAATCTCTTCTTCCCTCCACTTCACATTTTCACACTGAATTGTGACTCCTGAATGCCAACTTGGAGCAGGGCTCTCCTACCTTACAGGGCTTGGCCTGCCTGAGGATATATCTATGCTCTCAGCCTCTGATGCCTAGTTAATATTATGGAATGAATTAATTAGAATGTTCCACTCTTCATTTTTCTAAGGCAAAGCACCTGGAGAAATCCCACCTAGGGGGCACTGGAAGTGGAGGTGGCGTCATAGTCTTTGCTTTGCTTTTAAACTAGAGGCAGCCATAAAAGTCTACTCCCCCCCCCCATTCAAGCTACTGCACTTTCAAGGAAAACCTCAATGTCACCCGAAATTCTCAACATACTGAGAAGAATTACTGTTGTAATTTCTGTTACTGTTTCTGTATCCTATCCGGATACAGACCTGGAGACTGTTCTGTTTCCTGTCCAGGTGTCCCACCAGGTGTGGTAAATATTGTGTTTGGGACGGGGCCCAGGGTCGGCGAGGCCCTGGTGTCCCATCCGGAGGTACCCCTCATTTCCTTCACGGGGAGCCAGCCCACAGCCGAGCGGATCACACAGCTGAGTGCTCCCCACTGCAAGAAGCTCTCCCTGGAGCTGGGGGGCAAGAATCCCGCTATCATCTTTGAGGACGCCAACCTGAAAGAGTGCATTCCAACGACTGTCCAGTCCAGCTTCGCCAACCAGGTGTGTCCTCTGTATTGGTTTGTTTTGTTTTGAGTTTGTTTGTTTGTTTTTAAACTCTGTGACCCAGTTAGGCTGGATCTGTTTCATCACAGTGCCAAGCCAGGAGTGAGTGGGTTAATCTGGTGCTATTTCAGGGAAAGGAGATTGTGACATTGTGTTATTCCACTGACTCTGTTTTGTCTCAGTGTCCACCTGTGGTTCTAGTAGAATCATAGCTTCTGTTGGGCAAACTCCAGTTCTTGAGCTTTATCAGGTACCAGCCATGGGCAAAATTATTGATTGTTTGCTTCTCCAAGCTTTTTCATCCCTTTATTCATAGAGTCACCCCCATTCTCTTCTTGCTGTCTAAATGTCCTATCTCCAGTAAACCTTGTGCTCCCCCAAAAGCATCCCAAATGCAGCACACATTTAGAAATAAATGCCTAAGCCAGTCTAGAGAACGTTTCTGATGTTGGAGTCATGGATGTCACGGAGTCACGGGCAACTTTGCATCTCCTGAAATTATGTGACAGGTGTTTTTCTGGAGGCCTCAGTTCTCAGCAGATTCTTCGAGGCCATGGTATCCCAAAGGGTTAGGAACACTGATCCAGACAGACCAAACTGTAAGCCTCACAAAAAGGGCACCTGTGTCTGCCTTGGGGCCGCATTTGATCTTTAATGCCCAGGATCAGGCTTAGGGTAGAGCAGGTGTGCACAAATACTGAATGATTTTCTCCAAAGGGCCTGCTTTTTAAAAATTTTAGCAGCGAAAAAAGAATTAACTAAAGAGTTAGAACCACCATAGAAAGAAAGATGAGTGAAATGAGATATATCTTTAACTTGCCCAAGTTGCCATAACCTTTTGAACCTTCATTTCTTTGCCTGTGAAATCATGAAAGTAATAATGATGCTTTCCATTAGCGATTTTGTGAGTTGTAGAATGAAAACCATTCCTGACAGTGGTTATTTTCATGATCATTATATTGTAATTATTTCTCTCGCAGTAATTCTTAGAGAAAGCGGCTTTGCTCTGTACCTCTCTCTATATCTCTATATACAAGTACGTCTGTATCTATAAAGAGAGTTTTTCTGGATCAATAGACTTAAATTTTAGATTTTAGAAAATAGATTTGTAATTTTATGATACAGCTATTTTAATCATTAAAATAAACAAGGATCAAGTATCAAAATGAACAGTTAAATCAAGCATTTGGGCGGCTTATGGTGACAGCATGGGGAGTGGGGACAAGCTGTGGACTGAGAATCAGCTGAGAGGACATTGGGTGAACTCTGCATGAGAGAAAATGCACTCTGAGCGTGGAGATGGACTGTAGCTTCTTGGCTACCAGGACTGTGCCAGAACTTGAAATTGCTGAAAGAACCTTCCTCTTGGGGGTATTTTAAATGTCAGTGGGGAAGAGGACAGGAACCCAACTAGCTAATTCAAGACAACAAACAGACTTTAGGCAAACTAGAGGGGCTCGTTTCTTTTTCCTTAACCGAGAGATGAGTCCCATGTAGTGAACACTTCTTCCTCAGTTGAACATAATGGGCCACTTTGAAACATCTCTGTCACGCATAGTCTCCTTTGACTGGGGGCACACTCACACTTCGACACGCTGTGGGACACAGAAGAAATGAATGTGGACTTCCACATCACTCAGACTGAAGTTGAAACTTCTTGTGCCTGGTGGCCTTGGGCTTGTGTTTGTTCAAAGCTCCATTTCCTAATTGTAAGCTGGGAAAACTATTGGACCACAGAATTATTATGAGAAGAGCACCCTGCACAGTGCCTGGCACGCAATAAATAATTTCCCTTTTCTCATTTCCTTGAAAGTCATGCCACTAGAGACCCTAGCATTACCTATGCTTTCCTGGCACCAAGTAATCCGGAAAACCCTGACTGGGTAACCCCTCAACTCTCTTTACCACACCCTCCCTTCCCACACGGCAGAGGGCACTTATGTCTAGAGATTTCCCAAGCCAGATATGCAGATGGTTCTTACAGTGATCTTGGGTTGCAGAGAGAATTTTTTGTTTCAAAACAATGATGATTTAATTTGGACAATACACCTTTGCCCAACTGTCAAAATAATTAGAAATATTCCATCCTTAGGATGGTTGTGAAGATCAAATATAAATGTGGTGAAAATTGTTATTTACGTAGATATATACTTACCATACATACATAATGCTTTGAGATGTCTAGACTGTGGTTTGTAAATGATCGCATGTTATATTCAAACGATAGTAAGGATCATTTTTCACTCAGGTTCCTGTTAGCACCTCTGCCCAGAACCTACAGTATCTCTATTCGGATGTCTATTAGGCATCGGAACCTTAACCTGTGCAAAGCAGAACTGTTGATTTCCCTCCCTCTCCTTTCCCTGCAATACCACTCCTCTCCCTTGGGCTTGCTTTTCTGGGGCAGAGCACTACCATCTGCTCTGCGGCTCCATCAAAAACCTGGGACTCAACCTTGTTCTTACCCCAACCTTCTGTCTCACTAATCCATCAACCCATCTTGTTGGCTCAATTATTCTAATATATCCTGGAACCCCTCACTTCCGAGAGCATTGATACCAGTCTTCTTGCACCTTGGGCTCCTGAATCCCTTTACGAATCTGGTGACGTCGGTGGACACCTATCACTTTGCTCATCTCCGCTGGTCCCGCCCTGGTCCAAGCTACCTCCACTTACCTGGACTTCTGGAATACTCTCTGAACTCTACTCTTGTAGATCCCACTCTCGTTCCCTTCCATTCTATTCTCCACACAGCTGCCGGAACGATCATTTAACAATGGAAATCTGGTCATATCATGCTGCAGCTTAAAGCCTTCCATGGACTTTTCATGATAACGGGAGCAAGATGCAAACTCCTTGTGAGCCTGTGGGACTCGGCGTGGTGTGGCCTTGCTCCTCACCTCCTGCCCTCCTTTCCTACCCTCCCTACCTGCATTCCTGCCTCCACTCCCGGCCTCAGCCCTGCTCGCCTTCTTGCCTCGCCTCACACACCGCACCACAGCAAGCACGCTCCTGCGGCAAGAAGCCGCTCTACCCCGCCTGCTGAGCATTGCCTTCCTCCGAGTCGCCTGGAGCTCAGCTAGCCCCTCCCCATCAATCGAGTGTCAATTCAAATACCCCCTCTTCACAAGGGCCTTCTGGAACTCCCTCTACTAAAAGGGACTAAAAGTGGCACTTTTCCATTGATTTCTATTCCCATCCTCTGCTTAATTTTCTTGTATCACTTTGCTCATGACCTGAAATTATATTATTGATTGAGCACATTTACTTGTGCTGTTGTCTGACTTCCCCACAAGACTGTGTGTTCCCCGGGCGCCTGGGTGGCTCAGTTGGTTAAGCGACTGCCTTCGGCTCAGGTCATGATCCTAGAGGCCCTGGATCGAGTCCTGCATCGGGCTCCCTGCTCGGCGGGGAGTCTGCTTCTCCCTCTGACCCTCCCCCCTCTCATGTGCTTGCTCTCTCTCATTCTCTCTCTCTCAAATAAATAAATAAAATCTTTAAAAAAAAAAAAAGACTGTGTGTTCCCCGTGGTGGGACTTTGTTTTGTTGATCAGTGTCTCCCATGGCTGAGACCCGTGCTACGGGCAGGTAGGTGCTCAGAAATGCAGGGTGACCTGCCCATGAAGGACTGTGTCTTGTTGTTGTCCTCACGCGTCATTCTTGACAGGGTGAAATCTGCCTCTGTACCAGCAGAATCTTTGTCCAGAAGAGCATCTATAGTGAATTTCTGGAGAAGTTCGTAGAAGCTACCAGAATGTGGAAAGTTGGCATTCCCTCTGATCCGTCGGCCAGCATGGGAGCTCTAATAAGTAAAGCTCATTTGGAGAAAGTAAGTAAATCTCCGCGATGGAAGTTTGGGGAGAAGCTCAGTGTAGAGCATAGCACACAGTCATGCTTTGAAATGTTGTTAATTACTACCCTATTCTTAAAAAAATTCCGACCTGTAGGAAATGGCCTCTGGATACAGAGTCTACAAATGTTAGATATGAATACACAAATGTAACCCAGGTTAAAGCAGCATCTACATGGAATGAATGAATGTGAGAAGTCAGCATGGAGATCCCATCGAGAGCGAGGAAGACAAATTTCAAAACATAAGGGTCAGCTGATAAGAATGATGTGGACCAAGGGCAGCAGGAATTTCCATTGATAAAAGTTCCCAGTGGAAAGGGTTCTGCCTGTGGCTTACAGCAGATGGAATTCCGGACGTGCCAAGAGGCACGATCCAATTACATGGTCCTTAGTGGGTAGGGTTAGTGGTGGTCTACGTGGGAGAAGCCATTGATGGCCTCTGGCTGGTTTATGGAATTTAGGCCTTTAAGGTCGTCTTAATGGATTACCTGATGTGACTCCTAAGATAAGTCATAGAATGTTGGAGCTGGAGGACCTTGTTTTTAGCCATGGTAACTGAGACCCACCATGGAAAATATGCCCCCATCAGTTGGCCAGTGAGGGACAGAGCCTTTACTTAAGTCTGTAGAAATCTTTGACACTGCACAGATTTGGGAGATTTACTACATTTTAACTTTAACACTTTTTGGGGGCTCTATTTCTTCTGTTTTCTCAGTGAACTAGGAAGCAGGGTGAGGAGGGGAGAAGGTTCGGAGGGTTCAGTAGGGAGGAAAGGGTGTGAAACACTCCTGCAGGTTGTGGACAAAAGCCAAGAATCCTGGGTGCCTGGTGGCTCAGTTGGTTAAGTCACTGCCTTCAGCTCAGGTCATGATCCTGGGGTCCTGGGATCGAGTCCCGTGTCTGGGCTCCCTGCTCAGCGGGGAGTCTGCTTCTCCTTTTGACCCTCCCCTCCTCATGCTCTCTCTCAAATAAATAAAATAGTAAAAAAAAAAAAAAGCCAAGAATCCTAATAGATCTAAACCACAAATTATATTTGATTTTTTTAAGACTTGAAACATTGACAAGGTTTTAGGCCTGGTGTCATCCTCTCCCTCACGTATCTTAGCCCAGAAATGCCATCTTTTGTGAAACCAAATTATGCTGGAAAGACAAGCGTTTATTTAACATGTTGGTTGGATTTTGTTTGCTTACTGTCATTTCAATGTAGTATACTTAGGTGCCATGAATAACTCTGAAAATGGTGACGCTTACAGTTAGCAGGTTTTTTTTCTGACCACATTCAAACATAAGCCCAGATTTATCTTTCAAACAGAAGTTTTTTTAAAACTCCCATGTATTTTTACCATCATATGTTTTCCATCTCAGTCAGATAACTAAGAAAAGAAATAAACTTTCTATTTTGGAATAACTTAAGATTTATAGAAAAATCTCAAAGATAAGGCAGAGAGTTTCTATATCCACTCATGCAACTTTCCCTTTTACTAACATTTTCTGTGTCCAGGATACAATTGTCTGCACTAAGAAACCAACGGTAGCACGTGACTGTGAGCCAAACTGCAGACTTTTCAATCAACTTCTCTTGACTTTCTTCTTGATCCTTATAGAAAATAATTTTTCAGCCACTTGCTTATTAAAATAAAGTACAATTAATTACTCTGTACTCATCTCAGAAAGCTCCATGGCTCTACTGCTTTTAAGGAGAAAGATTTTGTACACACAGTTAAAATTTTCAAAATAATTTATCATTGGCCAATGTATTTTCTTTTTCTTTTTCTAGGGAAGAACACTAAAGATGTATTCCTATTACTCCACCACGTATAAACTTGCTGCGATCAATGCAGCTCTCTTGTTTTGTGGTCCTACAGACTGGATCTCTCCCCGCTAGAGTAGAGCGCCCCTCAGGTGGGCTTACATTGCCTCCCCCATGTGAAGCCCCAGGGCTGTCCTGCTGAGGCTCCGAGGGTTCCTCGACATCTGCCATCCTCACTGTTCCACCCTGAGCATGAGTGCCCAGATGCAGGGAGTCACGGCTTCCCCCTCTGAGTCTCCCACCAAGTGGACCCACGATGGGTGGCTTGCAGATCCATTCTTGTGGGGAGGCCCTGGGTATCTCGGCCCTTGAGAGAGAGAGAGCTAATGGAAGCAGCTAGGGCCCTATAAGTGTGGCCTTTGCAGTGGGACTCTTTTCAGTTTGGTGTGATGCTTCGGAGATCAAGGAGGGAGTGGACACGTTCCACTGGTAGTCATCTTTCCTCGCCTCTCACCAGAAAGCTTTCTGGCCTTTCTCCTGCGTCCAAGGAGGAGATTTAACATGTTGGTTGGATTTTGTATTCCACTTCTCCTCTGCAGTTTGTCTGTGTCTTCTTTGAAGCAAACTAGCCCTGCAGAGTCTGGGGTCTTTGTGTCCATCTTACTACTGTGTGGTTGTCACGATAGATGGCGAGGCAGTGCCAAAAGAGTCCAGTTAGAATATGTAGAAGCTGTTCCGTCATGGCAAAGGGCGCAGAACCTCACAGAGATGCAGCTTGCTCCTATGTGGGTGAGAGAGACTCGCCCGCCTCCCAGTGATGCAGGTGACTCTGTCCTCAAGGAGTGAAGAAAAGGCTCTCTGCCTGTTTCACAGGTTGCTTTTTGTTTTTGCTTTAGTTCTTCTTTTTACCTCCTCGAATGCTTTTCCATGTGGCTGTCCAGAGCTCGGGCTAGATGCCAGCCTGTCCCAAGATGCAGGAAATCGGAGATGGAATTCTGAGTGTTTACAGTGAGGCTGGCAGAGCGCAGGGCACGTTCACAGGTGCATTCCCCAATGGGGCAGGCTGCAGGCCGTTAGCAAAGGTCCGCTTTTGCAGGTTGCTATCTTCTTTTGTCGGGTGGGCTCGTGTCTGAAGTCTCCCAGCTCGTAAGCGTCAGATGGTGTGTAATACCATCACCTTCTTCATCAACAGCACCAGTTGGTGACTGGCATTCAAAAGACTTACTGCAAGCCAGGCATTACGCTAAATATTTTACATACATTTTATCTAAGCTTACGAATAGGTGGGAATGTTAATCCCATTTTTCAGAGGGGAAACTGAGCATCGAAAATCCCTCAGTGAGCAAGTGGAGGCTCTGGGATTTGAACACTTGGGCTCCCCTGCCCGCCCATCTGACCTCTGTGCTCAGATTTTAGGGGCAAAGCTATGAAGTACTAACTGCTCTCTGCTCTCAGAGAAAGTTTTGTAGTAATAATTTATTACATTTTAGGGCATATTACCGGTCATAACATTTCCTTTTTTCCATATTTTCCTGAAAATCTCAGTTCCTGAGCTGCTAGTATAGATATCATTCTATCATCCAGAAAATAAATTTAGTTTAGTGTGAGTCATCTTATACGTTAAAAATTTTGAAAAGTTCACAATTTGAAAACTGACACTTTCCTTCATATTTTATTATCCAAGAGTCTCTAAGAGATAATCATGAGATTGCATATAGATGAGACCATCTAAAGCCACTCCATGTTTGAATCACGGAAAAAAGTTCTGGTCCTGTGTTCAGCAGGCGCCCCTGGAGATCTTTGCCTCGACTTCCCCTGTTCACGCGCTATGCTGCCTTTGGCATCTTTTAATTAATCTGAGTGCGTTGTTTCAAGAGGAGTAAGAGAATAGGGGAAAGAGAAGTCCAGACCTAATTTACTCTCTACCCACAAACTAGACTAGGGCTTTTCTGGGAGAGCTTTGAGATCATTGGGCATGTTGGGGGAAAATGTATAACAGAGCGGAATATGAAGCTGTTCCAAATAATATATTTTTTAGAAGTCTTTGACTTCACGGCTTATTAAGTGTTCTATAAATTAGAATAAAATCAATAATAAAACAACATTACTTTTTTATTTTTACATGGAAAACACATAGCTCTACATTGAATATAGTTCTACAATGGAGTACTTACCTAATCCTGGGGCAGAATGCTCAGATAAATATTTGATAAGCAGGGATCCAAAGTATGACTTCAAAATTTACCCTGCCTTTGATGTACTGCTTAACTGTTGTTCTATACTTCTAATTTTTGGGATGACTTTTCTACTTCTCCTATACTTATAATACCCCTCAGGGGTAGGATAAGGTATCACTGTGACTGCAACAAAATTTCCATATATAAACGTACGTATCATTTTATAATAGGTCATTTCTACAACCATTGTTTAATAAACATCTGTCACTGTCTCCGAGTTATTGGGTTTACTTTTTACATAATTTAATTCCCATTATAGTTAGCTATTCTGTATTAACTAGATGTATTTTCAGAACATAATCAGTAGTGAGACTAGAAGTTAGAAATGATTTGTTCTGGAAGCCTAGCTATTGAAGGGCCTCTAGGCCTTTCATGAAATCTTATGCACCATTCAACTTCCCATGTTCTGCAAGGGACAGAGCCCCCCCAAAAGTGAGGAACTATTCTTTTGTGTATTTAACTACTGAATATACCTGAGTGTGAATTCTAGCTTTCCTGTTTATTCATTGTATGAACCATCTACCCTTTATGAGGCTCAATTTTGTCATCAGCAAATAGGGGATAATAATATGTAGCTAATACAGTTTTGAGAGAATTAAATGAGAATGTATGAAAAGCATTTATCTATGTGGCTGGAACTTAGATAGTAAAGAAATTACTCTCCTCTTCTGTATGAGGGCTGGATGCCCAAATGATGGTCAGAGCACTTCTGCCCTCAGGCTTAGCAGTTGAGCAATAAGATAACCAACTTTAGATTTCTTAGCAAAGGCCTTCTACATATTTCCTAGATGATTCAAAAATATTGAATTTTCTGCTGCTTTGTGTCAAGTCAAATGGTAAGATGTTGCTAATCATGGTTTTCACCCACCCAGGTCAGAAGTTACATCAAAAAAGCCCGGATGGAAGGGGCCCAGATTCTGTGTGGTGAGGGGGTGGACACATTGAGCCTCCCCCGCAGGAATCAAGCAGGATACTTTATGCTTCCCACAGTGATAACAGACATTAAGGATGAATCTTGCTGCATGAAGGAAGAGATATTTGGGCCAGTGACATGTGTTGTCCCCTTTGATAGTGAAGAGGAAGTGATTCAAAGAGCCAACAGCGTTAAATACGGACTGGCAGCCACAGTGTGGTCCAGCAATGTGGGCCGTATCCACCGGGTGGCTAAGAAGTTGCAGTCAGGCTTGGTCTGGACCAACTGCTGGCTCATCAGAGAGCTCAACCTGCCTTTTGGGGGGATGAAGAGTTCTGGGGTAGGTCGAGAAGGAGCCAAGGACTCTTATGAATTTTTCACTGAAATCAAAACCATCACCATTAAACACTGACCTTGGCCGGTGGAGAAGCTGTTATGGTCCATTCCTGGCTGCAGAGAATCAGTCCAATGCAGTGAGCAGATGTGCCGGCATAAAATCCAGCCATATCTTGGCTCCGTGGGTTTTCTCTACCTTATTCTCAGTAGTTCGTACTTTTATTCATTGTCAGAGAGGATGTCTATTTTCACTGTGAAGTCAAAGAAGAGACTTCTGAGCAGGAAGGCACAAAAAGGAAGCCAAATAATTGTAAGGCTCCTTCTCTGTTGTTGTCTTCACTCTAGATTTTTTTCATCATTTTGATTGAATTCTTGGGAATTTACAGATAATCATTTTTTTTCATTTTTAAATATATATATATATGAATGTAAATGATAAATATACATGGAATTTGTCAGAGCAGGCCTATATGGTAGGTCCCACTAAATACATCTGTACAAGGACAAAGAAAATTAAAATAATGACTACTTTTGGAGGAAACCTGAAGCAAGAAGTGGGAATAGTTTGATCCATTTCTACTCTGGAGTCTAATCAATTCCAATTTTTCGTGTCTGTCTCTCATGAGGCTTACAACCCACTAATCCTAAAAGAATAAATGTTAAGCAATTTTAGTAGCCAGTATGACATAGGTCTTCTTCTTCAATTATCCTTTATTCCTCTTTATCCCTATCCTCTTAGGGGTATGGACTTTATGCAAAGTAATAAAGGTATTTCTCATGGCTTTTTTCTGGATCCCCTAATGATCAGAGGAGAAAAGCGAGGTTTACAGAGATTAAAGTAGCATGCTCAAGGTCACACGAATGGTATGGGGCAGAGGAAGGATTTGAACCCAGGGCTGGCTCTCAGTATCCAAAACCACGATCTCTGATTACCTCACACTTGCCTTGGGTTCTGCTCCAGAAGCAGCCACATACTTATGATTCATGGAATACATCGTGTTGGGTCTCCTCTCTATGTCTCCCTCCCTCTCCCCCTCCCCCCTGCCCCACTCATCCATGCAAGCCAGGAACTCCTCAGGCACAGCCCTTCCTACACCAACTGAAACCATCTGTTTGCATGGCTGACTGCCCAGCTGGACAGGAATTGCCTGAAGGCCCAGGCAGGTGCTAATCCCCCCAAAGTCTCCATTCCCAGCACAGTGCCTGGCACACAGAAGGTGCGCAAAACAATTTCCAGGAATGGAATGAAGTCTTCCCGGTGCTCTGGGGTATTTGTAGCATGGTGTATGGGGATAGGGGTTGGGTCGGAGGGGGGACAAAATAGTCTTCACTGTTTGTGTAGGTTTTCGGATATGTTGGCTTGTTCACAAATGCTGAAAAACATAAGCCCTTTTGAGGTCAAGCAATGGTATTGGATCATATCTGGTTCTTAGCTTCTCCCTCCCCTCGCCTCTCCTTTTCTCACCTGCCTGTTCTTCAGCTCAGGTCCCGGAGTCTTCATTAGTTAAATCTAGGATCAATTCCAAGAGACAGTAGGAGGAATTTGAGCAGCTCCTAGTCTCTAAGAACCCACATCTTTGTTCTTGTACGTGGTCTAGCCCAAGCTCATCCTTATTTCTGAGACCTAAGCCACGTCTTGATTCCACATTCTGGTGACTGAAGGTCTTTGCTCCCTGTGCCTCAATACCCCCCTCGAGCCCCCCCCAAGACTGTTCTCTAGGACATGGAGTTGGCCCTGCTCCTGTCCCTTCTTGTCTGGGCTCTGGATCCTGTCTTGTGGAGGGGACTGCTTCCTACTGACAGACAGACATTCTGGATGCCGTTTCCCTCCTCTGTGCCTCTTTGGATCTTCAGAAGCTTCTCCCGGGCACATGTGGCAGTCTCATTAACGTCTGTTTGACCAGATGCTGTTCTTCCTCACGCCAACACCGGCCCAGTTCTCAGTTGTGAACACCAGTGGCTTTGATGTCTTAGCACCCCACGGGGCCTTTTTTCGTTTGTTCTAGCTACCCGGCTTGGGGTGTGTGTGCGGGGCTTAGTTCCAAGACCTTCCCCTCCCAGGCCGTCCCACACGGTCTCAGGCCCCGCGTCAGCTTAGGGTGCCCTGTGGGTCTGTGCCGGCGCGACGACAGGGTCCGGCAGAGCAGGGCCTGGGTGGCTGCAAGGCCCCGGGTCCCCTGCCTGCCGGACTCAGGGCTGCTCAGGAAAGCACTCAGAGGGGATGCACGACGGCTTCAATCATATCTGTTGAGTTTTATTTCTGAGCTGGGTGATGGGTGCTCGGGTGTTTGCTATGGTCTTTCACGCGTAGGAACTACATACCCAAAAGGGAAAGTGGCTCCTAGTGACGGACAGCCTGGCGCCCGCGCGGAGGAAGCCGAGAGCGCGTAGAGCCCCTCCTCCTGGCCGCGCCGCGGCAGTGCCGGCTCCGAGGGGGCCCCCGAGCGCGAGCCGGCGCTGAGGGGGCGGGGACGGGGATTTCGGGGACTTCCGGGAGCCGAGCTTCGGAGCGTGCCTAGCGGTGCTGCGCAGTCCCCGAGGTCTCTGGTTCACATGCAGATGGAGATCCAGTAGGTCCGGGTGGGCCTGCTTGTACTTGGAGTGTCAAGGAATTAGAGGACCCTCACTTGCAGCTCGGAGGAGGTAGAAGGAAAGGCAGCTCCGCCCAGGAGAGACATCCCCTAAAGCATTTCGCCGCTCAGGTAAAGAAAGTCCTCCTTCCATTGCTCCTTGGGAGGGTGCACACTGAGCCGTGCACGCTGCCTCCAAAGAAGCCTGCCTCTGACCTGCCCACACGGAAATGTAGGGTTAGCCCCCCATCCAGGGAGGGGTGGTACAGGTAAACTGCTCTTCCAAACCACAGAAAATAACTTTGCCGACTACCTATAATAATCAACCAGTACGCTTTTTATTCAGCATTATTACTGGTCAGTCAAGGATCATGAACAATTTGGTGAAAGAGCAACTCACCCGGGGAGAAAAAGATCAAAGAAGATGTTGAACACTGAATTCGTCCCAGAGATTTGAGCGCCCAGCATGTTAGTCACCACAGCGCACGGCTATGCAGAAGGAGGGAGCCAGGGACATGAGAGAGGCCTTGAAAATTAAACATTGGCTCCCCAAATAAAATGAAAAATCAAAAGAATTGAATCATTGGTTTGGCTGACAGCTAACGTACTAATCTGGAAGGTCAAGTTGAGAGAGTAGCTCAGGATGCAGAGAATGACAGAAAGGGAAAATATAAGAAAGAAGTCGAGATGGAGGGTAGATCCAGAAAGCTGATAATAATGTAATTCATCTGAGGTGAGAGAACAGAGGTAGAGAAGCAAATAAATGATAAAAATGAGTATCTCTGAACTAAAAAACTTTCCGATGAAAAACATTCACCATGTGCCTGGAACTATTCTGCTGAAATTTAAAAATTCCTAACATAAAGCTTGCAGAGAGAATTACCAGGATACCTGCAAGCTCCGCCCCCCAACCCCCCCAAAACCACAAATACAAGCCTAAGGTTGTCATCATACATTTTCCATTAATAATACTGATTTTGGAAGACAGGAGAGCAAGATTTCAAAGTTCTCAGGAAACATTATTTTGAACCTAAATGTTATAGCCAGCTAGCCTGTTACTCAAAGATCCAGGCAAAATGAGCCAATGACTCAGGAAGTTTCTCCTGTTTACTTTTCCCTGGGTGACTTGGGATATACCTTAGGAGAAGGAAAAACAAATCTATCAAACAGCAGAACTGCTGAGGAACAAAATGAAAAGAAATTTCAAATGATCAGCAGCAAATGGACCTAGAAAGCAGTTGGCCCAAAGTAGAACACAGTAGACAGGGGGTGGTGATTGATGAACACTGATTAATAAAATGTGTAACAATCTGGAAGATGTTCAATCTGTCAAAAGGTCCACCTATGTTTATCCTCTCCATTTGAATAAAGGGAACTAAAACTATTCAGAAGTGTTGATAAGATGAAACGAACTGAAGTGTGACATGACTTGGAAAAAGAGAAAGAGTGTAAATAAAGGGAATGCATTTTTCCATTATTTTTTGGATGGATATTTTTGGTGACATAAAGTCACATTTCTATCTTTATGGGCCTTACATACCACTTGGTTCTTTAAAAAAAAAAAAAAATTCTTGATTGATTTGCCAGAGAGAGAGAGAGAGCACACAAGCTGGGGGAGTGGCAGGCAGAGGGAGAAGCAGGCTTCCCTCTGAGCAAGGAGGCCAATGTGGGACTCGATCCCAGGACCCTGGGATCATGACCTGAGCCTAAGGCAGATGCTTAACCCACTGAGCCACCCAGGCATCCCCAAGCTACTTGGTTCTGCAATTAGTATTTATATAATCTTAATATTATGAATGTCTCTCACTGGCTTTCAGTTTTTAAAGTTGAGCTACAAAGTACAGAAAACTAACTTAAAATGACAGAACAGTACAGAGGTTCAAGCCTGGGTGATGATGTTAATCAGCTGACAAGTCAGGAAGAGGAAAGGGTGAGCCAGAGGCTAGCCTGTGGGGATCTACTTTCCTCATCTTACAGCACGGGGAGTGGGCCCATGATGCCAGAAGGCAATGAATCAAGAGCAAGGATTGAGGCAGATTATTTAAAGTGATGCATGTACCCACTCAAGATCTCAAAATGTTAATGTCACTAACAAAAATTAGTGACATTAACAGGTGAAATGCAGGTGAGCTCAGAGTATAAAGTGTGTTAAATGCACACACCTTTCCTCATAGGAAGCGGATATGTATTATTTGATGTTGATAAGACCAGAAACACAGACACACACATACGGATTAGTTCTGTGGTATAGAAGACCTCAAACCAAAACTGTTTAAAAATGGTTGCTTCTGGAACAACTGGGTGGCTCAGTCGGTTAAGCGTCTGCCTTCAGCTCAGGTCATGACCCAGGGTGCTGGGATGGAGTCCCGCATTGGGCTCCCTGCTCAGCGGGGAGTCTGCTTCTCCCTCTGCCCCTCCCCCTGCTTGTGCTCTCTCTCTGACCTAAAAAAAAAGGTTGCTTCTGAGAAGTAGAACTATGGCCAGGCAAAGGGGTATTTAGCATAACGGAGAGAGTTTCATTTAAATCACGAGGGACCTTTAGAGTTTATTTTTTTTAACATGTTATGAGCAGCCTTTTGTAAATAATAGCATATATATTTAAAAGCTCATCCAGCGAGTGATGCTTTTTTATACATGTGGGAATTGGGAGAATGTGCTCTACACTGTCCAGGGTATTCTAAGCCCCTGGCCCTCTGAGCCCCCCTGAGCCCTGGTTGCCTTGAGAGATCTGAGATTCCCCTGGTGTCCTGGAGGCTCAGCCTGATTGTGGAGAACCTGGGAAACCTGCCCCAGGTCAGGTCAAGGGAGGAAGACTCCTCTGGTGCCCCTGGTGTGGCCAGTCTGCTCAGCAGGGCGTTCCAGAGAGGCAGACCCCAGGAGAACCTCCTTCCCATTGCTTGTGCATGGAGGGTGAGGGGCAGTCCAGGATAATTCACCTGCCTCAGGCCATCCATACTGTATTTCCCCTAAGCCTGAGCTGAGACTTTTAAAAGAAAATGTCAAAGGCTGTAGTCCTTTTTGGCTTTGGATTTGCTTATCTGCTGGGAATTGCCTGTGTCCTTTTCCCGGCGACGACTGCGGCTCCTGCGACCTACATTAAAGGTAGGGGGACCCACCCCTAGGATGTTGCACGGACAAGACCCTCACTTCAGGCTTTTCCAATGAGGGTTTCAGGGTGTAGCTTTAGGAAGACATTTTGTTCATGGGTGTCTAAAGCAAGCCTTCTGGAACGTGTCCTCGTGGTCATTAGCCTAACAGGTCTAAGCATTCACGTCGTCAATATCGGCTGCCATGCTTGTCAGGACCCCAATCAGTGCTGACTCACCCCAGGGCCTGTGCAAAGCATCAGACTCACTTATTCTGAGGCTTCTGCCAAAGATATGATAGGCAGCCTTTTCTGGGAAGAGTCCTATTTCTGATTGCACACGGCCATTCATCAAGCACTGGGAATTTGCCTAATGTTGCCCGTTAGCAAAGGATATGTCATGTCCTCACTCGGATTACACTTTCCCTTCCCACACCTCATTGCATTCTTCATCCACATTCCTCAGACCAATCTTTTTTCAGGAGGTATCATCATACTCCAACCTCATCTTGTAATTGCCATTCCAGTGTGACTCAATGATTTCCAATAATGCACTGAAAAATACTCCTCGGAATATGAAGGACCGGTGAGGTCATTGAATCATAGCAAGGTAGCATTGCCAGGGATCCTGAGATCATCCTGTGCAACTCCCTATTTCCCGATGGACCACTGAGGCACAAAGAGGTTAAATGGATTGCCAAAGATCTTACAGCAAACACTCCCTCCGAGGGGAACTGGAAGTACAGAAATAGACAAGCATCAGAGAGAGAGGGGTATTCTGAGGACAATGAAAGATAATTGCAAATTCTAGTAACTATTTTGGACTTCCCTCCCACAGATAGTAAGCAGCTGGCCTCTATATCCACTGAGGACAAGATACAGGGGAGAAAAGGGCCTTAATTACCATTTGAGTTTATACATAAATTTAGAAGTACTTTATTTTAATGTTTCAAGCTCAGAAGTAGTGGATGGTGGGAGAGGGTGGAAACCCCTTTTCCGGAGGACTCCAAGCACAGGTGGTGCCCCTGCGAGGCGGTGCGGGGTGAGGGGTGGGGGAGCAGTCACTGATTCTGTGTCACTTTTGTTGGGGGCTCTCCTGCACCACGTGCCACCTGTCTGAGTGGGAGCCGATCTCTAGGCCGGCATCTCATCAAGGTGTCCACATATCAGAGCACAGGCTCTGCCGCTGGGAAATAAGCTCCCAGAGTGCACAAAATCCTAAATAGGAGAGATCAGATTTTCATAGGTAAAAACTTGACGATCAGCCTATTTATCCCTTCTGGAGGTTTTGGAACTATTTCTCTGATGTGTGAAGTGCACCAAAATACACGCTTCTTGTGTCCTTTTTGCATTAATTTTCGGTCTTTGGGGAAAGGCACTCTCTCAGTTTGTAGTAATAAATCACCAGAAAGCAGTTCTGAGGGGTTATTTATAACTCTCTGGGATCCCGAGGCCACTGGCTGAGACTTGGGCTGTTTGTGGTCTGCAGTCAGACTGAGCTCCATCATCGGAATGGCTATCGTCCTGGTCCCCACGGCAGCGACATAGAAGTGCTTTTGGAAGCACCTACTCTGAGCTGAGCGGACTGAGCCTCCTCCCCTGTCCTGCTCCTTCCTCTGATATCCTAAATAAAGGGAGGGAGTTCACAGCGCCTGGACAGTATTTGCAGAAAATGTACTGCACCCTTTCCTCAGGATGTGTTTCGTGCCTTCTAATCTTGAGAAAGACTAAATCCCTGAACTTAAGGTTAGAAATAATTAGGCAAGAAAATCCCTTCTCTTGATTTCTTGTAACTATCCAAAATGATGAGTCGTGGAAAAATCGCCGCAGGTCAGATTTCTCACTCTTCCTGAACCTTTGCACCGTATTGTTTATAGAAAGAATATGACATCCCTTGGCATGATAAGGTGAGTGTTGCTATTTCTGCCTTTGGACTGTTCATTATGCTTCGCTATCATAAGAGAAGCAGATAGCTGCAGAGACCTAAAAAAAAAAAAAAAAAAAATACCGTGATTACTTGGGATTGTTCAGCACATTGCTGTAGAAAACACCTCCTTTTGTTTTGGCAAACCCATTTTGGAAAAGTGATTTAAATCTTGGCAGCAATAGATAGCTTTTTACATCCTATTTTGATTGAGGTCAATCACACAGTGAGCAACATCTAATTTTTAAGCTCTGCAGGGCTTTGGGTGGCCCAGTCTTCTTTTTCTTTTTTAGTGATTGACATATTTTGAAACCGATATAAACATCATCTCCATGTTTCACATAAAGTGCTCTGAAAATAAGTTCCAACCCTCTTCCATTCTCCAGAAAGTGCCAGCTCCTGGAAATCAGGGATTGGATTCTCATATTAGTCATGCCAAGATTTCTTTGATCCCTATGGCAGATCAGTGCCTTAGACAGAGTGGAGAGTGAATATGCGTTTGCTGTACCAATCTTAATTTGAACTGTCTTGCGTCCTAGGGAAATAACACACTTGTTTATGATGAGGCTGAAGCCAAGTGGTAATAATCATGCTAATCTTTACTGATTTCTGAGTAGCACATTCATCCCACAAACAAAAATACAATATGCACCTGAATTTAATATTACACTGTATGTTCACTGGAATTTAAATAAAAACTTAAAAATTAAAAAAAGGAAAAAGAGTACAAAAGCCAGGTGTCCTGGCTTATCCCACAGCACAGAATCTGATGCCAGGTTCTTGTTTCTTGGCTGAGGGCTGTGGCTCAGGCGGTGAGGAATTGAGGGATGGAACCGGGGTCCTCAGGTACCGCTCAGACAGGTGCGGCCTGGCCCAGTGCACTGTTCTAGTGTATTCAGAGTTCATTAAATGTGGCCCCTTGAGTGCCACTCCCCAGAAATCTAGGCTACAAGTATGACTGGAAGGCAGTGCTCGTGTCACTGCCTTATAGCTTCTGGAATAAATTCTAGACTTTTCTAAATGCTCTCCAAAGTGTGTGCCTGGGATCTGAAAGAGTAGAAAACACAGTTGAAAACTTGAGAGTGACAGTAGGTGCCAATAAATCAATCTAATAAGAAAAAGGTCAGGCGGGAACAAGAAGGAACATTTTTATAAGAATTTAAAATCAAATGTACTGACTTGAGTGTTTTGGATTAAACTCACTAAAGCAATGAGTTCGTATCTTATAAAATGAAGCCTTCTAGTAGGATGATTTGGCCATTTAACGAAGAGACGACATGAGAGGCCAGAAAAGTCTCTGGGGCCACTGCTTGGACATGTCAGCTACAACTTCTACCTTTAGTTCTTAAGAACCCTGAAGCCATCCCCCCCGCTTTTTTAATTTTATTCCTGCGGTAGTTCTGTTATTATGGCAGGTATAAAGTTTTGAATTTGATCCACTCCCAAGAAACAAAAATTAGGTGAACGTGTTTTTCATCTTAATTCTGTAAGGAAAATATTTCCTCTACCTTTTTATGTTCTGTCCCTGTGGCCTGTAAATTAAACTTACAAAGGACAGATTAACAAGAGAAAAAGCATACAGGTTTTATTTATTTATTTTTTAAAGATTTTGTTTATTTATTTGACAGAGAGACGTAGCGAGAGCGGGAACACAAGAAGGGGGAGTGGGAGAGGGAGAAGCAGACTCCCCGCCGAGCAGGGAGCCTGATGCGGGGCTCGATCCCAGGACCCTGGGACCATGACCTGAGCCGAAGGCAGTTGCTTAATGACTAAGCCACCCAGGCGCCCCTACAGATTTTATTTTTAATTTTACATGCATGGGGGCTCCCCTGCCCCCACAAATGAAAACCCAAAATAGCTGTTAGACTTGGGGTTGGGGAATTATATACCATTCAAATAAAGGGTAACACCTTGTGAAGAAGAGACTAAATGCAGGAAAGGGGGTTTGGGCTTCAAGGGGTGATAAATTGTGGGAAGGTAAACAAATGGGGAAAACTAATGTTAGATGAGGGGTATTTAGTAAAGTTCATTTATGGAGACTTGCCTAGGTCCTGTGTCCGTTTCCAGTGATAAGGATTGCTCTTGTCTTCCTGGGATGGGCAAGGGCAGGGGACACCTTCAAAAGGGGAATTTATGGTCAGCTTTTAGGTGGATGGGAGGAGGGCAGAGAACACTTCCTGTGTCTGCTTTTTCTCAAGTGCATTCAGTCCAAAATAATCATTATACCAAAGTGGTATTTTTTTTTTGAAGCTTAAAACAGCACCCCTTTATTAGCTCACAGCTCTGCACATGTGACTGGGGTCTCTAGGAAGTGTCTCGAAAGGCTGAGATCAAGGTGTCAGCCAGCTGACTTCTAATCTGGAGACTCTGGGGGGAATCTGTTCACATTTTTTTTTTCTTTGTTCTTGGAAAAACTCACTTCTTTGCAGCTGGAGGACAGAGGTCCCCTTTTTCTTGGTGGCTCTCGTCTCCTAGTGGCCACTGGCAGTCCTGGCCACATGCCCCTCATCTTCAAGCCGCAATGGCATGTCAAAATCTTCTTGTGCTTCAGATCTCTGACTTCCTCCTCTATGACCAGCCCGAAAAAACTGCTTTTAAAGAGCTTATGTGATTATGTCAGGTCCACCATAATCATAATCTCCCTCTCTTAAGGTCAACACATTAGAAACCTTAATTACTTCTCCAAAGTCCCTTCATGGCAGTACCTAGGTTCATGTTTGATTGACTAAGTGGGATCATCTCAGAATCCTGCCCACCTCAAAGTCTATGCTTCCTTCCTTGAATCTACGCACGCCCGTGACTATGGCCGGAGGGTGGCATATCCTGATCCCCTTTATTTCATATCTTTCCCACCTCTTAAAGAAAGAAAAAAATAACAATGACAGTCTAAGTGAGTATTTGGATGTTGTGCTTGAGTGAGAAAAAGTTTGGGAGAAAAACATGCCCAGCTGGAGGAAAAGTGATGAGATACTGTGGGTAACTGGGGTTTCTAAGCCCCAGGAGGATCCTCAAGACTCTATGTACTCACAGAGCAATGTATGAATGGGAATAAATGGAAGTGCTAGGATAAATTCCCCACTTTGGGGTTCCAGGCTTATTCTAGAGAAGAAATGAAAAAGGCGAGTTCCAGTGGGTGGTGTTATCATATTAAGAAGGTCTATAGAAAAGGATGGCACTAACCCACCAGGACTCTACCAACTCTTATTAGTCTGTCATGATAAAGTGGACAGGAAGTTCAGGTCATGAGTGTAGAATGGAAATGGACATTTTTTGTATTTTCCTCAAAGTATTGTATCTGAAAGGAATCTGCTCAATAATAACTCAGAGCAAAGATTTCCTAAAGCATTTCATTTTTAATGTGTGATACGTAGAATATCCAATGAGTATTTCAAATGTCCATAGTATTTGTAGGATAATACAATGGAGCACAAAAGAAAAGCAGATTCTTAGCGTGTCCCTTCCCAGAGCTTCCAAGTGAGGGAGCATGAGAGAAGAACAACTGAAGAATGGAACGAAAATTACATAACACAAACTCGGATAAATAAATAACATATAACGCAAGGTAGAAACTATCACGAGTTGGTATTTTCCTCGTGGGAAAATGTCGGTCCGGAAGAGCACAGAGTTCCATTGACTGGTGGGAAAGAGGCAGACTGGAATCTAGGAAAGGAAATGTATTTTTGAGCATGGAGGCACTTTTAATAAAACATTATTGTGATGATGTTGCCCTTTTCTGGAGGATGACTCCATTCTTCAGGCATAGGTGAGCTTTCTAGCACTTACAAAAGAGAATTGCTTCTAAACGGATACATCTTGTGTCTCTGTGGAGCATGAGGTTGTTGTGAGTGAGCCGCGTCCAGTGTGTTAAAGAAGCCAAGTGCATTAGGGAGGATAACAGAAGCAATGCATCCTGGTCCTGCTAATCTCTGTTTAATTTGGTATCACTCACTCTTTTCGGTGGAGCTATGGTTCACGATGAATTTCACAGCTTTACTTTCTTTCTTCCAGGAATTTCTGATCTCCTGTTAACCTTTGGTTGCCTTCTTAGATTTTTATTTTATAGCATGGAGTTTCCCCATTCAGGTATGTATTCTTGGCTTGATTTTAAAGGAGCATAGCTTTCCTGGATTAAAAATCACATCCCTGAAAGCAAATGTTTTGTAAGAAACACTTCCTTTCTTTTAACAATGTCTTCAATCCTTTTGAGCCTATGTTGGCAAACTGTTACATTTCTCCAGCAGGGTTTACCTTAAAAATGTCAGCCTGGAATTTCAAAGTGCAAATATTTCTAAAGCTACCGCCCACTGTTTGAGTGCTGAAACGCTGCACATATTTGAACCGGCCAGATCTGGGGGCACACCGTGCCTAAATCCTGTTTGATCCTATTCGGGCCTTTGCAGACACCCTGGGCTGTCAGTGCTGTGTGCCTTCTGGTGGATGGAAATGCTGCCTTGGACAGACTGATGGCACCCTCAGCGGCTCAGAGGGAGTCCTTCACCAAGGTCTGGGCACTGCTGAAGCAACAGGCAAGCAGCTTTAAGCTAAAGGGAAACCGGAATTTAGACTAGCTATCCCCAGCCCCCAATCCTCCCCAGTCAGAATGACATTCATGAGCTGCATTCGGTCTCCGTGGGGGGAACCAGGACCACAGCTCCCATCTTTATTTGTGTCTGAGCTTTGCCCATCCTGGTGACATCTGCTGGCCAAAGTGGAGCAGATGGGGGTTGATCATTTAAAAAGAAAACATTATTAAACTCTGTGGAACCAGGTTGAGGGCTTGCAATGACAACTGTCATGGTGAGTGTAAGGCCCACGTGAGCCCTTCACCCCAGAGGGTGCAGGAGGGGGCTCCTTGCTTGGTCTCATTGGCATTCCTTTCTCACCTCCTCTTCCCCCTTATCCTTCCCCCTCCTTCTTCTTTTTATTTTTGGGTATGTTTTATTAATGTGCTAACTCTGGAATTTTTTTTTTTTTTAATATATCTGCATCATCAAACATTCCCCACCTCACCTCCCTCCACCTCCCCCATCCTTAGGTGTTTCTCAGATACGGTCAGAACAGCCTGTCCTCAGAGCTCCTATCATGGGCTCCCTGGCGATCTGTGCAGGCATCTCTGTCACCGAGGATTGCTAAGCAAGATGAAGTGTTAAGATTATGGGGATGTGTATTAGGTTACAGATTCTGAGACATCATGCGAGGTGGGGTGACAGTTAATGTTCCCTGGCGCATTTTCGGAGCTTGGCCTCCCTGCAACCTGTGCAGTTTTCAAGGAAATGGTTGTTCTGGTCAGGTGGCAGGCAAGGGGGACATGTTAGGAAACACTCGTCTCCTCTTCAAGTTGTGCCAGGGAGCAGGGACAGGGGAAAAGTCCAGCTTGGCTAGTCATCCTTAGTGTCAACCCTGTGTATGAGCTAACACACACTGACGTGCTCTCTGGGAACAAGGATTGCTAAAATGGGAGGCAGGGTGGAAATAGGAGCTCCTTGTGAGCTAGGGGTTTCCTTCCACAGGGCTGCTCCGTGCTGGGAAGACTTGATGCTGTTTCCCTCCCTGCCGCCTTGAGTGTCCTGGGGTGGGAGAGCCCGGGGCAGGAGACCCATGCCCTGAGTGCTGAGCGAAGAACTACAGCAATCTATAATCTTCCCCACTGGAATCCTGGCCCCACCTCAGGGAGGGGACGTGTGTGCGTGCGATTTGGGATCTGTTTGTACACACTGATCTAATCATCATGGATCCTGGCCTCTTGGTTTATGGCTCATGGTCTCCGTCAGTCTGTAGACAGTGTGAATGACAAGCTAAAGATGGCGTCGTTACAAATGCTTCCTGACCAGCCAAGGAAATGCATAGTGACGATAACAGTGCTCCGCAAGTAATGAAAAGAAAATCCTTGTCTAATCACAAGTTAGTTTTTACATATGAGTCAGAGTTCACAAGTCCAAGTTAACATAGATAGTTTTATTTACTAGTTATAGGATGTGGATGGAGTATGAAGAGCTCTGGATTAGAGGGCAGGGTGGTGGCCGGCTGTGGTTCAGTCTGTGGTCTGGTATGACTGGGGCATGGCCTGGTTAACTGCAGGAGACTAGAGAGAGCCAGGACCCTGCACTGCGTGTCCCCAAAAGGAGTGGGGCTAGTGCTGAAGGGCCAGATTCCCAGGACCACTGGGCTAGGAAGTGAGAGCACGGTGTGGCAATGACCACTGGGGGAAGTCACTGCAAGCACCTGGAAGCCGAAAGGCACCTGTCCCACCTGGGCTCACCTGTTATCTTTGGAAATGCAGAGTAGAAGTTTCCGAACTCTGGCGAGCAGGGAGTGGCCTCAGGGCATGTTGTTATAGACAGAGAGGGCCTCCTGGAATTGCCAAGAAGGCCTCTGATTCCCAACAGGGAGATAGGAAAAAATAAGACAGAACCCTCATGCCAGACAGTGCTGGGGGCAGCAGGAAGGTTACCCAGAAGGGGAGCAGTCACCAGGCCTGCAGGCAAAACAGAGTCTTATCTCAGTGACCTGGTTATCAGAACTGAGACACAAGGTCAGGGTGAAACGACCCAACCCGTTGACTTGAGCCAGAAGCTCCTTTAATCCCTTATTTTTCAGCCTAGAAGATGCTCTTCCCAGAGGGGCTGGGCCTGTTTAGCTAAGGTTCCAGTGGATGGCGCATGCGTGGAAGATGGGAAGGAAGTGGATGGAGAAATGGGCTTCAGAAGCTGGGACCCAGCCAAAACCAGTCTAACACGGCTGTTGTGAACTCAACATTAGATAGGGTACATTAAAGCATTAAAAAAAATCCATATGAAAACTATTAGGTAAAATAAGAATGGAAGAACTGCCATTTTCTGAGACAGAGATGCCAGGATGTTTCCAAAGGTAGAACTTTTGCCTGTGCTGCCTATTCTTCTGCCCAAACCCTCAGCCCCCTGCTGTTCCACTTAGGCAGCCCCTATTTATTCTACACATCTTCTGAAACTCATTTCAATCACCACCGCCCCCCCCCAAGCCTTATCTACAACCCTGACTAGGTGACATCCTCCTTCAGAATTTCTCAGAGTGCTTAGCTGAGTTAGCATTTTACAGAGTTTTGCTTGATTAGTACATTACCTTTGGTCTCTCTCCCACGAGAAGGTGAGCTTCACAAGGACAGAGAGTATGTCTGTCCTGTTAGCTGCTGGATCCCTAGACCCTAGCAACCCCAGTGTCTGGTATATTTCAGGTGTTCAACAATTATTTATTGAGTGAATAGATATTTTGAGAGAAATAGGAGTTTTTTGGTAGGCAAAAACGGGAGCATGGCTGTCGTATTTGGTATTGTAGAGCATTGATGAAAAGAGATCATTCTGTAAACACATATCAATGCCCCCGAGGGCATCTGGGGACACCAGACTGGAGGGAGTTATAACACCTCTGAATACTGACGATCAAGTCCTTACACAATAGGCCCAGGCAAAAATGAAAATCAGTCGATTCCTGAAGGAAACTCAAGTTCATCTATTGGGCAAAAACATGGCAGAAAACCCCTAGCCTGTTATTCCTTCTCCCTACCCCCTACACTCTGTAGCCTGTCGACACAAATCTATGTAAATAAATAATATAAAAATAAACCCTGAACACATTCTTTTAGGGGAAAATAACTCATGCCCATAGCCAGAATGGAGGCTGTGGAAGTGGGGTACCGTTTATTTGGTTTCGATGAATGTTAGGGTTCTTTGATTTCTAGCAGCAGAATCTAGTATTGACTGTTGTGTAAATCACATAATCAGAGGGAAAGCTGGAAGCCAGGGCTTGGGAATAAATACAAACAAACATTTCTATGTAGCCAAAACTACTACTTAGTTTTGCTTGGTGATAGCTATGTTTTAAAAAACCGTTCCATTTTTATTTTATTTGTCATATTGCTTGGGTTTCAATTCTAGGAGAGAGCAGCTGCTTGCTAGTTGTTCCCAGCCTAGAGCATCTTTTTTTTTTTTTTTTTTTTTAGAGGGAGGGAGAGGGAGAATCTTAAGCAGGCTCCACGCCCAGTGTGGAGCCAACCTGGGGCTCGATCTCATAACCTTGGGATCATGACCTGAGCAGAAATCAAGAGTTGGACACTTGACTGAGTTGCCCAGGTGCCCCCGGCCAGAGCATCTTCAAGCTTCCTGCAGACTTTACCCAATGGGAGGAGGAAATTTCTCAAAAGAAAATCACAGTGCTGTTTCCCAAAGAAGGAAGTAAGAGTTCAGGGAACTATCAACAGATGAACGTGTGAACCAAATGTGGTGTTTACATACAACGGACTATTATTCAGCCTTAAAAATGATTGAAATTCTGATACATGCAACAATATGGATAAGCCTTGAAAACATTCTGCTAAGTGACATAAGCCAGATGCAGAAGGGTGAATAGTGTGTGATTCTACTTATATGACGTCCTATGTCTAATTTATAGAGACAGAAAGTAGATCTGTGGTTGCCAGGGGCTGGGGGGAAGGGGAAATGAGGAATTATTGTTTAATGGGGACAGAATTTCAGTTTGGGTGGGAAAAAATTCTGGAGGTGGATGGTGGTGATGGTGCACAACAATGTGAATATAGTTCATGCTGCTGAACTGTACACTTAAAAATAATTAAAATGAGGGCGCCTGGGTGGCTCAGTTGGTTAAGCGACTGCCTTCGGCTCAGGTCATGATCCTGGAGTCCCGGGATCGAGTCCCACATCGGGCTCCCTGTTCAGCAAGGGGTCTGCTTCTCCCTCTGCCCTCTTCCCTCTCGTGGTCTCTGTCTCTTATTCTCTTTCTCTCAAATAAATAAATAAAATCTTTAAAAAAAAATGATTAAAATGATACATTTTATGGTTTGTATATTTTGTCACAATAATAAAAAAAAAAGAGTGCAAGATAGCCGATGTCAACCAGTGTCAAGACAGGGAGAGTGGAAGGTCATGGTCTTTGGAAGGAAAGGCCACCTGGGCACCTGGTGTAGGGACCAGAAAGCTGGACTCAAGTTCCAGTTCTTCTGTGTAACCTTGAACAGGTCACCAAACCTCCTGAGCCTCTTTTCTCATTGGTGGATAAAAACCCTGGCCCCGTTACCTATCACATAGGAACTGGGTTGTCCTATGAAAATATTTTTGTGAGCTTACAAGATTCTACACAGACGACAGACTTACTATGTGAGGGAAAGAAAAGCCCTTTGTAAATCCATATTTCTGTGATCTGGATGAGAGGTGGAGACCACCACTTTCTTAGGTTAGTAAGTATTCTGGAGTTGGCTCTTGAAGATGGAAGGCAAGGGTTAGAATAAAAAGGTGAGCAGGACAGCTGTTTCTCTACATGCTACAGAATCTAAATGAGCCTGGATCACCCTTCTGGGATGCTCCTCCATTAATATTTCATAGCCCTCAGTGAAGGGCTCAGACATATCCTTAACCAATGAAGCAGCCAGTGTTTCCAGCTGGGAGTCTCTAAATGGCCTGCCAACAATGGAGCTCTTATTTATGTCCATAAAAACCAACAAGGGGTGCCTGTTGGATACGTATGACCTATGTCTAGTACAGGGTTTGGGCAAATAAAAGGATGACTGATTTCAGGCCAAATTCCAAAGATTTGACATTAGAAGCCAATCATCTATTTCTATGTCAACTGCTTATTTTCTAAACTGAGATGCAAAAAAATAGGATTAAAGCAGGTTTGGTTGCAAGATTCCTCTGGTTCTGTCATTTCTCTAGATGAAAACCTTCAGAGAGAGTCCATTAGAGTTATAACTTGATCAACTTTAAAGGTTATTGGAAGAAATGCTGGTAGGTACCTTAAAACTTTTGGGTAGAGTGTTCTGGGCACCCAACAGGCACTTGGCTTTTTCACCCTTGGCTGTCTGTAAGGAGCCTAGTTCTAACCACCTGCTGAGTAGGGCTTGGGGATTCACCTCTAGAACTTCAGTCCTCTGGAACATATCTCCTCCCAACACACCTGAGTACAACCTGGCTTCAATACCTTCTCACAACTATGTCCTCAAAGGTCTTGTTCCAAAGATTTTCCTTCTTTTGAATTTGGCTGTGATGTATCTATATCGATATCGATATATATTTTTTAATCTGGTATTTCTACCCATTCTATGTGTTGGAAGTAGAAGGGATGCTTCCTTACAACGCTCAGTTTACCATCTCAACTGGGAATAGAGTTGGGAATTTCTGTTACTAAATTCTGATGATTTTGATACTTGGACATCTGCAGAACCAGGGAACCAAGATGGTGCTGCCTTTATGGAACCTGGTGTCTCCTTGCACTGGTGATCTTCTGGTAGACAGCTCATGACCATCTAGACTCACTATAGCCTTTTAGGAGGAAAGGACAGACCCCACTCATTACTATGGGACTGGTCTTTTTAAGGCATTGAAATGATTGACTTGTATTGATTTAAAGTGACTTCATTTCCATGTATCCAGTAGTAGACCAGAGCTGGGGTTGAGGATTCAGGGAAAGAGGTATGATAAAGGGCAAACTATGAAAGAGATAGAAAGAGGAGCAGAAAGAGAAGAAGAATGAAGACAAAGAAAAGGCAGAGGAGGGGGAAACTGGACGGCCTGAGGGAAAGAAAAGAGGAAGAGAGGAAGAGAAGTGGGAGAGGGGAGAGGGAGAATACTGCCTTCCTCTGTCCAGGAATAAGCTTCCTGCCCTACAGCTGGCAGCTTCCCGCAGCAGCTGACCTTGGTCTATGATCCCATCTGGAGGTGGCAGTTGCAGGTGCATTACCCTCAGGCACGTCCTGTCTAGTCCCTCCCCTTCATTTGTCAGGCACGTTCAAAGTCCAGCTCAGACCCTGGAGCTTGCTGTAGTTTGACCGGAGGGATGCTCATTTTCCGTGAATACATCACCTGGCAAAGCAGCCCATTGCTATTTTCCACAATTTCTAGGTATTTACTTTAGGGCAAGGCTGCTATTGCTACATTTTCCTTTTTGAGCTGGGGTGGGGGCATGTTAGGGAAAATTTTCAGCCAACCCACTTGCTGTGTGACAGGGAACATCGGTGAAAATCCAACATGCAAATGTTTGTAATGAAAGGATTTTGACAGTGTTCTTGAATGTTCTTGAAGAACCGAAGAAGCTATCTACCTGACTGACCTCCCTGCGTTCAAATGATCTGCCACACGGGGTTTGCTCCAATGCACAAAATTCACATGGGACCTTGGAATTGTGAGATTGATGAATTCTAATTCGTTCCCTCTTTAAATAGCCATGTTTGCTGTGTGGTGCTATTTAGAAACTTCTATCACCCCATTCTATTTATAAATTGCTTTTATAAGCATAGGATCTAAAGGCTGAAAGAGACCTTAGAAATGTGCAATGAAGAGAGCACTTTCCAGTTCTAGCTCTGAAACCCAATTGTTTGTGACCTCGAATAAATCACTTAACTTCTCTGTGTCTGATTTTCCTTCTCTGTAAAATAAACTGCTTGAACTGACTGAGCTTACTTCAGTTCTCACATTCCTTTACGGATCTCCCATTGCAGCCTCACAGTGAGAAATGGAGGCTCTGAGGTGTGAGCACCCTGGCGGGGGCTGTCCCACTCATTAAGGGCAGGCTCACCCCCATCTTGCCGCTCACTTGCTCTTCCCACAGGACATTCCACACACTCTGGGGTGCCGGCTGTCTGGCTTCCACGCGCACCCAGAGAGCCAGAGCAGACCCACATCAGCCCTAGAGAGTCAGCTTGAGGCTGGGTAGGAAATGGACCTGGTTCCCAGAACTCCCCGTGTTGGTTCCAGTCTGAATACAGATGTTTTTCAAACAAATTTGACATTTCTCCAGACTCGCTCACCTATACCTTCAGGCTATTTTTGATCTCCTCGCCTTTTCATTCTAAATGCTGACCAGATATATCCAGGTAGGTGGGCCCTGGGGCGATGATTTACCGTGGAAAACACCGACCCCGTTACGCACGCCATGCCCCGACCCAGCTGCTCCTGCTTGTATGTGTTCTACACCCATTATCTCAGTTCACAGCACCAGCATCTACCCACTGGCCAAAACCTGACACGTCTAAGTCACATTTGATTCCTCCGTCCTCTGGACCACTTACACCAACTGGCCCCTATTAGCTTCTCGGGCTGCCTTAAATGACCATAAACGTTGTTGCTTAAACCAACAGCAATTTATTCTCTTACAGAATCTGAAGGGGTCCAGAATCAAGATGTCTCCAGGCCCGTGTTTTGTCTGAAGGTTTAGGGAAGAATCTGTTCCATGCCTTCCTCTTAGTTTCTGATAATCTCGGCATCTCTTGGTTCGTAGACGCAACACTCTAACCTCTGTCTCCGTCATCACATGACATTCTCCTCTGCCTCTGTCTCTTCTCCTCTTCTATGAGACACCAGTCATACTGGATTTAGGACTCACCATAACTAATGTGACCTTACCTAAACTTGACTACATCTACGAAGACTTTGTTTCCCAATAAGGTCACATTCATGGGTACTTGGGACTTCAATGTATCTCTCTGAGGGACAAAATCCAATCCACGACAGCCTCTAAATCCTGTTAATTCTACCTATTAGCTATCTCTCATGCCCACCTCCTCCTCTTCATCCCCACTGCCATTCCCTTAGTGCAAGTCCTTGTCTGGATATCTTCAGTCTCCCAACAGCCTTGGAAGAGTATTGTGGTTGTTTTTGTAAGATAGACTGCTGGAAGTGGAGTTACCAGGTAAAAAAAGGCATCATGTCTTTAAGATTTTGATAGATTCTACTAATTTTTCTCTAAAGAAGATATTTAAATTTGCAGTCCTAGATATAATGGCTGAGAATGCCCTTTCCCACCGACTGTTGTCAATACAAAATTTTCTGAATTAAAAAAAAAATTTTGCCAACCCATTAAATGATGGTGTTTCAATATTTGCACCGGTATTTTCCTAATCCCCAGGACTCAGATCACATCTCACTGCTGTGCTGATGGTGGTGGGCCCCTTGCTCCGCTCTGTCCTCTCTCCTCGCTCTGCCATCACCGGCAGGCTTAGTGGCCTCTCAGCAGTAGGTAAGAGGTGAAAAGCAGGTTCCCGGCTTTGTGTGCTCATAGGCTAAGGGACTCCGAGCAAGCTTTTTCGTGCAGTCCCATGGTTGAGTAAGCATTCAAGTTGACACGCTCCTTCCCTAGGACTGGTGCTCACGGAACCCCCCTTATATGGATTGGGGTGGGGACTGGAGGCCAATATCCCTGTTCCTGCCAAAAGACCTTTCCCCAGGCTTACACTTGACTACCCAGATGACGACTCCCTTTCTCCTGCCATGAGCCTGACCTTCTGCTCCTGGAGGATGGATGGAGTGGTGGGGTAAGGGTAGAAGGACCAGTTTGGCCAACTCTACAAAGTTGAAGGGAGTTGGGGCAGGTCCTCAACACTATTTACAATGTGTGGCTTTGTTGAGACGACTGGCCTTAGCTTTGGAGATTTAGCTGAGATGTCAAGACTAAAGGAGAAGGCTCATGCAGCATTTTGCTACATAGATGTTACAGATGTGTGAGTACATGGAAACATGTTTGCAGGGGCACACTCATGCTTACTCTGGGGAATGGGGCATATGTGTCTTTTTTCCATGTTACTGTGCATGCACGGGGCCACTTTTACTCTTTGTTTTATATTGCTTAAGTTTTTAAAACAAACATTTGTTAACTTTGTGTATACAAAAATTTAAACATTAATATTTCACTTTTGAGTATCTTTTTACTAGGTTGTAGAAAGTACAAGTATCAAAACATTGAAAGATTTTTCTTTCAAAAGGAAAGAGCTAATTTTTAAATTATTTTCTGAATGCATGTCCTATGCACACCTTTGGAACAGAGCTTATTGTCTTACTTTCTTATTTTGAAATCCCACAATACCTTGTACAGGTATTCCCAAGGAGGCTAAAGGCAGAAAGAAAGGGGGGAAGGAGGGTGGGGAGGAGGCAAAGAAGGAAGGAAGGAAGGAAGGAAGGAAGGAAGGAAGGAAAGAAGGAAAAAAGGAAGGAAAGAAGGAAAAAAGGAAGGAGGGAGGGAAGGAAATTGAGTAGTCAGTGATAAGGGAATCCTGAGGACTGCTCAGAGGTGAGCCTGGCTGCCACATTCTCGACTCCTCTTTAACTTTATACAAGACTTCATTGTGATTTAAATGTATCTTGCAAAGTTCTATTGCAAGAGTGACACTTGGTTTAATAGGGAGGTACTTACCTGATTACAGCCTCCAAGATCTCTGAGCTTCAGAAATGGCATAGAGAACTCTTTGAAGTTTTCTATGAAATTATGTATCCAATGGCTATCTGTATCCAAGAAATTTGACTGTGCTTCAGGAGTCCGTCAACTGCTTGAAAGTGATGGAGAATGATCCAGAACTGCCTCTGACCTGAATTACAACCCTGCGGTCTGCTTTGATGGCCAGTAGTTGGGCTCCAAACTCTACTCTAAGGGGCACCTGGGTGGCTCAGTCGGTTAAATACCTGCCTTTGGCTCAGGTCACGATCCCAGGGTCCTGGGATCGAGCCCCACATTGGGCTCCCTGCTCAGTGAGGAGTCTGCTTCTCCCTCTCCCTCCGTGATCTCTCTCACTTTTGCTCTCTCTCAAATAAATAAATAAAATGTTTAAAAAACAAACAAACAAACAAATAAACTCTACTTTGAGACTGAGCTCCAGGAGAGCAGCAAGTGAGCTCAAGCTTTCTTCTCAAAGATTTTGAGAAAAAAAAAATTAAGAAAAAAAACAAGAGTTAAAGATAGAACAACATAGCAACACACATGGCTAGTGAATATAGAAAAATTATCCAGCCTCATGAGTATTCGAATAGTTGTAAATTTGAACACTGAATATAATTCTCCACCTTTCAAATTGACAGGGATTTTTATTTTATTTTAGTTTAGTTTAGTTTAGCTCAGTTTAGTTTTTGAGAGGAATTTTATTTATTTATTTATTTTTTTTTTTTTTAAAGATTTTATTTATTTATTTGAGACAGAGAGAATGAGAGACAGAGAGCATGAGAGAGAGGAGGGTCAGAGGGAGAAGCAGACTCCCCGCCGAGCAGGGAGCCTGATGCGTAACTTGATCCCGGGACTCCAGGATCATGACCTGAGCCAAAGGCAGTCGCTTAACCAACTGAGCCACCCAGGCGCCCTGAGAGGAATTTTAAAAAAGACTCTCCAATGGCTAAGGAAGCAAACACTCGCATAGTCTGCTGCTAAGAGTTCACCAGTACATAGTTTTTAGAGTGTAATTTTTCAATCTGTATACATAGATGCATATATTTGAGCCAGCAGTAACACTTTTAGGAATTTATTTCAGAAAATATCCTAAATACGCATAATGATTTAGCTACATGCTGCTTACTACAATCTTATTTAAAATAATGAAAACTGGGCATAAACTCTATGCCCTACAGAGGAAATACGTTTGAAAAGTCACCGTTCATCCATAAATAAAATGCTACTCAGCCACGAATGCGGATGTTGTGATCATCACCCTTCCAACTGTGTTCCGCAGAGCTCAGGGGTCTTATGCCTTGATCTCGGGCAGCCTGAGGTGGGGGGATCCCAGCACCTCACACCCCTCTCCATCCAGAAGAGCAAAATGGCGTGAATTCTAGGTGGGAGAGCTACTGTCAAAACAAAACACGAGTTCTGATTCAAGGAAAGATGTTTGTGGTGTAATGTGAAAAACGAAAAAGGCAACCAAGCAGTGTGAACACCCTAAGTTTATTTACATCGGTGGCATGATGATTTGGGCTTTTCCTCCCCAGTTTTCCCTTCCTGAAACATGTCTGTCTCTCCCGAGGGACAGGACACACACAAAGCATAACAGAAGGGAGTCCTTATAACGGAACTCAGAGTGGGAAGAGAGAAAGTCTTTCAAGCATACAACAAGTACAAGTAAGAATTATGCTAAGAAGTAGTCACTTTGGACAGAATAAGAGATCTAGTTTTATAATGGTGTTCTTGTTTTTGTAAATGTTGTACTTACCTTTAATCAAAATTAGAACGCTATATCTCTCATGTCCTGGGGACCCACTGTATTAACTAGCATTTTTTTTTTTAAGATTTTATTTATTTATTTGATAGAGACACAGCAAGAGAGGGAACACAAGCCAGGGGAGTGGGAGAGGGAGAAGCAGGCTCCCCGCTGAGCAGGGACCCAGATGCGGGGCTCGACGCGGGACTGGATCCCAGGACCCCGGTATCATTACTTGAGCTGAAGGCAGACGCTTAACGACTGAACAACCCAGGCGCTCCCAACCCAGAGCACATTTTACTAGCGTCTTGTGGAGACAAAATCTTTACAGTGTTGCAGATGCTGGTTGGAAATTTCAATCTAGATATAATAGAGGGTCCATTAATGATTTATTTAGGGGGTACTGTGCTCCTCAAATGCCTCTGTGCTCTCTGCATTCAAAAACCACCTTGCCCATAAAAGATGTTCATGTCTGCTTGGAACTTCATGCAGCCTTAAGAATGTTGAAAAACTTTTAGAGACCTAAACTGACTTAAAAAATATTGTCATGGAATATTTTGCATATGGTATATTCACCCCCTTCAAGTTATTTTTTAGTAAATTTACCAAGTTGTGCAATCTGCACCATGGGTCTGTTTTAAAATGTTTTTGTCACCCCAATATATACATTTATTGCTAATCTCCACTGTCCCCCTACTCTGCCCCACCCCCGCCCCCAAACCACCATGAATCTATTTTTTGTCTTCATAGCTTTGCCTTTTCTGGATATTTTGTATAAATAGAATCACATAACATGTGGTCTCTTTTGTCTGGCTTTTTTTCACTAAGCATAGTATTTCTGGAGCTCGTCCATGACACAGCACATATCTGTAGTTTGTCCTTTTTTTAAACTGTTGAATCATATTCCATTGTATGGAGATACAAGTTAATTGACTCTTAAGTACAGGTATGGTTTTAATAAGTAACAGAAACAAGAAGAAAATCTACCTGCTGTCATTTTAGTGGCACCATAAAAATACATCTCTGAGATAGTATTTCTAATGGAAATAGAACATTCATTTTATAATATGTTGTCTAATCCATCACGAATTTGCACTACTATTTTAAAAATGAATTCATTAGCTCATGTCAATTGCTGTGCCAGGTTTTGGTGAAATGGGCATGCTAAGACATAATCGTTGCCCTAAACAAACTCAGATTTTTATGGGGAGATAGAATGTAAGGGGAAGAAATGAAAAAAGTTAGTGATTGGTGGAATAGCAAAGCAGCCAAACTTAAAATTCTAAATTGGAACATTAAATATTTATTAAATATTTACTAGGTACCAAATCCAGTGCTAGGTCTGAGCTGAAATGCTGTCTAAAAGGAAAAAAACTATAGGGAATAACATAAGAGCATATGCTTTAGGTTTAGTACAGTCAAGGGCCCAAGTACAGGACTAAGGTGACCTTGCTTATTTGGGGGAGCTAATAAAAAGAATCCCAGCCGTGAGTCCATCGCAGACCCCAGCTCAGTGTACCACAGGCTCTGCTCTGTGGACTGAAGCAGGGAGATGTTACTCTCCTGTTTGGCGCTCTGATTTTTAGGGCATTTCTAGAGCAGTGTGCTCAGTGTTCTAGAAAGACATTGGCAAAATAGACTATCTGGAATGACTGTGGTTATCTAGCCTTAGGGAAAAGAACAGGCATTGGGAGGCATGGGAGTGAGATCCGATACCTGTGTCTGAGTGTTCACAGAAATCTCTGGATGGTCCACCTAGCATGGGAGTGAGCTCCGGTCACTGGACACAACCCTGAAATTGGAAAGCTATTTGGGAGGATGTAGCACAAATTGTGACTGATTCAAGAGGGAGATAGTTTCCAAGCTTTTTTCCTGCCCAAACCCGAATAATGAAAAAATATTAAACAAGTAACAGATCAGTTCATTCATTCATTATTTATGCTTTATCTACAATGTGTAACCATGTTTAACCAATTCTTTTCCAATTCTTATCCTTCTAGATATTTCCGGAGACTTAACATTGCTATTGCTTGTCTTAGGCTTTGGGTTGGGATCCTTTTCCCTCTACAGTAGCTCCTTTTTGGCTTTTTTTTTTTTTTTTTTTTTGGTGTGCGTGTGACTTCTTTTCTTCTCTTTACCATATAGTGGGCATCCTCTGGGTTTGATATTCAGAATAATTTTAAGTTATTATGTATTCCTTGATACAGAAAACTATCACAGAGCTAGATTCCTTTTCTGCTTTTAGGTACACATCTGTGACCTTGAAAACCCTCCTTCTTCAGCTCTGTGTTTTTTACACATTTAGGGCATCTTTTCACATCTTAGAATCATTCCATCCTGTATCTGATTGCTAGGTGAGTCTTCTTAAAACACACTTTGGATCGTTTTATTTTCTTTCCCAGAAATCTACAGTGCTTTTCGGTTGCTTACAGGAACAAGCTCAAACTCCCTATCCTCGCATTTACGAAATATCTAATCATGTCTCAATTTCCCTTTCCTGCCTTATCTCATTCTATTCTGAAAAGTCTTACTCAGGTTAAGTTAATCTTCCTGGTATTTCTCAAGTATCTGGCATTTCACGGTTTTTCCTTTTCTTTTTAGCCAGAAACTTTTAACATGTTTTCTGCCTCCATGGTTTGTGCTTGCGCATTTTTTCCATCATCCCTGAATTTACCAAATCCTAGTAATTCTGCAGCTGCAGCTCAAGACAGTTTTCCTCTATAAAAGCCTCTCTGGCTGCCTGCCCAAAGCCCTGGCTCACAAAGCAACTATGGTCCATTCTACCCTGGGACATATTTTCTTTGTTGACCATCATGATTATTTACTTGTTATAATTGCTATTTACTTGTGTATATTTTCATGCCAATTCTCCACAATGACAGGTCAGGAATGTGTCTTACATGTCTCTCTATCTCTCAGTATATGAAATGTCCCATGTTCGATAGAACTCAACAGATACACGATTTTCTCCAGGAGGCTGAATTTTAGAGCTGGAGGGAGATTTGGAGATCTGACTGGTTGGTTGATTGATTAATGGAGTCTGAACTAAAGGACACTTTAGATCTTTGAGCCTAGCCATGTACTCGGAATAACAGATTTTGACTAAGTGGCTTATATGAGTACATATCATCAAGGCTGATTTATAAAGAAAGATATGTAGCATGGCTGAAGAGTTTGATGCAAAAGTAAATCTAAACCATGGCTAAAATTAACCTGTGGAGAAATCTTTCCACAGTCTGGTGGTCTTGTCAAAGTTTAAAAGCTCAGCTTCTGATTAAAATTGATGCCCCTAATTCCATATTCAGGGAAGCCCCACACTGGAGATTGGTGATTTATATTTACCAAGTGCAGCACCACTTAACGGCAGCAGGTGGCGCTGCTTCTCTGCGGAAATTTTTCATGATCCGCCCTCTAGCCTCCGGCTCATTCACTTTGCTCCTGCAAAGGCCTGACCCAGAAAAGAAGTTTGAATATTTTATGCTACCGGAAATAAGACTTGCTTACATTTGTTATATATTCCTTGATAGGCAAGGGTTTCAAAGAGCCAGGTCTTTACCTACTTATTTTTTTATGGCTTTCTTTTCTTTTTTTTTTTTTTTTATGGCTTTCATTTTCCCATTTCTGATCTTGGAAGACCCCGTTCCTGGTGATCCCTGAGCCCTTCACACACCGAGAGGATCTTTCAGATCTTGTAGTTAGTTGAGGAACTTGGGTAGGCATCTAAGTCCACCCTTCCTTTCTTCAGTGCGGATCTTCTAGCCCAGATCCCTGGTCAAGGTCATTCGTCAAATCAAAGGCAAAGTCAGGAGTCAAACTCAGATGTCCTCCCAGTCGTCTTGGCAGTCCCATCCCGTGGTGGAGGTTAGAATGCCACCTGACCGCAGGTATGCGGTGCCCCTAGGGCAGTGGGACAACAGTCTGCATTGATTTCAGTCCGAGAAGCGGCCAGGGGCAGTCCCCAAATAGGAGAGTGTGTGAGCCAGTGTGAGTGAGTGTGTGTGTGTGTAACAGATTTTGTACAATTATTTCTCTCGTTCTTCTTTGTAGCATCTGACCTGAGGTAAGCCCTCAACAAGCATTTGTTGAATGAATGAAGGATGGAAGGAAATGAAGAACGAAAAG
>NC_138376.1:103682031-103719674 GCF_054177405.1 Leptonychotes weddellii | reverse complement strand
ATGGGAGGAGAGGGAGGGAAGGAGAGAGAGGGAGCGAGTGAGGGGGAGGAGTGGGAGAGAGGGAGGAGGGATGGGGGGGCCAGAGGAAGGGGGATGGAGTTGGGAGAGCAGAGGGAGGGGGAGGAGGGAGGAGAGGGAGGGAGGGAGAAGGAGTTGGGGGAGCAGAGGGAGGGGGAGCAGTGGGGAAAGAATGGGGGGAAGGAGAGGGAGGGGGAGGGAAGGGGGAGGAAGCCCAGTGAACTTGCAGGAACTCTAATCACCAGTGACATCTGGTAGATCCTGAGATGATTTACAGTGGTTTAGGGCACTTTTAGAAATAAGATGTGGCCAACTGGATTATTGTATTAACTCTCGTTTCATCCTATTTTGACTCAGGCCATAAATTAAAAGGTGAATTCCGCACTCTCTTCTCTGGCTGAGGCTAAATCTTGACCCAGCTCGGCTGTCCTGTCCAGGGCAGTGAGGGGGCACCATCTCCGTGCGTCCCCTCCACTGACATCACCGAAACGACCCTTTCAGGAGGGTACGGGGAACACGGAAAGTTTGGGGAACAAGTCCATATTCAGAGTCAGAAAAATTCCAGGAAATCCAGACCCATGATTTTATTAGATTCATGTCTAGAATGAGAATTATCACTGTTGGTGGAAGCGATGCCCGAGACCGGAAGTACAGCTCCTCTGTTTCTCACTCAAACATGAACGATTGGCTTTTCTCTCTTATGGTGTATCTAATTCTAGAGGCAAAGCCTAAACGCTGCATTTTATTTTGGTGATTTTCCTTCAGATCCAGTCCCTGCATGGGGTAACGTCTTATGCCATGGATCTCACTTGACCTAACCAGCTGTCAAAACTCATTTGTCTTCTGTCCCATTCAGAACCTCCCTGATTGACCAAATAAATTGATATGATGTGATAATTCTTGTCTTAGGGGACATATTTGATTTTTAAACACAGGCCTCCTGGGAACATAATGCTTTAGCTCAGGAGTTATGTCTATTCTGCAAGTGGAGATTTCTGGCATTAGATCATGTTGGGAGGGAGGTGGGTTTAAATCACTCCTGTCCTCCATTTGTCCTACCACCTGGGCGGCCATATGTTCTTGCAAATGCATGAAGAGGTTGTATCAGAAAATCATCCATTTAGCAAACATGATTGAAGACCTGCTAGGTGCCAGGCACTATGTTGTCAGGGCCTAAGGCACAGAGATTATGTGAAGTCAGGTCTGTACCTTGAGGGAAGAGACAGGCAGCGATTTGGGTGATTAAATCGCACAGTGCTGGGTGCTGGCGGTGGGGAGAGAAGTGGATGGGCTTCAGGGTTGGAAAGGACGTAGACCACAGCAATGGTAACTGCCCAATGCTGATGGAGTGGGGGAGGGACGGATTTAGGGTGACTCCCAGTTTTATTTTGGAAACCAGGCAGTTAGAATAAAGGGCACTAGGGAGTGTAGTCATAGGGGGAATCAGGGTTAACACAAGGTGTGTGTGTGTGTGTGTGTGTGTGTGTACAAGAAAATGTGAGTGTGTTGGCAAGTAGGGATGGTATATTTTCAGTTTAGGGATGAATGAATGACTTTGAGCCTAAAGAAAGGCAAGTCTCGGGAGACCTCACTGTTACCAACCAGGATTACACTACACATCACAGTCTTTATCATAATCATAACATTTAAATTATTAAAAGACCATGCTTGATTTTTCTCTTCACCCTTCAGGAGGTTAAATATGCAGTTCTTGCATTTGAAGCTCTTATGGCTAAGGAAAACCATAAGGACCCCAGGACAGCTGGGCACATGCAAAGCCCAAACACGGAGGAACCGGAAACGTGACTGAGACCCATGGGAGCCCTGCTTGGCCATGGACATCACCCAGCAGCAGACCAGGGCTCCCAAACAGGCTGGTGTGCGGTGCGGGTGCTTCTCTCACCCTTCTCAGTCGCTAGAGCCTGACTATCCTGGATGGTGGGCGGGTCTACGGACATCTCCCCTCATGAAGGAGAGAAGTGATGAGGCTTCAGAGTTCACCAGGTACCAGGTCCTGCACTGGGACCATCCATGCTTGTCTTTATTGGAAGCCAAGTGCAAATCTTCACTGTCCCTCATACATTCCCATTTCCAGCTTTAAAGATTCTTGCCATGCTAGTCCCTTTTTTTAAAATTTCACTAACAGCATTGTCTTCAGAAGGTTTCTGTTACCTGGGAGATTGATAATACTTACAAATTGAAAAAATCAAATTGCAGTTTCTAACTTGTTGGATAATTTGCCTATGATGCTTGAAAGTAGAAAGCGTGGACTGAAAGACAGGAACCAAAGAATGATTCATTTTGAGTGGGTGACCAGGGCAAAAATTTCCTCTCTGGAGGAGGCTGCGGCACACATGGGGTGGGAGAAAGGAAATCAATCAATGAATCAGCTTAGGGGCTGATTACGTCCCCCTCCAAATTCATATGTTGAAGTCCTAATCCCCAGTACCTCAGACTGTGACTGTATTTGGAGACAGGATCTTTAAACAGGTGATTAAGGGCGCCTGGGTGGCTCAGTTGGTTAAGCGACTGCCTTCGGCTCAGGTCATGATCCTGGAGTCCCGGGATCGAGTCCCGCATCGGGCTCCCTGCTCGGCAGGGGGTCTGCTTCGTCCTCTGACCCTATCCCCTCTCATGTGCTCTCTCTCTCTCATTCTCTCTGTCTCAAATAAATAAATAAATAAATAAATAAATTAAAAAAAAATCTTAAACAGGTGATTAAGTTAAAAAGAGGCCGTGAGGGTGGGTTCTAATCTAATCTGACTAGTGTCCTCATAGGAAGAGATCAGGACACAGCCTTGTACAGAGGGAAGGCCATGGGCAGACACGGGGACAAGGCGGCCCCCCACAAACCAAGGGGAGAGGCTTCAGAAGAAACCAACCCTGCCTTGATCTTGGGCTTTCAGCTTCCAGAACAGTGAGGAAATACATTTCTATTGTTGAAGCCCCCAGCCTGTAGGACTCTGTGAGTGGCCTCAGCCAATGAAGACACGACCCAAGGGCATGAGTGGGAGCGCCTGCGTAGTCTGGAGATTCTTACGCCTGAGTTGGTTGCTGTTACAATTTTACCAAGCATTTACTGAGTGTTAGGGCTAGCACATGGTAACGGTTTTTATGATCGTAAAATGCATCTTCTTTATCTCTGCACCTGGAGGAGGGACATGGAAGCTGCAATGGCTCATCCATAAGTCTGTGGAGAGCGGGAGTAAAGAAAACGTCCTTCACACATTCAGGCAGAGAGATTCAGATTCTGGCCTTATCGTCCATTTGTCAAGCTCTGCAAAATTGTTGGAACAGCACTGCTCCTCTGTGTCAAAGAAGGGTCTGTCTTAGCTACCTTTCACCTGTTGAGGATGGTTCCAGAGTTGACACCATGGACACCGTCCTTCTACTCTTCACTTTTAAATCTATATGGCTTTTCTAAGTAAAATGTGAAAAATGCTTTGCGATTGGAGTTCTGTTTGGAATTACAGCCATGGTAGGCTAAGCTCTTCCAAACCCCTTCTTTCTCTCTCAGGGTACTTCTTTTCATCAGAATAAAAAAAAACATCTTTTTATTTTTTTAAAAGCATGTGAGAGCATAGCTAAGCGATTGTCTTCCCTACTTGTTTGGGGACGACAGGGAGGTAGAGGAGGGAAGGCAGAATGAAGCAAAAGGAGAGCCTGGGAGCCCGGGAGGGTTATTTACCTTCGTATCCATTCCCCAGCTTTATCCTCTGCTTTTGGGTGCCCTGCTCTACACCCTGGGACATGACCTCAGTGGACCCTGTCACCTGAACTCTTGCCCTCTGCTTTCTGGTTGGTGTGGCCAATGGGAACCACGAATAGGGAGGGAGGGAGGGAGGCATAGAGAGAGGTCTGGTATTTATCTCCCCAGGTCCCTGCGGGCCTTGTCACAGTTCTCTGCCTGTGTTGGTTCCAGGAAGACTTACCTCCTCCCTTTTTCCTTCAGGCTTAGGGGTAGTAATTGCCCCCATCCTTCTGCTGCTTCATCATTGCTCATCATTGCTTTTAATGCTACCTGCCACTTTGCAAATAGTCTTCATTAAACTGTTCTCTCAGTTAAACCTTTGAATATATGCCAATAGGATCCTCACTTATCCACACTCATAGCTCAGAGGACATTTGCTTTCTTATACTAGCTAACTAAAGCAATAGCATGTATTCTGGAAAACTTTGGTATCCTTTCTCCTTCTGCTACTTTATGGAGAGGGAACAGAGTCTAGGTCACCATTGCTCATCTCTCAGTGAACTCTTGTACCTTTTTAATCATTCATGCACATGCGTTCTTGTGGCTTCCTCCAGGCACACGCAAGACAGGCTAGGAAGGAGTAGGGATGAGGTTCCCTCTATGACATTAACAGATGTAATAAAACAAAACAAAACAAAACAAACAAACAAACAAAAATATATATATATATCTCCAGGGGTATGCTGGTAAGTGTTTAAAAACTAGCTCTCTTGGTGAAGGGGGGTCCTGATTTGTGGCATTTGTCATTTTCTGTGGCGTAAATACTTCCACCATGGCCGATTTCAAACCACCAGAGTGACATCACTGAATGTAAATTGGGGAGAGATGTTCCTTAAGCATCAGCTCTTGGGAGCTTGTACAAGCCGGCTCCAGCCTCCCATTGTTTATATCCAGCTATAGACAGATTGGGACAAACACTTTGGTATTACAGTGGGAACGTAATAGGTTAAAATATTAGACATAGTAAAGTTGTTTGTCGGGAAAGTCAGTATGCGACAAATGAGGGTATTAATTAGTTAGCAGGTGAACATAAATAGGAAGCACAGGTGTGTTTGTGTTTTCGGTGGAGGGGACAACTGCTGTTCAATCATTCCAGGTTTAAAATGCTAATTGGAGGCAGCCTCGTGATTCTGGGGTCCTGGTACATCGTCACAGTCTCTAAACTATTGAACGTGTTGGCGTGTTTTTGCAAATAAACCTGAGTTATGGCTGGGGGCTGGCTTTTCTCCTTTCTCAGTTCAGTTTTATGTCTAATTAGCAATGTGAGGTAGAGGTGAAAAAATTATCTAAAAATAACTTTAGATCTGGGAGCTAATATACTGAATATACTCCTGAATATACCAGGCACATGGTATATTCTCTGAATATACTCCTGAAATGTGACCAAGATTATATAACCGAATGTTGGAATCCAGAACCCACAAGATTGCCGTTAAAGCTTGAAAGAATAAAGTCTAATGAGAACAAAAAGTAGAAGTAGTAAATAAATAGCAGATATAAAGGTACAGTACTTCTAACCCTCTAATGGGAGCCGTGATGAAAATATAAATAGGTTTCAAAAGCGTTCAGAGAAATTCTGGGATGAAAGGAGTACTGTAAGTTATTATGGAAAACTAGCTAAATTTTCAGTTAATTCCAAACCTCTTGAAGTGCCTGCCATGATCCCCTACATGTTATATCATTAAATGAAACTGTAAAAATCCAATGGGAATTTATCCCTTTGGGAATTTATTCCAGTATTTTTGAACTTGTGTGCAAATTCAGTTTCTGCAGTTACATGCTGTTTTAAATCCATTAGTCGTGGCCGGTGGCGTTCTGAGGGTGGGCTGCTAGGAGCAGTCAGCTCTCTGTGCAGCAATATGGAAGTGCATTGTGTATAGAGAATTTAAAAACAGTAATAAAACTGACGATAGGTCAGCCTGCTTTTTATCATCACCATGTGCTAGCAATTCTAAACAATGTCAGTGATGAAATGCTCCTTGGAAAAAAATCTGTTGTTGGTTTAAGTTTCAAACAATTTTTATGCTTACTACTAAGTTTTAATAATATATACATATATTAGCTCTAAATTCGCAAGTATTTATTACTTGTCCTTTAATAAACATTATATTGTACATGGAAATTAATTTGGAGAATTTCCAGGGATCTCATTGGCCCCCAACATAGGTGGGTTTAGCACACATGCTTTTTCTAGATGAAGTTCACAGTAGTTTGGATTTGTTTGAGCTCGCTCCTGACAAAGTTTGTGTCTCCAACCCCTAGAGTACTACACACTCCTTGCATTGAAGTAGTAGATTTGAAATAAACAATGAGGTACAGAGGTTATGAAGAGGGAGAAGCAGAATTTGAATTGTTTCAATTCTTTATTCTTTGTCACCACTTTGTATTTATTTGCGTTTAAATGAGAAACAGCAAACAGTGCTGCCTGAGGGGTATATTGTTTTTGTTTGGTTAGTACACATTTCATCCTACATGATATAGTTTTCTGAATTTGACTAATAGCTTTAAAATAGAATTTTCTTCTTCTTTTTTAATTTTTATTTATTTATTTATTTTTTAAGATTTTATTTATTTATTTTTTTTGTCAGAGAGAGAGAGAACAAGTAGGGGGAATGGCAGGCAGAGGGAGAGGGAGAAGCAGGGTGTCTGCCAAGCAAGGAGCCCAATGTGGGACTCGATCCCAGGACCCTGGGATCACGACCTGAGCCGAAGGCAGCCGCTTAACCGACTGAGCCACCCAGGCGCCCCTTTCTTCTTCTTCTTAATTGTTAATTGTTCACAACCAAATGAAAAAATGAAGAAAATAAAACATTAATGGTATGATTTAGAAGTAAAATTTTAACTTCTATGGATGTTTCAGCTTTATTCAAATCACTTCTTTAATTTTTATTGGCATGATTATATATACAAAATTCAATAAAAGACATTTTTAACTCTCTGGATTTATTTTCTGACTATTATTACTATTATTTATTTCATTTCATATTTGTACTCAAAATAATTTTGTCCTACAGAGGAAGAGAGTCAAATACTCCAGGTATGTACACTAGGTAGATATGCTAGGTAAATATGAGAGACTTGTATCAGTATAAAGTCACCCCAAAGTACCGCCTGGGTGGCTCAATCGGTTAAGCATCTGCCTTCGGATCAGGTCATGCTCCTAGGGTCCTGGGATCAAGTCCTGCATCGGGCTCCCTGCTCAGCGGGAAGCCTGCTTCTCCCTCTCCCTCTGCTGCTCCCCCGGCTTGTGCTCTCTCTCTCTAATAAACAAAATCTTAAAAAAAAAAAAAATCACCCCCTAAAATGTCTGCCTTGTTACTATAATGTTTTATACATTCTTTAAGAGAAAATCGTCCACGGTAGGCATTAAGATCATACTCCAAAGGATGCCAAGTGGAATGGACTCCAGTAACACAGAAGTAGACATGATACGTACTCCCAGGAGCCTCTGGAAGAGACCTGTGCGCACCTGAGTTCTTTCTCCTGCATGCAGTGGTCACTGCAGGCTCAGAGACCTCAAAGGTTGTAAACCCAATACCGCATGGGCGGAGTCTAAGCAAAAAAGAAGCACATGAAAATGTCCTTCTAGTCTACCTGCTTAGCAGCACACACAGACACAGACACACAGAATCAAATTTGGTGAGACAGCAGCTTTTCCCCCTTTGCCAGCATTGTCACCCAAAATGAGCTCTGCCCATCTGTAATTTACAAGTGAGGAAAATGAAGAATCAGACTATCTCCTCACTGGAACTACTGATCACACCTCAATCGGTTGTTTCCGGCACGATGTATATAATACCTGGAGATGGAATTCATCCTTGGAGTGAATCGTCTTGCCAGAAACCAGTCAAATGAAAAGGTTGCTACTATCATATTTTAAATTTGCTTACTGAATTTGTTGCCTCCTATTTTTGAATGAAAATCACTTTTTATGGCCTAGGTGAGGGCTTACAACTGTACAGCTGTGTTCTGTTACTGGAAAAACGCTAGTTGTGCTAAAAGCATTTTCCAGAACAAAAAATTGCATACTCAGAAAGTTTACACTCAGGACTTAGTTTAAAAATTTTTATTCTTTCTTTTGAAGAACGCTTGTTTCTAGAGCAGTTGTTAAATTCTTACTGCTAGTTGAGGCAGTTTCCCTGAGTCTCTTAGCATGCTTTAATTTAATCCCATATGAAATCTGCATTATTCCTTTCTAAAAACTAAATCTATCAGAGGTTGGTAACATCTCTTGAATAATGGAGATTAAGAAAAAAATTCAGCCTCTTGGTGTGTCAGGTTATTTTTTAAAGCACGGGGTGGAAGGCGATATTTCTTACAGGTTTCAGGAGTATAAACTCCATTTCTCTAGCGTCTTTCCTCAAGCAGTCTCTGAAAGTAAATTTAGAAGTTCAGGACTCAACGAAGTAATTTTTTAAAAAGAAGTATGATGTAGATCAGGGCATGAAAGAAGTATCCAAGGTTGAACTATAGACCATGGCCATATTTGTCATGTTGATCTGATCAAATAGGCATTTCTGGCTCTAGGTTAGTTCCTTCTTTATATCCTTTCTGACTACTGATGATAATGGGATAGGAAATTGCTCAGGAATTGGGACAACCTGATATCCTGGTTCAAGTAAGACTGAAAACTAATCTGTTTAAAAAACTTTCACTCTATAGGCTGATGTCTGTGGTGGGATAATAAACTTGAGAAATCAACCTTGATGCTCTTTTCTTCTTTTGCCCATACCTCACTGCAGTTGGGAGATTTGGGGAAGTTGTCGGGATTATACTTGAGAACAGCGACAGCAAGTTCTTGATCTTCTAAACTTAAAAGCTAAAGGTCCAAGTGCAAGATAGAAAGATATTGGAAGTGAACCATTGTTTCTTTTCCCCTGTCTCCCCCAGACAGGAGAAATATCTCTGAAGCTGGGGTGGGAATGAGGGGAGAATTGGAAATGAAAAGGTGGGACGGGCACTGACATGTTATGGAATGCTCTTTTCTATTTGCGGCTGTGAAAATGGAGTGAATCTGTGTCTTATTCCTGGTTAAAGTCTGAGTGCTGAGGCCTTGAGGGGACTGTCCTCGTGCCCTCACAAAATGGTGGCCTTTCCTATGCTGATAGGCTGGGGAATCTGTGTTGGAGAAGCTACCAAGTTTGGGAGACCCAGAATAGGTGGGAAGACATTTGGAAGTTTCTGGGGGAAATTCATAGAAGTGAATAAAGCACAATTCTATCCCAAGTTCTTGATCGTTGTGTGGTGAAGTTTATATAGTGAGGAACTGATAGAATTGTGATTAAACATGTGTCTTCTGCTTCATTCTCCAGGATTCATACAGTACATGTGAACTTTCATGCCTCTCTGAGAGAATTAACTAACAAATGAGGGAGACAGAAACATGGAATATGTTCATTTTTGATATGTAATAAGCCCTCATTGAGCACTCAGTGTCAGGAAATTGCTTATATTACTGTTATCTGAAGACTTCGTAGAAAGTTCACAATGTTTCTGGGCTGTCACCATAAAATACTACCGGCGTACAAGAAATGATAAGCTTAAAACTCTCCTTTTCACATTGTGTAAGGGTAAACCCTAAAATATTCTATATAATTTATAGTTTTAATAATTCCAAATGGGAAATTTTCTGCCTTTAGTGATTTTCCCTCATTGGTTTTCCACACGTATAAATTAGAAAATCTGAATGAGCACTGTCCAACAGAACTTTCTGTGTTGATGAAAATGTTATGTAGCTACACCGTCCAATACGGTAATCACTCACCACATGTCACTCTTTTTTTTTTTTAAAGATTTTATTTATTTATTTGAGAGAGAGAGAATGAGAGAGAGAGAACACATGAGAGGGGATAGGGTCAGAGGACGAAGCAGACTCCCTGCCGAGCAGGGAGCCCGATGCGGGACTCGATCCAGGGACTCCAGGATCGTGACCTGAGCCGAAGGCAGTCGCTTAACCAACTGAGCCACCCAGGCACCCACCACATGTCACTCTTAAGCACTTGACATGTGGCTAGTGAGACTGAAGAACTGAATATTTAATTTAATTTATTTTAATTTAATTCAATTTTAATTTAAATAGCCACATGTGGCTAGTACCTACCATAATTGGATGGTACAGATCTAAACTCTTAATTTATTTTCCCTACAAAGACTATATAGAAAATAATTAATGAAATATCCGTAACAGGAATAAAGTCTGTATAACTTTTTATAACATGTATTATCTCCATCACTCAGTCAACACTGGCTTTCTTCTGGCTTTATCATTTTATATATAAGTGTTTGATTCCCAATAATCTATGCACTCCTTAAGGAAAGCTATTGTCAGTTATATATTTTTTTGTACTCTGAGCATCCACCACAGAACCTGGTAGCCAATCATAGGTATCAATAAATATTGATTGAATCATAGTAAAACTATAAGGTAATTACACCAATTTTATGAATACACACACACACACAGGTAACCCTCATTTTTCTCAGATACTGTATTTGTGAGTTCACCTATTCACTAAAATTTATTTGTAACCCCAAAATTGATAGTCACAGTGCTTTCGTTGTCATATACGGACATGCATGGAGGGGTGACAAATTTGAGTGGCTCATTGTTCACATCCCAACTGAGGGTGAACAAAGGCAACGTTCTGCCTTCTGTTTTAGCTCCCATACTATAAACAAGTGTCCTTTGCACTCTCTGTTTATTGCCATGTTTTTGTGCTTTTTGTTGATGATTTTGCTGTTTAAAACAGCCCCCAAACTTAGTGCTAAAGTGCTAATGTTTCCAAGCACAGGAAGGCTGATGTGCCTTTCAGAGAAGATACATGTGTTCGATAAGCTTTATTCAGTTGTGAGATATAGTGCTGTTGGCTGTGAGTTCAATGTTAATGAGTCAACAACAATATATAACAATGTTATATATCGATCTGTTGATCTGTTGATGAAAAAGTGACCAGAAGCTTGCAGGAATTTAACCTTGTATACCCTGTATTTCTCCTTTGGAGCAATGCTTCGGTATTTACGAATTTGGCATTTGCGGTGATTTTATAGAACAAAATTACCATTAATAATGGGAATCGATGGCATATGCTGTATGTATGTGTGTGGATATATACATATGTATGCATGTATGCATGTATACACATATGCACGTGCATGCACACATATACACACAGTCTGTGGGGTGTATGGAACAAGGTCATTACTTTATAAGTCCACCATACACATTATTCCGAGGCAGGGGAAGGGCTGGTTCAAGCAAAGGACTTGTAATGACACTGAAGTGAGGGGACGTTCTAAGGGGCGATATGTTATCATTTCTAATGGCTTTGTAATCACTGCGCTAAAGTTCACTTGTATTTTCCTTCAGTCCTTCCTTCCTGTTCCTGAAGTTCTGGGTCTGCACACTTGCTCTTTTTCCTTTAGGCTCTGGGATGGTGAACAAGTGAAAAGAACACCTGAAGTGTGTAAGGAGCACAGAAACGTGGCCAGCCTTCCATCGTTTAGGTTTATCCCAGGGCGGTTTATAACAAAGATAAACACCTCACTCCTCAATGGTATCACCTTTCCCAACATAGCGCCCACCATTTTTACATTCCCATGGAGAGAAGTAGGGCTTGCCTGCTCTTCTTTTGGTGATGGTGGTTGTGCTGGTCAAAGCTGATGAGAAGAGAACCTGGCAATCTTCCATTCTGTACTAGCTCATCAGCAAGAACAGAGAAACGAGGTCCCTTGGAATAAGCCATGTTGTCTTTACCTGCCCCAGAACACCTTATCTTTGGAAGTAATAAAGGCAAGATCTGTGACTAGTTTTGGTAGTCGTGAATCCTTCATTCATAAATTAAGATTCTGAGGATCAAAATGAAGAAATGGAATCTATAAGAAGCTATATGGCCACAGCAGAGAACAAAATAGCTATTTCCCCATCACAGTTGAAATAACCTGTGTTAAATTCAGAAGAAATTTGGATGGAAGCATGCTGTTTCTTGAAGAGGTAGGGTCAATTTTCACCAGAATGAATTCCCAGCCTCAGGTAAAAAAACTTTTAAACTGTCTTTTCATGGTATAAGCATAACATTTATTAGCCCTTAGGACTTTCCAGAAAACAATCCCATTATTTTCATTGTAAGCATTAAAAACAAGAAACTAGCATTCTTTACCCCCACAGCTTGAATTTATCAACACATACAGCATGTGAATGGTTATATTTGCTTGAGCAACTTTGAAGTGAGCCAATTTTAGTGCCCTTGTCTCAGATTTGAGATGAAGTCACTGTCTATACCCCTAGCATTCATTTGACTAGAAATTGACAATCTGCCAGGATTGTAAGCAGTTGCCATTTTATTTGTATCTACGAACCATATTTTATTTATTTAGGGGATTTTTTTCTTTGTAAAAATGTATATATCTTTTTTACTTGTGACTTGTTTTTATTTTAGGAGGGCATCTGCTACTTCATTTCAGTCTGGAAATAATTTCAAAAGTTAGTTGTCAAAATTTGTCAGTGGCCCTCATTCTCCCTTCTGTTTTTCTTTTTTCCTCAACTTTGAAGCTGGGTAAGCACTGAGCCAGAATCTTTAGGTGGAGGATTCTGGGTCATCCAGCTCAATTTTCCTGTGCAGAAATGGATTTACCATAAAGTAAATGAAACTTAAACTTCAGGGTCTGTCCCTTAGATGAGCTCTTTCCAAGCCTGTGGAAGGTCCCCAAATAATGTGTCCACCTGAATTTATATATTTATGAAGAATTTTATTATTTCAGATTCTTCTTCTTTTTTTTTTAAAGATTTTATTTATTTATATGACAGAGAGAGACAGCGAGAACAGGAACACAAGCAGGGGGAGTGGGAGAGGGAGAAGCAGGCTTCCCGCTGAGCAGGGAGAGCCCGGTGTGGGACTCGATCCCAGGACCCCGGGATCATGACCGGAGCCGAAGGCAGATGCTTAACGACTGAGCCACCCAGGCACCCTCAGATTCTTTTTCTTAAAAAAGCCTCCCTCCCCCCAGCACACATGATCTGAGCTTCAAGTCCCACAAAGCCAAGTCCATTTCTGCCCCTGTGGCTATGGTGACCCGTAGACCTGTGTGTCATTTTCCTCCTATGATGTTGGTAGTCCCTCTTGGGCTAAAAAGCTGAGGTTGCTCATACATTCTGTTTCTGTTGCTCTTTTTTCAGGGACTGAGTTAAGTTCACAGACCTATCTATCACGCTCACATAGGGTCCTGTAATAGTAACTCTTCTTCATTTACTCGGGGCTCTCCAGACAAACAGACCAACAGGTTCACATTCATATTCTAATTAATTAATTAATTGTAACGAGTTGGCTTATGCTATTATGGAGACTGTCAAGTCCAAAATCTGCAGAGCTGATGTCCAAGTTTAAAGTCCATCAGGCAGGAGAATTCTCTCATACTTGGAGCAGGGTCAGACTTTTGTTCTAGTGAGATCTTCAGCTGACTGGATGAGGCTCACGCACATTATAAAGTCTAATTGGCTTTACTCAGCATACGGATTTGAATGTCAATCTCATCCTAAAAGATCCTCACAGAAACACCCAGAATAATGTTTGGCCAAACATCTGGACACCCTGTGGCTTAGTCAGGTTGTTATGTAAAATTAACCATAAATACTCTATTCTCAACTGAGTGAGTTATTATTCCCATGACTGGCCTGTTTATGACTGGGTTCATAATAATCCATTGTTTATTTGTTTTTGTAACTATATATGCAATTCTATTTTAGCAAGCATTATTTGAAAAGTTATTGTATGTCTTATAGCCAAAAGGTAGGGAATGAAGGAGAAAAAATAGGGTCTTGTCCTTGGGGAATTTGTCCTTTAGGGGTGACCCTGTGACTCACCTACTCATTGGAACAACTTGAGGAGAATAAAAAGGCAAGGCAATGATTTAGCTCAGCTCAATGCAGAAAGTCCAAGTGACCTAAAAGGAGGTAGAGCTCTTTACAGAGAGAAATTCTCAGGATAGACATCAGGTGAATTTGAAGTTAAATTAAAAATAAAACAGAACAACATGGCAGTTGACTTGATGGAGACTAGGAGGTGGAAATTCCCATCAGATAGAGCCTCTGTAGAGAATTCTAAAGCACAGTACGTGGCCTGGGTGATTGAGGAGGTGGGGGGCTGGAGAAGCTACTAAAAACTAGGTAGATGGGCCATGAATTAGCAAGATAGGAATTCAGTGTAGTTCCTGTGAGGTTTTGAATTGAGAGGTGGCTTCTCATAGCAGAGAACTGATATTTAATGAGGACTTCTAACTGAAGTACATGGAATAATAGCTCTGTACAATAAACAGAATTTTCACTGCAGTCGTTTTTGCTCTTTTAAGAACCTAAGAGAATTGTTCTTCCTTATAATGTTAGCCTATGTCTATCTTAGAATCTATGATTTTTTCTGAAGCTGATTGAGAACTTGCCACATATAAAGGTAGTCCTTTTGACCTTAAAATCCTCATGAACCTTACTTACAGTACTACACTTTGTGTTGTCTATAATAACTGTAGATTCAAAAGTTTAATTCTCTTCTCTATGCCAGTGGTTTCAAACACTGCAAGAATAGCTTCCAGGGGAAGAGGAAGAGAAGAGTCTTATTTCCCAAGTTAGGTTTCTGTCTAAAGGGTTGGTAAAGGAGAGATTCCCTGATTTTTTTTTAAAAGAGAACTACTGTCGGGCGCATGGGTGGCTCAGTCGGTTAAGCGTCTGCCTTCGGCTCAGGTCATGATCCTGGGGTCCTGGGATCGAGTCCTGCATCGGGCTCCCTGCTCGGCAGGGAGTCTGCTTCTCCCTCTCCCACTCCCCGTTTGTGTTCCCTCTCTCGCTGTGTCTCTCTCTGTCAAATAAATAAATAAAATATTTAAAAAAAAAGAGAGAGAGAACTACTGTCATAGGAAAGAACTAATAGTTACAGCAAATCAAAGCTAGATTAATAAATCTCAGAAAAATGTGTGCCTGTGCTGGGTTGGGAGGGAAGGATCACAAGGTGATATAAAGAGAACATTTGATCTGCCAAAACCCTTGGATATAGAATCTTACCTGTTATATCTATAACACACAAAATGAAACACAATCATACATTTTATGAGGGGTACAGATATATTCAGAAAGTCACAAACCAGCCATCAGCTTTGTGGGATTAGAGCAGAAGCCCAAGAAATTAATGATTTAGTCTTTCTCATTTCTGTCAGCAATATGTTCTAGAATACCAAAAGCAAAAAATTGGACCAGCTTTATTATTTGGTCTAGAATTTGGCTTTAATTACTATTCAGTTGATTACTGAGTATAGGAAACACGGTATCAAGAGAAGGATAAGTACAATTTATTTCATTCTTTCAGATAAGTCAATTGTTCCTTAGAAGCTTGCAGAGCAAGATTGCGTTGTGTTAACAGAGGCTCTGGCTTAGAAACTCCTAGCTTTCTGTACAAATCTCACTTTTCCTTTGTTTCTAGAATTGAAAATGTTTTGATTACTAGAAATGGGTTTTAGATCCTTTAGCAGGTTAAATTTCTACACCATCCCACCTCCCTCCCAACAAACAACAAGAAAATCTCCAAACATCTTTTCATCTAAATCAGTGGGTGTCAACCAGGAGGGATTTCGAGTGTATGTGGCAATGTCTAGAGACACTTCTGTTTGTCACAACTGGCATCTAGGAGAGAGAGGCAAGGATGCTGCTAAGTAGCCCACAGTGCACAAGGGAGTTCTTGTCAAAGAACTATCTGGCCCCAAATGACAATAGTTCCAAGGCTGAGAAAGCCTGGCCTAAATGGATCTATCAAGTGTCATTTTGTGTTAGAAGCCTGGTTGTGGAGCTCCTGGGTGGCTCAGTCGGTTAAGTGTCTGACTCTTGGTGTTGGCTCAGGTGGTGATCTCAGGGTTCTGAGATCAAGCCCTGCATTGGGCTCCAAGCTCAGCAGGGAGTCTGCTTCTTTCCCTCTCCCTGCTTGTGTTTTCTCTCTCTCTCTCTCGAATTAAAAAAAGAAAAAATCTTTAGATGCCTGGTTGGTTGTCCATTTTTCAGTGCATTCTTTGCTTTAAAAAACAAAAGGCAACACCTGTGATCTCAGCAGAAAAACATGCATGCAAGCATTTAGCTTAGTTTCAAATTATAAATGCTACCCCTCTTGGAAATACTCTTAAAATAATGAAATTAAATCACTCCAGTGCTTGCAAGTAACATTAACAGAGGCCTTCCCCCCCCCACCCCCCCAAGAGGGAGAAAACTGATTAAGGAGTTTCTAAGTACTGAGAATAGCAGAGTCATGGACACCCCATTAAGAGGCAATTTGGTGCTTCGCGCTTTTCCTCTGTTGACCTTTACTGTAGGATTGTTGACAATTATCTGATACTCAGTAAAAAATGATTATCCTGATTCCTTGAAAAAAGGAGCCGGCTTTACATAAAATCCCACCACCTGCTCCAGGGTAAACAGCAACACCCACCCACAAGCCGTGTCCTTGCGGGATTCAAGGAGAACCTTTGTGTTTTGTTTTCCCAGCAGCAACCACAGGAGCCTCCCTGCAGATGGCAAATTGGGTGTCAGTCGGTGGGGGTTCAATAAATATTGTTGACGGACTGACCTTAGACCCGGAGTGAAGTCTTCTTTGACTCGAATTCCTTCTCCTCTGACAACGGTCACTCTGACACAGCCCACCTGGGCTCCTCCAAGAGAAGGAACCTTAGGACCGTAAGCAAAGGGAGTGAGATTTTCAATTTTGGGCAGTTGCAGTAAGACAATTCTTAGAAGACTAAAAACTGTGTTTGTTACAATTAAAGAGGAGAGATGTTCAAATCAACCCGCCGAGAACCATTTGTTGACCTTCAAGGTTGCTTGACCTTGTTTTGACATCATGGACGCCCTCTCATCTGCCTCACGAGGAGAATTTCTTGTCAGCTCATGAGAAATATTTTGACTACGGTGAAAGCTGATCTATCTTGTTTTGCTCAAATGGACTGGGAAACAAAATCATGTGAAAATCTGGGGATAGAAAAGAGGCCCAAATGGATTAGGGCTGCTTTTAGTTTATGAGTTCTATTGATCTAAGTCACCGTTTATAAACTGGAAATGCAAGTTGCATTTAATCCCCAAAGGCAGTTTAAACACATGTGTGATTTTCAGATCTGTTCCCGAACGTTTACAGAGTGCTTTGGAGTCTGGGCTCTAGAGAAAGTTAAAGTTAAAGCTGGGCAAGTCCCAGCCTTAGAAGTGGGTGCAGTACATTTAGCAGGCTTCTTAGTCCTTTTTGGCCAGGGCCAGAGTGTAATGTGACCTCACTGCTATTGATAGCCTTGGTGTTGTAAAGGAATGAATGTGCAGAGATCATCACTGGGTCCTTTGATAAAAAGGGCTGATCTAGAAGAAAGAAAGCGCAGTTGGCCTGAGGAATCACGTAATCAGAGAAACCACACAGGCCATGGTGCTCTTGGCCACTGGTATACGAGGCAGAGTCCACTCAGGTAACAAAGGAACCTTTTCCAAGTCAGCCAATAGGAAAAGGCAGGCGAGTGACCTGTAGCAACGGGCCTGACACTACAAGGGCCGTTTTATAATCAGCTCTCTGTTACGGGGGTGGAGTTCCACAGTTTGTGTTCTGTGCTCCTTTCTGCGGCTTGACTGTTAGTGGGCTTGGAGCTTAGAGCCGTCAGAAGGATGTTGGTTTTCCTAAAAAGATGTTAGAATGTGGCCGTGGTGCCAACAATCCAAAAGCAAGGGTGATACATACATCTTTGTTCTTTATTCCCATCGTGACATTAAAAAAACACTTTCCATTTCAATCATATCCTCGTCTGACTGAATCAGTGGCATTCTGGACTCTATTATTCAATTCTCAAAGTCGGATCTGATGAGCAGGAGCTCGGCAGACCAGAAGTTACCACTTAATCTTTCCTTCCTTGGACTTCAGTCTGACTACGACAAAGTGCTTAGCACAGAGACTTCATGTGGTTGTGACATTCTCACATTAATTAATTAGTGAGAGAAACTTTGGTTGATTCTTAGAGCTGGCGGGGTCACGGGGTCATCAGCGTTTTATATTTGAAGAAGAGCGGGACAAAGAAACACAAGTAGCCCCACCAATCCCCGTTAGACTGGGAGAGCCCGGAGGTTGATGCTGCCCTCCTCTGTGAACCCGTGGCTGGACATGCACATCCACGTCCTCCCTCCATCTTGGGATTCTCTGCCATAAGACCTCAAGGGTTTGAGACACTAATGAAATGTACCTTTGTTTTCTTCTCAAACTGGAAATGGGAATGGGACATCCTTTATTCTGTATCATTTATTTCTAAGAGCAATGCTGCAGTTTTCTTCCTCATAAGCGATTAAATGGCACCCCTCAAGCCAAAGGACAGCCTCAGGATATTTTATTTTTTAAAAAAGATTTATTTACTTTTTGAGAGAGAGGGAATGAATCTCAAGCAGACTCTCCACTGAGTGCAGAGCCCGGCTCAGGACTCAATCCCAAGACCCTGAGCCGAAATCAAGAGTTGGCTGCTTAACCTACTGAGCCACCCAGGTATCTCCGACCTCAGTATATTTTAAAGCAAGAACTGCTGCCATGTATTTAAGCCCATGCAGGTTCTCAGCCTGGATTTCTGTGAGCTTGAGGAACAGTTGGTCATCTTACGAAGCTATTATAAGCTGCTCCTCCAGGTCTGGTCTGGAGGAGTGGGCCTCCTGTCAGGGGAGAAAGTGGGTTGGTAATAAGATGGAGTCATCAGGGGAACTCTGCAGATCTTGGCAGACAGACTAGGAAAGAAGGGGGACAGCACAATGAAATGGGTTGCTGCCTTGTGTCTCTGGCGTGAGATGTGGGATGGAAAATGAGCTTCGAGCCTAAACCATTTCAGATCCCCACATCAAGCTGAGCCCCCTCCCCACAGCCTGCTGAGAAGCTGTTACTGCAAGCAGATGCAGCTGACACGTTATTATTTTGGGGAGGGACGGTGGTGGGATCCTCTTATTTCCCTTCCGAAGTGTAAAGGCTTCTTTTATAAAATCATCTTTGCCAAAGGCCACATATTTTAAGATTCCATTTATATGAAATTTCCTGAATAGGCAACTCCACAGAGCCAGAAAGGGGATTCCTTGGTGTGGGAAGATGGGAAGGGGGATGGGGAGTGACTGCTTTGGGGAGGGTTTCTTTTGCAAATTAAAAACACCTTGGATTAAACAGTGGGGATGGTTGCACAACACAGAAAATATACTTTGAAATGGTGAATTTTATGTTACGTAAATTATATCTCAAAAAAGTTAGCGTACAGTGCGTCACCTTTTCTATTTTTTTAAAGATTTATTTATTTATTTTAGAGAGTAGGAGAGGGACAGAAGGAGAGAATCTCAAGCAGATTCCCTGCTGAGTGCAGAGCATGACAACATGGGGCTGGATCTCAAGATCCTGAGATCACGACCTGAGCTGAAGCCAAGAGTCAGACGCTGAACTGACTGAGCCACCGAGGTGCTCCTACAGTCTATCATCTTAAGATGAGGACTGATGAAAAGTGTCATTGGCGGTGACAGGGCCTGCAGGGCTCTGGATGATAATAGCAGCTCATGTTCACCGTGCCCCAGCCATTGTTCTTCACCCTGTTCGTCCTCAATGCACCCCACCCAGCTGGGTGCTATCATTCCCCACATTTTACAGATGAGGGCACTGAGGCACAGGGAGGTCGGGTGACTTGGTCAAGGTCGCACAGCTGGGGCACAGCAGAGCTAGGCTCCCTACTAGGCAGTCTGGCTCTAGAGTCTGCATCTGGACTCCAGGGCTGCGCTCCTGTCTGGATTCTAGCGAGGTTACTGTAGAATACTAAAAAAACAAAAACAAAAAACCAACCAAACAAAAACAACCCAACGCAAACCGTACCAAAACAAAAATCTGGTGAGGCTACGTGAGTGCAGGAGCTCAGGGTGGCCCACTTCAAATGTTGGCACAGGCTCGGCCCACAGCAAAGATCATCTGCCTCAACAGATTAGCCCACCTGGCTGACGTGCCACCCCCGCAGTTAACGTCAGCCCACCCCGGCCACTATTCGTTCAGAGCTGGGCACACAGGCGTCTCTTGCTGCAGATTGGCTTGTGCAGACACACCTCTGCCTCTCCAGATGCTCTCAGTGGGTGGGATGGAGGCAGCTTGGCGCTCATTTCTGTTGCAATACTGGCAAGCTGTCTCAATGCACTTGACCTTGAGGGTTAATGTGTGCAAGTAACACCATCCGCTTTGGGTCTTTGGTAAGAAATAAGCTTTAAAACAATTTTCCGTCCTGCTTTATGCTTTTAAAAATCATGGAACACTACATCAAAAACTAATGATGTAATGTACGGTGATTAACATGACATAATAAAATAAAATTTAAAAAAATCAGACATACTGATCTCTGAATGAAAGAAAAATGAGTCACCTTGGATATCTTAAAAGGATCCCAACTTTAAGTCAATAATACATAGAAATAAAGATCTAGCTACTTTCCATTGGATCGAATACTTAAAGAAATATAATTTAATTTCCAGTGTTCTAATTTATCTTTAGAATCTTTTTTTTTTTGCTTAACAAGTGAAACGTAGGAACATACTTAACATCCAGAGCTCTAGGCCATGTGGACTGAGAGACGAGATGGAGTAGTGGGTAAGAACCCATTGTCCGGTCTGACCACTTAGTGGCCGGGTGCCCTTGGACAGTTTTTTTTTTTTTTTTAAAGATTTTATTTATTTGAGAGAGAGAGCATGAGAAGGAGGGTCAGAGGGAGAAGCAGACTCCCCGCTGAGCAGGGAGCCCGATGCGGGACTCGATCCCAGGACTCCAGGATCATGACCTGAGCTGAAGGCAGTTGCTTAACCAACTGAGCCACCCAGGCGCCCCTCCCTTGGACAGTTTTATTGAGCTTCTCTGTGCTGCTCCTTGAGTGTAAGACGGGACAATCACCACACCCTATACTATGGTGGTAGTGTGGGGTTTAAATGGCCTGGCAAGGGCAAAGCACTTAGAGAAGAGCCAGCACAAGGCATGTACCATGCCCCCAAATCATATTAAATCTAGATATTTCAGTCCGATCCATTAGCATTTGAAGCAGCAACAGTATGCTGAATATTTGTCTCAACCCTCACGTGCTTCGGAGTGTGCTTCCTTCATTACCTCAGTGGGTTCAATATGGTTCCCATTTGACACACAGGGAAAAGTGACAGGTGTCTGTTCAAGATCACTGGGCCTTAGCTGGGTCCAGAGCTCAATGTTCCTCATTCTTAAGCCAGTTTTGCGTATCTCTGAAAAGAATCTTTCCATATAATTTATCATTAATTTCTTAGTGAGAAAGTTTAACAAAAGGAAAATGTGTTTCAAGAATCAAGAATATTTAAAGATCAAAACCAGAGATGCATTGTTTGAGAGACGGAGCCTGAGTCCAGAACCACAGCTTGTTTGTTTCACAGCTTCTCGAGAAAGCCCCTGTTCAGCTGTACTTGTTCATGGATTACAGATTGTTCAAGGTAGTAGGGGTATTAGGGCTAATCAATGTTAACTCTGCATTTTATGGATTAGGAACCATTTTCAGAGAGCTGACAGGACTGTATTGAAACTGCTAAAAAGTGAGTACAAACCCTGAGAATCCAGCATACTGGTCTAGTTCCGAGTCTGGTCTCCTTCCCGTTTTAACAAATTCCCTCTCATGGGTGAAGGAAGTCACACCTGCCTGCATCAGGATGAGGGGATACCTCCTTCCCAGCCTCCCTGTTCATTCCTCCCCATTCCTAAGCACCCTGCTCTTACAGCCTGTCCAGGTGGAAGCCTACAGGAAGCAAGGGATCTGCCGGTGATGCTTTATAAGGCCCGAGACATTCATATATGTGCAGCAGGTGCACGAACAATCCTTCTCTCTGGGGCTACAGAGAAACCCTTCTCTTCTGCACCCAGCCCTTCTGTGCCATCTAGATCCATTTTCCCGCTTGTCAAACAGGTACATTTCCACCCATTTCATAAGGGTAAAATGAGATAATAAATGCATGTGACTTAGCACAGCATCTATTATAGAGTTCATATGGTTGAGATTGTTATTATTATTCAGGACTGCTCTTTGAATTCATTCTAATACGAGTGGCAGTGGGGACAAGAGATTGGCTCCAGGCTCCACATCCCTTAGGCTTGGGTCTCCGGGATTCCTCCTCTTTGGTTTACCCACCATCAGTCCTCAGTGTCCTCAAGCGAAGACTTCACTAGCACATTTCTGCTGAATCCTCAAAGTTACTGGTTTGGTTTCTCCTCTGATTAGAAGGTACAGTAAGAGCCATAAATCATACGGATCCAGAATGCTGCAGAGAATTGCGCATGCCTCCTACTGAAATGAAGCATCCACACAAGGACACTGAGCGGCGTCCAGGACCAGTGGCGAGGTAAGTTCCATTTTCCCAGGTGACATGCGTCCAGCATGCTGTCCTGCGGAGGGAGAGCCCCCCCCAGCGGGAAGGCACACACGGAGGCCTTTTTTCAGGAGGGCTGTGCAGGTCTCTGCTGAGTTCTCCACAGTCTGTTACCCAGCTGCTCATCGTCAACAGCGTGCAATTATTTTGCATGAGGCCTCAGAGTGTTCAGGACTTTTCCCACTCCCCTGAATGATGCGCTCGCTTGCCTGCATCTCCCACAGATGGTGGGCTCCTTCTCAGTAGAGATTATCTTGTTCACCTTTGTGTGGATAGCTCCCAGCACACAGTAGGTGCTCCATAAATGCTTTTGAAATAAATCACTGATTAGACAAACTTCAAAGCAAGGGAGGCATCCATAAACAGGAAGTGAAGGATGAACCTTATTGAACTTTCCAGGCTTAGAAGACAGGACTTGGTGTGACCTGGCCTCTGTCTTATCTTACACAGCTCTGCCCTTTGCCCTCTGCCGGACAATGACTCTGACCTCCTTTCACTGCCCCGTGCTCATCGTGTCCTTTCCTGCCACGCGGGGCACACAGTGTGGTTTGCCAGGTTGTGTAGCACACAGGACAGTCCACCAAAGGGTGCGTCAGCGTTGTCCGCTAGAGATGTCATGCGAGCCACAAACATGAGCCACACGTGTAATTTTAAATTGTCTTGTAGCCTCATTAAAAACTGTAAAAAGAAGCAAGCGGAAGTAGTAACATACTTCACCTGACCCGATATATTTAAACGGTGCAATTTCAACATGCAATTAATAAACATAAGGTGAATTGAGGCATTCTGTATTTTCTCACACTAAATCTTTGAAATCCAGAGTGTATTTCATACCTAGAGCACATCTCACCTTAGACTAGCCACATTTTGAGTGCTCGGGAGCCAAGTACGACTAGTCACTATACTGTTGGGCAGCAAGTGGTTGGGCCATTCATAGTCCAGATAATGTAGAATTGGATAAACAGGGTCTCTGAAAGGTGACAGTAAAAAATCTTGTTCTAGCAAAATTAGCAAATTATGACAACTTTTCAAAGAAGCAAAGGGTCTTGAGGAGAAGTACCTTTTTTTCTAACTTGCACAAAGATGCTTCTGGGCCAGTGGTGGACTTGCTACCACAGGACTTTGGTACATGCTCTTCCCTCTGCCTGGAAGTCCAACCCCCTGGGGTCAACATCTGCTCATGTTTCTAGTAAAGGTGTCATTTTTTCCAAGAGGCCTTTGTTCCATTTTCTCACAGTCCAGTTTCTTTGCCTCATAGCACTCGTTTGCATTTGTGATGATATGATACATTCATGTGTGAGATTATTTGGTTAAATTCTGTCAACAACCCAAAATGGTAAACTATAGGAGGGCAATTCCTCTTTGCTCACCATGGAGGGTTTGACTCTGAGCATAGCACTGGGTGCTTAGAAGGGGGTCCTAAAGATGGATCAAGAAACTGCCCGGCTGAACGCACAAGTCGGTATCAACTAGCCCCATCCGTTTTAGATGTTCACGTTCTCAGAGTCCCAAGTACGTCTTGTTCTCTGCCTTCAGGATGGGGCTGAGGCTAGAATGTCATTCAAGGCCTCTCCAGGAAAGAAAGCCGACTCTTCCCTCTCTCATCATTCAAGCGTATTTCCTGTTCAAAGTGTGTGAATTCATCTGACCATTTTCCTCTGAATCTGTTCCCAGTGCAGCCACCTTATGTCTCTGCAGAGCTGAGTGACCTTGAGCTTTATCTAGAACTCATCCAGGAGATTTCCTCTTCAGTGGCCACTTTAAAACAAACACATTTTAAAAGTAGGCTTGTTGGTAATATGGAAAGCCGGCAGCTCAGGCGATAAGACACTCGGTATTTTGAAACATATAGGATTGTGCAAGTTCTTATCTGAAATCCAAGAGCTGTCAAGCTGGGAAATTTACTTAGTTGCTTCATATTCTGTCTTCTCCCTTCCCATCTTCCCGGAATTCTCACCAATAAATAAAATCCATGCATGGGGCAGTTAGGAATAAAAGCTATAAAATGAATAATAAACATAAGGCAAAATGCTTACTAATCACTTAGCATCAATAATATGTGTATAATGTTAAGTGTAGTGGGGTTAAGATTTGGAATTCTGATGTCATCGGACTACCTAGATTCAAATCCTGGCCTTGGTGTCCGTTAGCTGTGTGACCTTGGGCGAGTTGCTTAATTTCTCTGGGCTTAGTTTCATCATCTGTAAAATGAAGGATTAAGAAAACAGAACTTACCTCATAAGTGTGTTGTGATACTTCAAAGAGCTTCTGACCATACAGTGCTTGTATAATGTTATTCCAGAAGTTATGTCTAGTTTTTTTTTTTTTTTTGGAAGGAGTTTGCACCCATGTGACAATAAAGAGCTGGTTAAGAATGACTCTTTGGTGGGCACCTGGGTGGCTCAGTCGTTAAGCGCCTGCCTTCGGCTCAGGTCATGATCCCAGGGTCCTGGGATCGAGCCCTGCATCGGGCTCCCTGCTCTGTGGGAAGCCTGCTTCTCCCTCTCCCACTTCCCCTGCTTGTGATCCCTCTCTCACTGTGTTTCTCTCTGTCAAATAAATAAATAAAATCTTTAAAAAAAAAAAAAAGAATGACCCTTTGAGTAATTCTTGTGCAGACAGAGCCTTAATTTGAGAGGAGACAAGCAAGGTCTAGTACCCACTAATATTTGGATTGTTCCTTTAGTCTTCTTTGCTTAGGCCTTATTGAAAAATGATGTTCCAACAAAACAAGACCTTCCATGAATAAAGTAGAAGTAGGTCTGATGGCTTCAGAGTGTGGGGCTGGATTTCACTGAAATATAGAAATCTTCCATAACGTGGGAAGTGCTCAGGGCTCACACTGGCCAGTCTATTCTAACGAGACTCTCGTGTGCCTGGAGGATAATCTGGCTCAGCCAGGGACATAGAGCATCACAACACCTGCCTTCTGCTCTATTTTCTGCCGGGCCCGTCAAGATGGCTGTAAGGTGGTTTCTCACACAGAGAGATTACAAGGAAGCTGCCTTACATGTGTCCCTGCTCAAGATTGTGTCTCTCACAAATCTGCCAAGGTGCCCACAGATCCCACCATTAGAGACACACTCCTTTGCATTGAGGTATTGGGTTTCCAGCAATGCCATGTGAAATGAGCATTTCCCTTCCCAGCACCTCAAGAGAAAGAGCACCCTAAGCCATCCCCAGCTACAGCCACCTTAGTTTGTCTTTGACAATTGGCAATTGGGATGGTGGAAAGGACATGGAGGGTTAGCAACGGGGCCTTCAAAAAATCGTATTATCTCTACAAATTATCCAAGTTACTGGGGCTTGTTGTTTCCTCGCTTATAATGAGGGTGATGCTAATACGCTACTCTATAGGGTTGTCATGGGGATTAAATTATGGGGTGACTTTAGTGTAGGGAACACACAGTTGCTTATCATAGTTGTCATTACCCTGAGAAATGGAGAGGTAAATTATGACGGAAGAATGCAAAATCCAGGGTAGCGGCTCCTGCCTGGACCTAAAGTTCTGGGAGATGGGAGATAGCACGATGCCGTGGGTGCTTGAATGGGGGTGCGGGGGAGAGGAGAGGGCAAGGGCAGAGCATGGGACAAGGGGAAAAGGACACTGAACACAAGTGTCACCAGACTTACAATGCCAAAGGGATGTGTATGTAATAGAATTAATAGAATGGAGATGATAATGACATTACTTTAATCACAGGGTGGGAGAAAAAGAATGTACACATTTGGAAAGAACTCGATGTATGTCATAGTTACAATGTGTCATCCAGATATGAATTTATATTCACTTATTTATACACTTCTTTCGAGAGCTTTCTCCATGCCAGGCACTGTTCTGAAATGGGGGATACGTGCACAGGGGAACATAACAGCCTGCTGCCAGTGAGCTAATCAGAGGGAGACGGACAAAAACCAACAAAGAAATACAAAATATATCAGATGATGAATGCTAAGAGAAAAATTAAGTAGGCAAAGATACTGGGAGTGTTGAGGGGTGGTATGTGAGATAGAGTGGTCAGGGAAGTCCTCTTTGATAACAACTGAATTAAAAGAACCCTCCTTATTCATTTCTTTCAACGCACCTTTTTTTTTTTTTAAAGATTTTATTTATTTATTTGAGACAGAGAGAATGAGGGACAGAGAGCATGAGAGGGAGGAGGGTCAGAGGGAGAAGCAGACTCCCCGCCGAGCAGGGAGCCCGATGCAGGACTCCATCCCGGGATTCCAGGATCATGACCTGAGCCGAAGGTAGTCGCTCAACCAACTGAGCCACCCAGGCGCCCTCAACGCACCTTTATTGAGTTCCTACTATGCATTAGGTAGTTTGGTAACAGATGGGAATACAATGGTGGACAAAATTGACAAATTCCTTCCATTTCATGAAGCTTTTATTCTTACGGGAGGGGAAAAAGAAACAGAAACAAATAAATGAGCCGATAACTTCATAGTGTAAATATGTAAAGGCAATAGACAATAAAATTGGGGGATATGATAGGAGAGTGACTCTTTGGAGGGGAGGATGGAGAAGTGGGCGGCCAGCATAAGTCAGAATTAAAATCTGCAGACCACTTTAACATACAAATGTGCAATAAAAATCATCACTTATTTATTACATATCATGTGTGTTTATAGTCCTAGGACATCTTTAATGCAACAGAACATGTTGATTCAATCATATTTAGCTTCTATGTGAGAGAATATGAAAAAATTTTTCTGGAATATTTTATATATATTGCTCTTTCTTATGATCTACCCACTGATGAACCCAATTTTCCCTTCTTCATTGTCCCCCCATAACTTGAATATTTATGGTTATCCCCTGTTTAAAATACTCTAGAGGTCAACATTCTTCATATACTTCACCTATTTGAACCATTTCAATACTCCACCACTTTCTTTGATCACTAGCTAAATGAAGTATATTAGTAAGATATAAATATACAAGTATATTAATAAAATAGTTTAGGGCATTCGGTTTATTTCTAGAATTATCTCAGGATCTCTACATGAAACATGGCTACCCTCACTCTTAAAATGAGGGCTAAAATTTGCCCTATTCAGATCTATTCTCTGATACTATGACAATTTAAAAGCCATTTTATGGCTGACCCCAAAACAATCATCCTTCTAAGGTCTTTTCTCAATATAACTGGCTATGGAGCTACAGAATGTATTTCTTCTAGTCATCTTTGAAATTGACTTGAAGTCTCTTATTAAGAGGATTTATTCGTAAGATATTTGTCCCCATGACTTAGTCACCGAAAGACTTAGTAATTTCTCTGTCCCTTTTCTCCTTGGCCTGTCCTTTGAAAGTTCCTCTTCTTTTCCTTCATTTCTCCTCTCTTCAGACTTTATTTGCTCTCCCAGATGAACAGCTCTCTTTCCTTAACTTCAAGTCACAGTAAATAATATGCCATCGCTTCCCACATCTGAGCGCAGCCTGCACCACATTCATCTTCTAGTAGCCCATCGCGGCTCTGCTTCCCAGAGCCTGAGAAACTCTTCATCTCAGATGAAACTCTTATTTCCCCTCCAATTGGTTCTGCTTCCTGTGCTTCCTTTCTTGGCTACAGGTTTCCTCTCTTCAGTCACTTCTGCTGGAAATCGAAGGGTCATCTTCAACCTTCTCCTTTGTGTCCCCACCAACTGCAGGGGACCAAGTCCTGCTGTCCTACATCTGTAACAGCCGCATGGTCTGTCCCCGCCCCACCATCCCCCAGCTGCTGTCTCGGTCCAGCTCTTGTCAATCATCCTGTGCTACTTATAACTACGTCCTTCACACAGGATGAGAGCTTGGAATGCAGATCTGATTATTTTGCACTTTATTACTTAAAGTTCTTCTATGACTCTCTATCAGTGACTACAGGTTGAAGTCCACTCTCCATGACATGATGTAGATGCTCCTGCAGGGGAGCCAGGCCTGCCTATGTAGACACGTCTTGGACTATGCCTTTGTGCTGTAGTTCCTGCAATCAACCGTCATTGTGTTCTAGATACTGTGCCAAGGACTTTCCAAATACTATTTCACTTACTTTTCACTTAACTGTGCTTAATGTTCACAACACTCCTATCAGGGGGATACTATCATTACTTCCCTTTTACAGCAGGTGTAGTGCTCCCAAGGTCACATAGGTAGAGTATTGCAATTTGAATACAGGCCTGACTTCTAGTACCTGGGTTTGTAATAATTTTTCCTTAAATGATGTCCATTTCTCTTAACTGTCTCCCACTTGTTCACCTGCATGGCGTTGAAGCGAGCCGTCTCCCTTGGTTGGCTACGCCTTCCTCTGACTTGTCCTCATGCTACCTTTCAGGCTGCTCCCCAGGTTGCACTTCCACAAGGAAGCCTCCCCGGCGGGATACTTGTACCCTTCTTCGGCCTCCAACTTGCTGCCTCTTCCCCACTGTAGCTCCCACGGCTCTTTACGGTGCTGATGTTTCACCCATCTGGCACCTCCTCTGGGCTCTAAATTCCTTGAGAGTCGCAAGCAGATTTTATCTGTGGAACTCCCGGGCCTGGTACAGCACCTGAAACACGCAGACACTCAACCAATGTTTGTTAACTGAATGCGTATGCACATGAATGAACCAAGTGTGGAACCAGGGTCAGGGCTGAACTTACCCATCAGCTGCACTAAAGTGAATTGAGGTAAGTCTTTACTTTTTACCCGGTAAACTCCGTGCCTGGATTTCTCCAGCACCTGTATTCATTCATTCCCTCATTCATTTCACCTTTGAACATGTATTGAGTGCTGCTAAGCCCCAGCTTAACTCTTGGGATGAAAAGGTGAAGAAAAATATCTCCTATCCTTGAAGAGCTACACAGGATAGGGGAGTGAAGCAAACTGGTTAATAGAGGATTAAATACAATGAGATATATGCTATGAAAGGGCTTTTATGTAACGTGTAAATAGCATGAAGAAGGAAGTTTCTACTACATTTGAGGACACTTTACAAGAGGACATAGGAGCTGAGTCTTGAAGGATGTGTAGACTCGGAGCAGATAAGGGAGGAAGGAGAATGGCTTGAGGTTGTGGAAATGCCTTGACTGAAGGGCATTTGAAGCAGCCAGAGCATGAATACAAAGGGTTCATGGAGTGTGGGGGGAGAAGGCTCTCTCCAAGTGGAGAGAGACCTGGAGAGATAGCCAGGGTCCCGTGCAGACGGATCTGGGTTACTCCGAGCAGTGTGGGCTTGACTCCCTAAACACCGGAGCGCTCGAGGAGCAAGTGTAAGCAAGTGAGTGAGGGATCAATGTTGTTGGCTTATAGAATGGGCACCTTAGAATCTGGGGGGAGAACTGATGAGGGCCTGAGTTGGGACAGCTGCTGGGTCAATGGAGAAGGGGTGGGTCTGGGAGACACTCCAGGGTAGAACAAACAGAACATGGTAGCAAAGAAATGTGGGCCCAGCATAGAGATGTGGAAGAAAACTGGAGGTTGGTGCCATTAACTGAGCTTGGGGCACGTGGTTTTATTTCTTCATGAGTAATAATGATCCAGAGACAATTGTAGGCTGGAGAATTTTTTTTTTTTTTAAGTACTCATTTAATTGACTAAAATCATTCCCTTAAAACCTTCTTTAATTTTATTTATTTATTTTTTTGCATATGTTGTAGGGATATGTTTCAACCATCCTTTTGACCAGGTCAATCTCTCTAAATTAATGGCTCTTTGACCCACGTTCCTCCGTCTTAGGGCCCCCGACGCCTCCGCTGCGAACAAGAGAGTCCTGAGCAGGCCGAGTTCTGGGCCAGCTCTCTGCTAAGCCGACCACAGCACCTCTACTCTTATTTGTTCTAGCACCGGGCTTACAGTGCGAATTTCCCAAACAGCTCTGGAGCTTTATTATCTCTGAAATCACTAGTCTAAATGTCAGTAACCCCTGCGATATGTTTTGTTAACTCTACGTGCGTGGCTGCCGTCCTGCGTTACAGGGTGTTTCTTTGCGCGGTTCTGTTTGTTCTGTGTACTGTTTGTTTCGATCTTGGGAGATGTAGATGACGTCAGCAGACGCAAATTGGTAAATCTGGTATATTGTGCCCGATTGCTCTTTAATTGCAGATAAGATCGCTTTCACTGCCACAGACATCTCACCCGCCATGGTCCAGGTTCCCCTTAACAGTGGATTTAGAGGAAACCACCTGTACCAGGAGCCGGCCACGGGGCCTCGCTGCCTTCCGCCTTCCGTCTCGGGCAGGTGAAGAGTGACGGGTCCGCTGAGAATTAACACAAGCTGTTGTTTTTGAGTTTTCCAAATATTTTCCAACTCCTATTGTGTTTTTGTGTTTTGTACTCAGAAACCCCTGCCAAAAACTCCCCCGACGGCATTCCTTCCTGGGCCCTAAATCATTTGGACAGCAAACAAAACTTCTCATAGGTCACTCATCTTAAGGAGATGTATTTGTTAAATATGAAGAGATGACTAGGACACACACACACATATATATGTATATATATATTACCACTTTTGGGTCCACGAATTTTTTTTTGGAAATAAGAGCTTTGCTAGCTGCATTTGTAATCTACTTCTGATTTGCGTCTTTAGGACAGTGTTCAGATACTTAAATGTATCTAAAATGAAATGCTCCTGTGGAGTTAGTAGGTATAGATGTTGAGGGAAGGTTGACAGAACAAGTGAGAGTAGAAAGCTGGATAACCTTAAATAGAAAGTACAAACATATATGCATTGCTGTTTTTCTGATATATGTTTATGTCTGTTTATATATGTGTATTATCTGTTATGTGCTGTTTTCCTGAGAGAGAGATATATATATATAAGAAAGAAAATTTATGTATATATATTTTTTCTTTCTTCTTTCTTTCTTTCCTTCCTTCCTTCCTTCCTTCCTTCCTTCCTTCCTTCCTTCTTTCTTTCTTTCTTTCTTTCTTTCTTTCTTTCTTTCTTTCTTTCTTTCTTTCTTTCTTTCTTTCTTCTTTCTTTCTCTGCCCACGGACAGACCGTTCTAGGGAAAAATGCTCTGCTTCTATCCCTTTTGTTAAATACCATGAATTTTCAGTACATCTTTTCCTCCATGTGATGATCATTAAATTCTCTAGATAATAGCAAGACAGTTTTCCTTTTTTCCAGCTACATTTATGAGCACTGTATTAAAATTGATTATAATAAATCATGTGTGTTAAGTACTACTCTCATTTTTCTTCCTTTTTATTACTGTGACCAGTGGGACGGCATAGACACTGATGCCTTCGTGCCCCAGGGAAACAGAAAACAGAGGTTGTCCATCTTTGCCAAGGAGATTGATGTCTTAGTCGATATCACTGTGGGACACATGGGAAAAGCTGCCTCTCTCCTGTCCCACCACTCATTCCTGATTATCAGCTCAGCAGTGGTTGTGATCTTGTTCCTTTCATTATTTCAACAAGGGAATGTTAAGCTTTATTAACTCCTTATTCAAAATGTCCTTGAAGAAAGACAATGAGATGTCAGAAAATAATAGATGCACATTATAATTTCTCCACAAACCTCTTAAGTGTCCTTGGAAGGGCAATTGTATTTGACTCCGTTTCCCTCTTGTTCGGGGATAGTAGGAGTTACAGGCATCTAAGGTCAGCTAGATACCTAGATGCCTTTGATACCTAGAATGGTCTACACAATAGTAAGATCTTTTCTGTAATGTATCTTTCACATTTCATATTGTCTCACTAAAGTTCAAAATATCTAATAAAAACCACTAACACCATAGTTTAGTGTTAGCTCTTGGCTTTGCAACAAGCCAGTTCTATCCTGCGGCCAAAAAAAAAGGGGGGGGGGAAGGAGGAGAGGAGAAGGGGGTTGTTGTTCTAAATGGTAGGCAGTTTATTCTTTATTATTTAAAATCTATGCTCTATCAAAAACTAATGATGTAATGTATGGTGATTAACATAACATAATAAAAAAATCTATGCTCCATTTTTTTTCTTGGTTGATTTTTAAACTTGAATTCTGTTTTGTGATATAAAGAATATGAAAAGATTTGGAAGGAAAAAAAAAAACCACATCTTAAAATACACTCCTTCAAATATTTTAAACCCCTTTGGTATGCACAGATAAAATCCATTGTCGTTTGTGTGTGGGATCTTGATTATGTAGCTATGAGTTATGTAAACAAAGTTTATGAAACATAAAGAACAATTGTCTAAAATATGAAAAATTGTTTTCTTCCTTTTGAGTTGTAAATTCATTGGTGCTACTGTCATGGAGGAATACTTTATTGTCTATAAGCCTAGTTTTCTGTCTTGCTTTTTGGTTAGAATTTTAGCCCTCATGAGCAGATCAATTAACGAGTTTTCCCACATTCCACCTGTTATTCTTGGAAACAGTGTTACATATGACAAAACAGTGACCCCACAGACCACAAACTTCGGGTTGGCCTCTCTAACATTTGGGCTGACTCTTGTGTCAACAAATGTCTAAAATTATAGCCTCTAATTGATCACTTTTCCACAAGGGAAACCATATAGGAAAATAGCCCCAGGCTCTGAAAGCTGCCAGACCTTTCACTTCTGTTGGCCTTTTTTATATTTCAGGGTCCAGTTTAGCTCTGTGTTAATACTACATTTTTTACTTTATCCCTTCTAAAATATCTCATTATATCTGTGAACTAATTAACAGGCCATTTGAATTTTTTACTGTCCATAGAAACGATTTGTGGGTGGACTGAACACAGTAATATCACCCTGTCTTTGTCTCTGTGGATCTCTTTCTGTGGGCTTAGAGAAGGATCCATTCATTAGTGATAAATATTAAATCCTACATTGTGTTTAAAAAGACAGCTTAAAAATATATACAATTAGGGAAGTTTGATTTGATGTGAGCTTAATATGAAGAAAGGTTCCCTCTGGACTGGAGGTGGGTTACCCCTCAGATGTGAGTGAGGAGGGTGGGGGGAGGGGGAGGAGGGTGGGGAGGAGCCTAGCAGTTTTGCAGGGCAGGCCTCTAAGTGCACATCGGGAAGCGTCCTGTAGATGTAGGGCAATCCTGGAGGCCCCTTCAGGGCTTCTGACAACTGTCTTTGTTTGTAGGCCCTACCTTTCAAATGAGATTGGCCCCAAACTTAGAAAGCCCACTGAAGAATGACCAGGATAATTGGATCTCGAAATAGTGGCACTTGAGTGATGAGCAAGGGGCCAGGAAGGATAAAATTTAGGATGGTGTGTAACTGCTCTTGTAAATATTTGAAGGGTACTGTGAGCAAGGGGTTACGTGTCTTCACTGTGGCTTCAGAGAGTGGAGTTCTGCCCAACAGGTAGAATTATAAAAAAAAGTATAGTTCAGCTTAAGGAAAGGAAGCCCTTTCTAATGATCCGAGCTCTTGGAAGTAGGAGTGCTGAAGGATCTAGTGAGTTCCCATCCCTGGGGATGAGCAGAGAGAGGGCAGCTGCTCCCCCTGGGGGGGTGGCGGTGCCGTGGCGACTGGACAGGATGCTCTACGTGGAGACTTTCAGCACAAAGATAGTCTGAGTCTGTTAGGTAACACAAAGTCTCTGGGCCTCTAAATGTGTAAAGATTCGTTTATAATAGGCGCTTTACAAAAACAAAGTGAAAATGTACATTAGGGAGCCTGGGTGGCTCAGTCGGTTAAGCGACTGCCTTCGGCTCAGGTCATGATCCCGGGGTCCTGGGATCGAGTCCCGCATCGGGCTCCCTGCTCAGCAGGGGGCTTGCTTCTCCCTCTCCCTCTGCTGCTTCCCCTACCTGTGCTCTCCTGCTCTCTCTCTGTCAAATAAATAAATAAAATATTAAAAAAAAAAGAAAATGTACATTAGGAAGGCGTTGTCTAAGTTCTGGGGCTCTAGAACTAGGCTGGCTGGGTTTACTATTTAGGAGACAAGGTACTTAACTTCTCAATTTCCACACGTATAAGATGGGGGGTAGTAGAATGCATCTCATAGGGTTGTGGTAAGGATTCAACAAGACGTATCTGTAGAGCTGTTAGACCAAGGCCCGACACAGGGAACCTCTCTCTATTGGTTGGCTACTTTTTATGTCACCGGGACGCTTGCATATACTAAGTTCACCCTGCATCTTGAACAGAATTCAAGTAACCACACATTCGGATTGTGGAGTCCTGAAGAATGAGAATCTACTAAGAAGGCTGGTCCGAGCTAACCCTCAGTAGTCTGTGAGACCGAATACAGACCGACTAACCAGAGAATTTTTTCTTCCATTAGTGGACAATGATTTTTCTGACTAAACAGATAACGAAATGCACGATACTCTTGTTCAACGAATTGCTTTCGCGATGAGCCAATAAACACTCTAGTTAACATGTAGGTTCCATCTAAAACATCAAGTTTTCCAGTTTTTTTGAGCTGGTTAAACTCCTAATTACTACTCTGGTAACAAAACTGGAGCTTATTCGGGAAATCAATGTGAAATAACTTTGAATTTTAACATAAATAAATGAATAGTGCCTAATTTTAGAGGTAAGGGTATATTTAGTGCAAGCAAGTGCTACAAGCAAGATCCAACAGAGGAAGAAAGGGGCATTTTGGATCAAGGGAAGAACAGTAGCATGGGTAATAGGTTATTAACTCTGCACCATTTTGCCCACTCCCTTACTAATGTTTAACAAGGCTTTATTGATCACAATAGCCTTGATTTGTTCATGGGAACAGAAGATTACATTGTGGGCACCAGACCAATCCTTGTATACAACATCTGCCAGCCAAAGACTTCATTAATAATTGATTTTAGGGGAATTGTACAAGCCCATATGGGCCTGGCTTTTGCCAGCATGCTCCATCATAACCTACAGATTGATTTATGAATAATCACAGGATATTAGTCCTGGAAGAGACCACAGATTGGAAGTTGGGGGACCTAATCCCCCAAGAGGGCACAGGCAGAGGGAGGTTTTCTGACTCCTTTTGCAAAGAAAGTATGTTGAATCTTTCACCAACAGAATCTGAACCTTGGATGCACATATAAAACCTTACAGCTCAGTAATAAAAAGCAAGTCTCCAAGGAGCTCACTCCAGCTGACCTTTAGACACTCTTGACTGCATCTTCTGTGAAGCTTCCCCATGAGGCTGAATCTCTGTGTCAGAAACCATGAAGACGGGGTTCAGAAGTTCTTTGTTTAGTGAGACATGCAGAGTCCCTGGTAAGTATGGAAAGGTCTCAGATAGCCCAATTCACAGTCCAGAACTTTCTCCAAAATCACATAACAGCCTCTCCTAGAAACTAGTTTTACTACTCACTAACACCCAGGACGTCAGGTAGGATTAGCAGATCATGATTCACCCAGATATCTGGCTTGCCCTGCCCCTAAGAGCCTGCCCATTCATCTATGGAGAAGGCCACAGGTTTGCCCCAGAGGTTGGAAGGCTCTCCTAGCTCTATCTTCCAGCATCTGGTGTCTGATTTCTAACCTCTTGCCTTGAATGTTTAAGGATCACGTTTCTACCTTGGCCATTTCAATTGCTGTTTCACATGGACTGCCTGCTTGGTATTTGGTTTGGCCCTGGTCTTCCTTAGCTCTATGATTTGTGGGTCAGGACCAAGTCACTGCTGGCCCTACATAGCCTGTGTCTGGCAAGCTGGACTCTTGCTTGTCCAGGAGGGGAGTTCAGATGTTCAATCCCTGAATCACCAGTTGTGTGAATTTATCATAATTTACTGCCTGGGGCTGTGGCAGCTGCTGTAGCATTCCTTGCCTGGAGTCCCTTCAACCTGGCTGGTTCTGCGCGTAGCTGAGTACTCTAAGCTCAAGGGAACCCAAGGCATGTAGTCCCCACCCTTCTGTGCTGGAGCCAGAGAGGAAGATAGAACTCATGCTGCCAGGGGCTTACCAGCACCTAACAGTTACAGGGCAGCCAGCTGCTTCCAAGACTACAAAATGCCGTGGCTCACCTTGACAAGAGATGGCTAACCATACCAGCTGCAGGCTCCATCAGGGATGCACAGATGCATTACCATGGCATGAAGCCTTGAAATAAAAATTGAATGCAAACTGGGACCACAAGTAAAGCCCTGGGAAGACCTCCTGAAAACTTTGGAGAGAGTGGTCCAATGCCCCCTTCTTCCCAGCTTTTCCAAAGCTCACATAATGAGAACGTGATGACCCCTTTTTCCTGACCCCCTTTCTCCCTCTTGGCATGGTGATTCCCTGCTCCTTCTCCTCTTACAAGGGGTTTTCTTGCTGGCTACAAGTGCCTGCAGCCTTCTGACACCCGAAATAGGGACCCCTTGCCGTGCTGGGTGGCCAGTCTCTGCTGGGTAAGGGTCCCTTTTTCATTGCTTAGCCCTTGGAGTCTCCCCCACTTCCATGGTTCCTGCCCTGGTCATACCCCAGTTCTTAGTGTCAGGAAGAGGTGTGTCCCATTGCATTGAAACAATAGTGGCATCATTGACCAAAGTCTGGTCAGACTTTGTTTCTACCTGCTGGTAGCCGTGGACCCCATTACCTCCTGTGTGAGGAAACCAGTGGTCTGTGGGGAAACTATGTTGCAGGGTTTAATCACGAGCAGCCCATGCTTCTGTCTTATCCCTCCAATGTCCCAGCTATCTTGTGGAAAACCATACCCTTGCCTCTGTCATCAACGATGCTTCTGTCTCCAGGCAGCTTCCACCCTCACTGAAATTATCATGCCAGGGTATCCTGGTCAAGCATGTCTCTCATTAGAAGGCATTTCTAGTTGTAGAGGAAGAAAAATTGACTGGTTGTCCCAAGTGCTATTGTGAAATGACACTATACTCTGGCTGGATTTTCTGCTAGTGGATATACTCTTCTGAGTCTGATGTTGATGCCTTCCACAAATATGTGAGTGCCAGCTCATGGAGGGGGTTCATCATGCGCTCCATCTCTTAAAGCAAACATGCAGCTTGTGAGGTTGCTTGCCCTTGAGAGTCTTCAATGCCTAATGTTTGGCATAGGACCTCCTGGTCTGAAGGGCCATGATGTACTTGAGAATGCCTTCCTAACATTTCATAAACTTGGTTCACATAGTCTATCAGCCATTGTAGGGGTTGGCAAACTTCCCAAAAAGAGCCAGATAATAAATATCTTAGGCTTTATGGGCCATACTTTCTTTCTGGCAACTACTTAGTTCTGATGTTATAGAACAAAAGCAGCCATAGAGAATATGTAAATGGTGGGTGTGGTTGTATTCCCATAAAATTTATTTATAAAATCAGGTGGTAATCTATAAAATCTATAATTTGCAGATAGCTGAGATACTACAATCCCCTTCCAGGTTACCCCTGAGAAATATGCTATCAGACTTGATTGAGTAGTGTTTTGGGGCCATATTTTGTATAGGTAAGCAGGCCATATAATGGCAGACAGGTGGAATGTCAGCTGTTCTAGAAGGGCCATCCTGCTGAGGTCAATCAAAGACATCTAATAATTTCTGGAATTCATCCCTTTGTTTCTATGCCCGAAGGACTCTGGTTCCCTCTACCCCTTTCTCCTAGTCTGTTTATAAACACCAAGTATTCTGAAAAAAAAAAAAA
>NC_138376.1:103602133-103681531 GCF_054177405.1 Leptonychotes weddellii | reverse complement strand
ATATATATATATATATATACACATATATATATACCACATCTTCTTTATCCATTCATCTGTTGATGAACATCTAGGCTCTTTCCATAGTTTGGCTATTGTGGACATTGCTGCTATAAACATTGGGGTGCATGTGCCCCTTTGGATCACTACATTTGTATCTTTGGGGTAAATACCCTGTAGCTTAGCACATTTTCTTAACCGTTCACTCCACCCCCCTCCCAAATGACCATTGTTCACCTTTTACTCTCTCCTCAGAATAGCACACTTTCATCCTCACTCTCAGTGGATGACTTAGCCTTTTGTTTCAATGAGAAAACAGAAATAATCAGAAGAGAGTCTCACATGCTCCCACATCACATCTACGCAGAAGCCAGGATCTGGGCCCGTAGGATTGTTTCCTTCCTCTTGCTCTGGATGAACTGCCAACCCAGGTCCTGTGAAAAGCTAGATGCCTTGCCCTTGCCCATGTCCTTCCTCCTCTTTGGGATCATGGCTCCATCAATTCTTCTGTTCCTTTACTCTATTATTGATTTCCCCCTCTCTACTGAATCATCTCCATTAAAACATGAAATAAATTATAATAGCTCCCATCTTAAAAAAATAACTCTCTCTTGACCCCACATCCCCAAACATCTGACCATTTCTTGTAACCTCCACTGCCATGACCCTAGTCTAAGCCATCAGTGTCTCTCACCTGGATTTTTGCAACAGTCTCCTAACTGCTTCCACCTCTACACAACATAATCTCCACTCAACATCCAGAGTGATCCTTGCACAATGTAAATAATATCTTGTCACTCTCCTGTTCAAAATTTCCCAATAACATGCCATCCCATTCAGAATAACATCCAAAGATCTTATAATGTCCTGTGAAGCCCTATACAATTGGTCCCCCTGTTTCCTTTCTGACCTCAACTCCTACCAGAAACCCCATGGTTTCCTCTACTTCAGGCATCCTGAACACTCACATCGTGCACGTTCCCTGGACATAGCAGGCATGTTCCCCTCTCAGAACCTTGCTCTCACTACTCCTTCTTTCTGAAAAACTTCTCCCAAGAGCTTCCCTAGACTTGCTCCCTCACTTGCAGTCTCCGCTCATGCAACTTTATCACCGAGGTCTTCCTCAATCACTCTGTTTAGATTAACAATTCTTTCCCTGTTGCCTTCCTCATTCTCCATCTGTGGATTATTTTTCTCAATAGCGTTATGGCACCTGATATACTATATTAGTTAGATTAATGATAAACCCTGTAAATATTAGTCCCAACAGTTCTGTAATTTACTATATTCCAGGTGCATCACACACACTCCCTTAACAATTCAGTGCTAACATTCTAGATAGTGGGTGGCTTACCTTCACCTGGGGTTCAGGTGCCTGGATCTTTTCATCTTGAGGCTCTGTTTTCAGGACCTCAGAGTCTTCTGTGTGCAGCAGGAACCAGGGGAAGAATAATAAGTGGAGAAGGCATAGCAGGTTCTTAAAAACCCTGTCCTGGAAATGATACACATTACTTCTGTTCATATGATATTGGAAAAAGTTAGTGATGTGGGCACAGATGCAAGGGAGGCTGTGAAATGTAGGGGCAGGGCCTCTGCCTGCCAGTGACAACTCTGCTCTGGAAATGTTGGTGGACAAAAGGCCATCTTTACCGCACGCATTATACATTTACTTGTCTAGGTTCAGTGTTCCTTCATTACAATGGAAACTCTATGGAGAAGCGATATTTTTGTTTATCTCTCTTGTAATTCCAGGACACAGAATAGTTCCTGGTTCCTGGTAGATCCCCCATTATTTATTTAATTTTTAAAGGCCAGAGAGTGGAGGAAGGGAGGGGTTACTGACAGGGTGGGAGTGGAGGCTGAAAAGAGAGAGTCAGATCATGAAAGACTATGGTTATATGCACTTGTAGTCGGCGTGAGCATGGGCTTCCCCAAAACTTGAATATGACCAGATCACAGGCAAATTGGACTAGAACCAAAGGATTTGGCCACATTTTTTTTCCATAAAACCATTTGGACAATAGTTGCACAACAGGAATTTCTCTATTGCCATCCTGTGGCTTTGTAGATAAGCAGCAGTGAATCAGCCAGGACCCAAAAATGTAATTCTGTTTGATTTAACTGCACTTGTATACACATGGACTATGTTCTTCCATGGGAAAGTTTTACTTTGTTCAGTGGACTGCGTGTTAAATCAGTGGCATAATTCCAAATTATTTCTTTTGTTTTTTTCTTCTACATGCTCTCCTAATTTAGGCTTGATCTGTCATTACACAGGTAAGTATAAAGCATTAAATAGTATGAATGTACTCTGGATTGAAGTGATATTATGAGAGTGTTTGTACTTCAAGCCAGGTTCTGAGACTCCTATGCAGCCTCCCTGCTATGTCATCATTTGAGATCAACACTGAATTGGGTGAACTGTGTTTTTGATTTAGTAATTCATATTGGGTTCCTTTAAAATACAACATGACTATGATATGTCAAACTAAGAGAAAGCACATGTATATTTGGTCAACATAATGCCAAACATTCAGGTATTTGGAAATGTTACATAATCGACTGAACACTAGCTATGTTGACATCATCTTTGTACACTGTAGGTGTTATTAATTGGTTACATAGCTTATCATAAAAATCACTTGCATCATAAAAATCGCTCATAAGATGTGTCTTCAAAATAGGTTATATAATGTGAATTATCACGTATGCATAAAATGCTGGTTTTACAAAACATTTTTATTAAACACTGGAAAATATGCTTATTATCTGAAGAGAAATCAATCCAAAGGACTTGTCAACCAAAACAATGGGTGTGTGGTTGCAAAGAAGCCATACAGAGCTATCTGAGAGAGAGAGAGAACTTGACAAATATTTGACAAACCCCTCCAGCTCTTACTCTGGAGTATTTTTGTTTGAACCAAGATACGTTAGGTTCAATTTATTTTATTAAATAATTTGTATCTTGAGGCAAAATTCTTTCTGAAACATCTACATAGACTTTGGGACCCATCATGTGATGTTTACTATATAATCAAAGAGTAACTACTTCTACACCCCTGAGTGGGAGATAGGAACAAACATGGAGTCCTGTTATCACAGAAGCCTGGGAGTGTACATTGGGGGTAAGTGGAGTGAAGCTTTGGTTCATGATTATCTATATTATACAACTCCCTTGACCATGGTAGAGACCTATACATTGATGTTTTTCTACTAAATAGTAGGGAGAAAAATGTTAAGGGTAGGATATGTAAGGACATTTTTTTCTACATTTTCATTCTTTTGCTAGTATTGTTCTTCAAGACACCAAATAAGAAAAAAATTACATTGAGCAAGCTGTTTCTTTGAGTTAATTCATTGTAGAGATACTTACATCTTCCAAGCACTATGACGATCACAATTGCCTTTCAAAAATATTTTGATAAGTAAACTTATTTATTGGATTTTTTCCTCTAATGGAAATATTAACTAGAAATCTGTTCATGGAGGTGGGAGTTATTTCCTATCTGTTAATTTCCTAGGGGCGCTATAACAAAGTACCATCAACTGGGTGGTTTAAACTACAAAATTTATTGTCTCACAGTTCTGGAGGCTAGATGTCTAAGATCAAGGTGTCAACAAGGTTGGTTCCTTCTGAGATTGTGAAGAAGAATCTGTTCCTTCCTCTGATTTTGTTGGTTTGCTGGCAATCTTTAGCATCTCTTTGGTGTATAGAGTCATCCCAATTTCTGCCTTCATCCTCATATGGTATTCTCTGTATGTCCATGTGTGTCCAAATTTTTCCTTCTTATAAGGACACTAGTTATATTAGATCAGGGGCCCACCCTACTCCAGTTTGACCTCATCTTAACTAATTACATCTGCAACAACCCTACTTCCAAATAAGGTTACAACCTGAAGTACTGAGGTTAGGAAATCCACATATGAATTTTGTGAGGATACTTTCCATCCTCTAACACTACCCAACCAATTATCCCAGAGAAAGGAAAAGATGGAGGGAAATACAGTGACATTTATATTCTTAATGCTGTATATCCAAACCCAGTTTGGTTTTTCTAGATGATCCATTTTTACCTAGGAAGTTGGAAGAAGATAATTCAAGTTTCCCTCCCTTATTGAACTTGGTTTCTGCTTGTATCTAAGGAGGATAAAAATATCTGCCCCACATCCTGCCCAGCAGGTGTTTATGAGGATGAGATGAAACAAAGAATGTTATAATACTTTGAAAAAGTATAATGTGTGTGTCTCCAAGTTTGTTTCTACTGCTGTAGGGATCAATGTTTCCCTAATTGACTGATTATGAAAATTGTCTTGAGAGCATTCTACTTATGGAGATTCCTGGGCCCCTCTTCAGAGATTCTGACTCCGTAGTTCTGCAATAGGGCCTAGGAAATATTTTAAGTGCTCTCCAGGTTAATTTTGGTGATTAGCCAGGTGTAGAACTACTGGTTTTTGAAAATTTCTCCTTTAAGAGTGAGCACTGTCAGTAATGTATATTTAATTTTATTATTCACATGAAAGGGAAAATATTGATTGATGGTTCTAATAATGGTACTATCAATTGGTTTTAGGAAGGCAATATGTGTTTAGTGGAAAAGTTCTGGGTTGGGTGTTCCTGAATTTGAATCCTGATTCTATATATAGCTTTTAGTGCTTATATATCCATTTAGTAAATGTAAGTTGGGGTAATTTCCCTGAGCTTCAATTTCATTGCCTGTAAAGTAAGGATAGTAATGCATACCTTGCAGGGTCTTTGGGAGAATTAAATTGGATAGCTTATGAAAAGCTGCTGGAAAAAACAAGTCTTTATTAAAAGGTCATTTCTTTCCTACTCTTCTAAATACTTGATTTATTTTGAGTCACTATCTCTAAGTGTTTGGAAATGGGAAATAGTTAAGATAGATTAATTAGAACTATATACAGTGGTCTCTTTTACTCTACCTTTTATCTTTTTAATTAATATTTCTTAGATCCAAATGTTTAAATGTGGAATTATGATTGCTGGATGTTTTCAGAGTACACTGGGTCCTAATAGTGCCATATTAATTTTGTGGAAGAGTGAGAATGTTAGCAGTAAATCCTGAATTCTAGGGAATTGGGTGAGCTCTGGTGTGATGAATGACCCATTAATTTATGAGAAACTTGGGTACATGCTGTAGGGCAGGACAGACCTGAAGGCACTGGACCATGATGTGGTTAAGTATTAAACTTTGAGTAGCATGTAGAAGAGGTTTCCATAGCATTCTTGTGGAATGTTTTAAGTAAGCATCTGGCTTTTAATGAGTCACCATTATTAATGAAAGGCCGGTCTTGCCTCCTTAGGATCTTCATATTGTTGGTCTTCCAACAATGCCAAATTAGTTCATACACACCTTGAGGTAGCCAATCTGAAATTCCAAGAAAATCTATTTGATTTCAGTTTCCTTCTATGCACATTAATGGCAGATGTTAGCACCTGTTTCTGTTTCAAAGCCTCCCTTAGGAGATTCCTCTGCCTCTTGTGGTATTTGCATTCTTGCATATGACGGCACAAAACAAGTGGGAAGCCTACCCAGAACATGGACTAGCACATTATTTCATTATTTATTGAGAGATAATTATAATTTTGGCTGGAAAAATTCAAATATTGTAGACCCTTCCATTTTTATTGGTGGTTCTACTATGCGTTTCAGAAGTTACTTCTCCATCTTCCTACATGTGATCCATAATACTGGATGCAGCAGAACAATGTTGATAGATGTTAAAAAATGTCATAAGGTTCTTCTCCAGCTATAGACAGCTATGATGGCCTTTCATTCCTGGGAGAATTTTTGTAAAAGAAATAGGGGGAAAATCACACACAGAAAAAGGAGCAGATGATCTTTGTAAGAAGACTCTGAACTAAAGCATTTTTTTTCCTCTCTGAATCCACAAAGGCAAGATAAGCATCACCTCTAGATATACTAAGAAGAGTCAAGCAGGTTACGGGGACCCAGAGTCTAGAGAAGAATCATACCAGTTACTGACGATGCCAGAGACTGGAATTTTCAGATCAGAAGAAGGTAACAATGTGAGACAAGTTTTGAGATGACATGGATCAATGTATGTTATGTATGCATTTCAGGCAGAATATTTGGGGTGTCCCAGCAAGAGAGAGAAGCTTGATCACTGAAGACTTTGACCCTGTGGAGCCACGGGTAGGGCTCTTTGGTTGACCAGGTGGCCTGGCATTTGTCTTTAGGTGGGAAGGGGTCAAAGTCAATGCTTCTCGGAGGGTCCAAAGAAGAGCACATGAGGGGAGCCTGAGCCCATCACAGAGTAATAAAATGTTTGTTGAGTTGAACTGTTGACCTGGTCAGTAGCCAGAATAGCAGTAGCAGAGAGCCTCTCAAGGTCAGGCTCAGGCATATAAAATGGGGAAGCTAGGACCTTTACAGCTTATCCACATCCCAAAGCTTGATAGCGTAGGTTGGAGACAGAAGGAAATCGCATCCAAGAACAGGTCCTAGAGTCTTGCTTTTAAACATTGGCTTAGAAATGTCAGGGTTTAATATTCTTAATTTCAGAAAAACTGAATTACTAGTTAAACAAGGTGTTGTCTTACCGCTTGAAATGAGCAGATATTGTGAATGCTGCAAATGCAACTCTTTGCAAGGTAGATTGATGCCATAGGTGTCTTTTGCTCAGATGTCTGCTATCCAATACCTGTCAATCTCTGTGAAATTGTACTATGGTTACTGAGGGGAGAGGTTTCCATAACCTCCTGGCTTTATATGCGGAAATAATAACTCTTAGGTTAAATATTATCTGGAAAGTCATCTCTTATTATTCCCAAGTGAAATATGCTTTCTGCTAAAACAGCTCATTGCTTCACTGTTGAACTGTTTCATTCATTCATTCATTCAGCAATTCATTCAACATTTAATCTGGGCACTCACTGTCTAACAGGCATGGTGCTTTCTCGTACTTGCAGATTGCATTTGCATTGATTCTTACCCTGCGACTCCACATTTAATACCATTTAGACAGGGACAGGATGTCCCCCATATTGGGACAAGTTATAGATGAAGCCTTTTTTTCTTCGAATGATGGATTCTAGAGATGTAACAACATCAATTAATTTTTATGAAAAGCCACAACATAAAAGGCTATCTTCTAACACTGTGATTTGAAGAAAGAGATTTATTTATAGGTTACCAGGGCTCGTGATCTGGCTGGATAATTCATCTTTTACAAGGAAATCTCTGGAGAATCAGCCTGGTTTCTAGTCTTTTCACATCCACAGATGGAAGATCCATCCAACTTTATATTTACTTTGTAAAAGTCTCTGAACCACGCATAGCTTTTCTAGAGCACAAACCTCAAAATGCTTTCCATGCCTCTAACGCAACATTAAACTAAAAGAAAACATGTAAAAAAAAAAAAAAAAAAGATGAACTGTTTAAATTCTGCTTTTCTGGTCTTTTTTTTTTTTTTTTTTTTCTTTTTTAAATTTGGAAAACAGCAACCTTTACTGGCTGAGATCAGCCCTTGTCTCCCCTGGTGTAATAATAGTCAATGTTTACTGTGGATTACCATGTGCTAAGTGCTTGACACATACTAAATCATATAATCCTCCTGGCAGCCCTAAGAGACTGGCTCTATTTCTTTCCCTAGTTTACAGATGAGGACCAAGAGGTGCAGAGGCCAAGTAAAGTGGCCAAGTTCTCAATGCTAGAAAGTATGGTTTTGGGGTATGAACTTGGGCAACTTGGGCCCAGAGTCGGTGTTCTTGACCACTACCCTAGGCTGGGAGAGGCAACAGGGGCAAAATGGTGGTTATTATGTGCTAGTTCCCTCCTATGCTCACATCTGCATTTACCTCCAGGGGCTATCTCTGTCTTGTTAAAAATGAGAAGTGAGTTAAAGTTAAAATGTGAGAGCTAAAATGACACTGGGCATTCTTATTATTCTTTGGTCAAGGGCTCCAATGTGCTTTGGGGGCTGGAGTGGGGGACAGGGTGGAGGCTCTTTAATAAAACTCTTCAGACCAGATGTCAGCCCCAGGGTATGATATTAAACATGTGAACCCTCCAAACTGAATAAGTAGCAGGCATGGTCTTAGCTCATTGACTTACCCTGGTGGTGGTAGTGGTGGGCGAGGGGAGGGAGAGAGGAAGAGAGAAGAACTGATAGAGGAGGAATTCAGATCGGATTTCTTCAAGAACAGAGACATATGGGAAATCCAGGATGGATTGGAATGGCAGAACTAAAGAATGTCTTTATTCTAAAGACACTGAAATAGACATGTCTAAAGAACATCTTTTTTCAGGTTTAGGGGAGTTGAAACTACTCGTTGGTGAGCGTTGGTGAGGGTGAATCCTCATTTCTGTTGGAATAGAAAATGTTTTGTGGAAAGGAGAACGAACAAGCAAACTGGGTTGTCTGGAGCCAGGCTCACATCGGCAAGCCCCTAGTGGCCAACAGGGCCACAGCCTGAAGTGATTCCTTCAATAGAGGGCTTATTGAACTTTCCAAGTGGCCTTACCGAAATGAAGCCTTCTGGTGGCTTCCGAAATATCTAAGCCGGTCAGCAGGTGTATGAGTCTTGCACACATTACACACATTACCTAACCCCCCTTGAAACACAGCCAGGCTCCGTTGCCTTGCCTGGCTAGCAGAGCTATAAGCCGACGTTCTGGGCTCTGAATGAAAAGTAAAGCAATTGGTGTGTTCTTTTTTGTTAACTGCACAGCCAACAGACTTCTGGTAGAGAGGTCTCCCCCACCTCTACGTGTCTTGGATGTATCATCCCCATCATCTCTACGTAAAAAGGAAATTTTCGTCGCCTGGAAAGGCCATTGTCTGACCTGCAAGAAGCTGGCCTCAAATCTGGCAGGCAGGCTTTCAAACAAGGTTATTATCATTGAGTAAAGAAAAAAAGTCAAATGTTTGTCTTATTTCTTCATTAATATCTACACTGTTTGCCTTTTGCCATTCAGGATTTAAATAAATATACTTAGGGATGAACATTTACGTCAGTCACTTAATTTTCTCCTCAGAGTTGTTCCGGCCTATGAATGGGGCCAGAATGAGAACCAACTGTTTTATCAAGGTCTTTTTTTTCCCCAACTGCCTCTGGCCATCTCTGATCTCCTGAGATTTGCTGTGCTAGGAAAAGCCAGCTCCCAGGGTTCCAGGTGTGCCTCATTTTAAGAGAAAGGCTATGTTACAGTGTTTACAAGCCTTTGCTTTAAAGGTACTTGGGACAGGTCTGTTCTAAATAAAGCTTCTCTTTGGCTTTTAAAAATCATTTGCATGCACTTTTTCAGGAACAAAATTACGTACTGTGTGTGGCTTGGACACCAGAGCTTGTCCTTGTACAGGAACCTTGAGGTGATCTGAAGGACACACATCCCTGCTGAGACCTGGCTGCTCTGTGATAAAACCCCCACAGGTCAGCATTGTCCTGCCCTCCTTTCTGACCAGACACTTCCATCCTGTCAGGTGCTTCTCTGAGGGCTGGGAACAGGTAGCGAGGTGAGGTGCAGCTAGAGGCCTGGTGTGGCGCAAGGAACCGGCCCAGCCTTGGGCTTCGATTGTCCTGAGGACCTAGCCCATACCCACCACTGACTGGATTTGAGACCTTGGGTCTTTCACCCCAATGAGGCTTGATTATCTTCCCAGGAAGGTAGAGCCAGTTACACATCCTTCACAGGGTTCTAGAAGGTCAAGATTAAACTCTTCCCTTCTCTCCCAGTCCTCAGTTTTGTTTGAATAACTCCTGCCCAGCTTTCAGGCCCCAGCTGAGATGGCACCTCTTCCAGAAGTCTTCCCTGTGACTGGGTAGGAATCCTCCAATGGACCCAACATCACTCTTCTCGGCCATATCACATTGTGTCTCTTACCCATTAAACAGCAAGCTCTGTGAGGACAGGAAACAGGTATATCTTGTTTATCTGGCGTACATTGTGGTGCCAGGCACACGGACAGCTCTTGACATTGTGGAATGAAATGGAACCCCGAGTACACACGCAGCTACGGTGGTGGCCCTCTGCCTATCCTTGCTCTTTCTCGAGCCTGTCACAACTGTAGGTGGGCAATTCATACTCCAGTGACCATTTGTTCCCAGGGGTGGATTCCTCTTCTGCCCACACTGATGCCTAAGCTAGAACTTTTTGATTTCTCTGCCTCCATAAGTCATCTATATAGAAAACTGATTCCTGTTTGCATCAAACCGTCTTGTTTGGGAGACTTCCTGAAGCTTTCTTAAAAACTGGCTTTTTGATGTGGCTCTGAGACTGATCCTCCTAGGAATGAGTAGTTAGGTGGAAAGACCCTGGGTCAGTGGTGGTTAGGTGGTAAGATGCCACCTAAGACCAAATCTCAGTGGCAGGGAGAAGAAGAGACAGGGACACTGGAGGGAGAGGCTGGGGGAGATTTGGGGGCTGGGGGGATGCCGAACTGGAGAGAGGGGAAGATGTCTGACACCAGGAGCATTTACCTCAGCATATGTGTTTGGCAAACTAAAATATTGAAAATACGATATGTTGGTTCATCACTGATGTTTTCTTCTGTATAAAAAAGTGGAAGAAGAGGAAGAGGTTAGATAGAGGCATTGTGGCAAAGAAGAAATAGGAAGCCCCTGCTAGGCCACTATTTGTCCTTAAGACAAAAATGAGGCCTGTCTTGGAATAACCGTGGTGCTGCTTTTCTCTGGTATTCCTTGGCCCGTAACCAGCTCACTGCGACCTCACCTGGGCCTGCCCATTCCTGTCACCTGCCTCCCACTGCTGACTAAGGGAAAGCTTTTTGGATTGCTGCAAAACTTGGCCGGGTTTGAAGGGTTTAGGTTCTTTTGAGGAAAAGTTCAGTTCTATTGCCAATTCTAAGTCATAGTGACCTTCTTTAAGAGTAATGATTAACTTCATGGCTAAAGATCACTGAGAGATGAAAATCCAAGTAATTCTCAGGCTATTTAAAGTAACCCCCACCTCTCCCCAAGGATTACTGGGAAAATTCACTGAGGAAAGGGAAAAGGGAAAAGGAAAATAAGTTAGCATGCCCTCAGAGGATGGAAAATTGGGAGTTTCTCTGTAGCTTAAGTTCATAAACAGAGTTCAAACCACCTACATTAAGATCCAGGTCTTCAGAAAAAGCATATGTTGAGGAGGAATTTAAGGTTTCAGTGACCAGGATTTAAGGGCGCTGTGGTTGAAGTGTTGAGCAGTGAGTATGCAGCTGTTGGAGTATGGGAAGCTGTATTCATTTGGGGGTGGCTGCACCCTTTCACCCCCTGACATTAAGTGTAGGGAACACCATCAGCCAAAACAGCTCTCATTTGCTTGCTTTGGTCGCATTTACCAAATGCTCATTTCAATTTTTTGCTTTGTTTTGTTTTGTTCCATAAGTTTTATATGTACTACTAAGTAAACTGATCTTCTGTGTATTTGTGTATTCCAAGGATTGTGCCCCCCCCCCCATGCAATAGTCCCCATTGTTAGTTAGCCCCTAATATCCTTCCACCTTCCCTGACTCAGGGCACCTTCCTACCCGATACTCCTTGAAATGTCCCCCTTAGAGCGTGGTTTCTCTGTGCTAAAGACATTGAATCTGGTTTCCAATATAAACTTCCAGGGGAGGCTCCTTTGGCTCTTCTCAGCTTATCACGTCTGTAAATCAGCTTGCTGGCTATCTCAGATCTGGGTACAGAGAGAATGGGCGGGGGAGAATGGGAAGGGAAAGGTAATTTGGGAATCTGGAAATCTTCATATGAAAAGTGCTGGGCTAAGTGGGCAGAATGTGCTGTGATCAGCATAAGAACCGAATGCCAGATGCACCTTGGAACCTGGCCAAAGAGCACGGAGCGGGGAACGTGGGCCAGGCAGAAGGGAGTCACCTTTCCCCCCCTTCATTTAAGACAGGGAATATTGCATTCAAACCCATCCGAGAAATGGACAGTGTGAATCAGAAACAAAGCGTTGGGTATAAAGTGTGGGTCAGTAATTGCATATGAGAGCGTACACCACTGCGTACAAATGAACGGATTCGAACACAACTTCCCAACGTTTAAAACAGAATAAGCTTCCCCGTGAAAGTAGCACGTTTGTGACATTAGTGTCCTCTCCTCCTTCCTCACCCTCGCCTTCAACAGAATCCACACTGGCCTCCTCCTCATCCTTCTCAGGGACTGCAAGATTGACCCGATATGTGCCAACCGTGCCTCTGTCCCCTGGCGTGAGGGTGAGGACACGGGGAAGGAGAGTTTTCTGAGGCCGTGAGGACATGGCTGCCCTTCAGAAAGGAGTGATCTGACTTCGCAATTCCCCCCTGCAAACTGCCTTTCTCTTCTAGAGTAGGAAAGGTTAAATGAACATTAGCGACTGACTCCCTAGCTGGATTTTTTTATTCTCCTGGAGTGAGAAAAGTATTCTAAAGTTTTGACAACCTAATCATTAAAAAAAAAAACCCAAAAAAACTATCACATAAATGACTGAAGATTGAGGGGGATTCTCCTTTATATATACTGGAAAAAGAATCAAAGAGGGAAAATGTCAAGGTCCTCTGTTGAGAATTTAAGGCAGGAAACAGGAACATACGAGCTCTTCATTAAAGGGGTCTCCCTTGTTATGCCTTAGCTCCCCCCAGTTTTGGGTGTAAGGAGGTAGAAAATGAGAGAGTGAAGATTAAGGAGATGAGGAAAAGATCAGAGAGTCTCTGGCATTCTCCAGGGTGGGCACAATCCCAGAGTGAAAAAGCAATCTCTCAATATTGGATATAATTTGATTGTGAGGCCTATTGCCCTGTCAAGCCCCTGGGCTCCTCGGGGTCAGGCCTCCGTGTCCTACTTCCTTGTTTTTATTCCTTAGCTAATGCACTTCTTAGCATTATGTGGGGGCTTCCTCCTGTTCACTGTTTACCAAATAGTGGTTAGCACACTAAGTGCTCACTAAATCAGAGCACCCCTTTCTAACTAAACGATTTTCACTAAAATATCATCTAAAATAATAATTTAAAAAAGGTAAGCAAATTATAAGTGAGAATCACGACCAACTCTCTCTTAGTTTCCACCATTTGGATTAAGGGTGAGATAGACATCATGATACTTGCTATAATGTTCCCAGCTTAAATTTTCATTTTTTAGTCAACAAACATTCATTGTATGCTTGGCAAGTGCTTGACCAGCACAGGGCACGATGGTGTGAAAATGAAACACTCTGCTCACCCTTTTGGCACATAGGTCGGGTTGGAAGAAACAGAGACTGATTAAATAATGGTACCGGTCTATGATTACAAACCGTGACATGGGCTACAGAGGGAAAGTGTCACACACTCACATATTTCCCTGGAGAGTCGAGAAACAGGGGGGCTGATTTCATAGCAATGCCAGGTCCTGGATAGAACAGGCAAGGCTCCATGGAAACCTACTATTCTCTCTGCTATGAAGTTGGAAAGAGGAGAGTGAGGATGAACTTCATTGCTGAAGACTAGGATGGACGGTAAGAATTTTATTAGACTCAGGCAATATTGCTTTGCCCCATAAAGTTGGTGGTAATCCTCTTTGTGGGTCACTGAGCATCCAAGTGAAACTGACCTAACTTTGGCTCCAAGGCTGTGAGGTTGAGGCCTTTTTAAGATCCATCCTTGGAGAAAAATTAACTTTACAAAGACTCCACCGAGTTTCAGATGATATTAAACTGCTTTCCTTTCACTAGGAATAACATTCAGTGCATTAAAATGAGCAGTAGCAGTAAAAAATTTAATTAAAAAATAACTACTGGAACAGCCCAAATAAAAAAAAAATGATTAAAAAATCTAATTAAAAGAAGAGTGGCTGTAAACATATACTTTAACCCTTCCATGGGATCTTAAAAACGTCTTCCATAAATTCTCAGGAAATTAGAGTTCCAATTTTATGGCAAAATGATAAATTCTAAGTACATAAAAGTGATGATATTTTGTTTAAATTCCAGAGTTTATATATAAACTTTACAATAAATGGAAGTGGTCATGCAGAATTTTTCATACCTAAGACAGACATGAGAAAGTTGATTTGAGGACTAAAATTTATGACTTCCTTTATGATCATAGTCTCAGAGGATTTTAGAGCTTTAAATTCATCACATTTACATTCCCAGTATCAATTTTTCTCTTCAGGCTGCCAAAACTTCACTTTCCCTTTCTCCTGATATCCAAGCCCATGCCCACCATCTCTTTACTGTTCACGTATCCCTCTGTTGTTTCACCCACTAATCTGTATACCTTGATTTCGAAGGTCTATAAACTTATAATGCAATAAGGGAATTTGTCATTAATTTTAGTGGTAGACCCTTTACTGATATTTCTCTCCAGTTCTTAATGACGCTATGTCTGTAAGAGGCATTGATTTAGTGCTGAAATGAGGGCGTAAGCAATAGCTACATATGTTACAGTGAGCTCTTTGGTAATGTCTCAGGGCTCTGTTTAATAACTTCTTTAGCATTGGTAGCTCCACGCTGGCCAGGCTGACATTTTATTTATAGGCTGAATCATTTACATGAATCCAGAAGGTCTGCACCTGGTCTCGGGAGGCCACCAGCCACTGTACTGGGGAAGGGTTGGCAATGCCTACTGTCCTTGGCATTACCCAACTTCTACCCTACATATAAAGAAAGGAACGACTTTCTTTCCAAAAGATGGAAGGTGAAGATGGTTTCCAGCCGCATGAGCAGTTAGGACAGGTTTTAAGGATTTGGTCTTCCCATGGGATCCTGTTTCCTTAATCATGGACCATGCCTATTAATTCTGTTTCTGTTGCAGCTTGACCAAGTGTCACATAACCAATCAACCGTGGACCTTGTCTCCTCAAAGAGATTGTACGATGCTGACCAGCAAAACCTCTATGTCTTGACTTCTGTGTCTACCTGCTCTCTGTCCGCACCGATTATCAAGCCCAGTTGTGGAAAAACACGTACTATGCACAGTGGTTTTCTATACGAATCACCAGATATGGAATTGAATCAGAGATATGAATTGGCAGGGAGTATAGATGTATTATTTCCATTTTATATTCTCAGTTGTGCGTTTGCCTTTTACTGAAAGAAGTCACAAGGACCAGCCAAAACAGACTGTTTTGGCATCTTCCCCCCAACCCTGACTAATATTATCGAGGACACTGTCCATCATGATTCTTAGCATCCAGCTGAGTAATTTCTTTTAGACTTAAGTACTGAATATGTTTTGCTCTCTCTAGGAAACTGGTGTTTTTCTCCTCATGGACAATGAAAATAATGTAACTGATAATATTTCCATTTTCACTTTGGGTGGCAAGAAGCTCAGAAACACTGCAGAACCAAACTATTGCTACTCTGTTGGACCCCTTGGCTTATGAATTGGAGTCCTATTTTTTCCCTCTGATTCTAACAATATAATCCAATTTGTATCTTTCTTGGTGTTTATTTTCATTTTATTCTTATGTGGCATATATTACTTTTAGGTCATCTCAGAACCTTTGTGATTTAAGGAAGCTTGTCCATCAGTTAATAAAAAAGCGAGAATAGGAGTTTTGGATTATTCTCATGGGTCATTTTCCTGTACCATTTCTGACAAATGGCCAGGTCCTGTGTGTTTTTGGATCATCATGTCAGGAGAAGGAGGCTGGGAAGAAAAAGTCAGAGTTCCCTGATGTGTTTCTCTTGACAACTCCCACTATTTAAGAGGGCAGCTCATTTGTCTCTGAGCCAAACTGCCAGGATTCTCAGATTCCTGCCTCCTTTTCTTGGAAGTAAGGGGCCTGAGGTTTGAAAGAGGCAATTTATCTCCCCTACGGAAGCAAAAAACCCCCCTACTTTGGTGGTATAAAATGTTGGAAGTCGTAGGAGTATTTTGTTTTCTTATTTCTATAGTCAACCTAATTCAAAACCTGTAATTTGTCTGAAGGGAAGATCAGAGTTATTTTCATAGTTTCACACCTTCTGTATATAGAGTTCCAGGTTTTCCAACAAAAAGAACAACAACAACAACAACAACAAAAAGGGTGCTGGATAAAGAGGCACATTTGCACATGACAGATTCCAGAGTGGGAGGTCTGCGCTCAATCCCTGAGTATCCCTCCCCGCCTCCCCATCCCACCCATGCCCCAGGGGGTGGGACTTAAATAGCAAATAAAACATACCATGGCAGGTATAGGGGGGACCACAGAAGAAAGGAGAAAATTCTACATATTAGTACCCTCAAAGGTAATTTTCCCCTGTTTTTTAAACAAGGAGCTCTGCATTTTCTTTTTTCCTTTTTGTTTTTAAATTGAAGAGTAATTGACAGACAACATTGTATTAGTTACAAGTGTACATTGTATTAGTTACAAGTGATATTTAGATACATTATGAAATGGTTGTCACCATAAGTCTAGTTTGCCATCTGTCAACATACCAAGTTGTTGTATTATTAGTGATTATATTCTCTATGCTGTTCATTGCATCCCTGTGTCTTATTTATTTTATGACTGGAAGATTGAACCTCTTGATCCTATTCATTTATTTCCTCCATACACTCACACCCCTTCCCTCTGGGGACCAGTGTGTTCCCTGTATCTATGAGTCTGTTACTGCTTTGTTTTGTTCGTTTGTTTTGTTTTTTAGATTCCAAATGTAAGTGAAATCATATGGTATTTGTCTTCCTCTGTCTGTCTTATTTCACTGAGCATAATATCCTCTAGGTCCATCCATCTTGTTGCAAAAGGCAAGATTTCATTCTTTTTTTGGCCAAGTAATATTCCATTGTGTATGTATACCACATCTTTATCCATTCATCTATCATTTGATACTTAGGTTGCTACCTTATCTTGGCAATTGTGAATAATGCTGCAATGAACATAGGGGTGCATGTCTTTTTGAGTTAGTGTTTTCAATTCCTTTGGATCAATACCTAGAAATGGAATTGCTAGATTTATGGTATTTCTGTGTTTAATTTTTGGAGGAACCTCCTTACTGTTTCTATCGTGGTCGCACTAATTTACATTCCTACCAGAGGTGCAGAAAGGGTTCCTTTTCCTCTACATCCTTACCAATACTAGTTATTTCTTGTCTTTTTGATAATAGCAAGGTGCTTGGCATTTTTGTTTTGCATTTGACCCAACAAATTATGTAGTTGGCTGGGCCTGGGAACTTAAAAGAAAAGAGAATCTCCAGTCCCATCCTAGATCTAAATCAGAATGTGCATTTCCAAGATTTCTAGGTAATTCACCTGCACATTAAAGTTTGAGAAGCACTGATCTAGTGGTGTGCTATCCAATATGAGAGTCACTGGCCACATGTGCTTACCGAGTGCTTGAAATGTAGCTCGCCCAAACTGAGATGTGCTTTAAGTGTAAAAAACATACCAGGTTTTGAAGACTTAGTATGAAAACAGAATGTAAAACATCAGGTACTTTTATATTGATTAACGTTGACATGACAACATTTGGAGACGTTAGGTTAAATCAATATATTACTTACTGTCATTTTACCTGTTTCCTTTTCTTTTTTAATGTGGAAGCAGGTAACTTTACATTACATAGTGGTCTGCCTCTGTGGCTCACATTATATTTGTACTGGACAGCACTGGTTAGATTCTCCCTTTCTACTTTTGTTTTCTTCTCAGCTTACATATCCTCTGTCACCTTCTTTCAGGAGCAGGTTAAATGAGTCCTATATTAAAATGGTAAGTTAATGCCGTGGAAAGTGCTCATGTCAGCCCAGCACTTTAATACGCTACCATTTCTAGAGATCACTGAGTTTTAACCGGAATCTTTAGTACCTTATTCCATTGCAGGCTCCTAGAAGCTTAGCTTACATCAGCATCCCCTAGAGGGCTTGTTAAAATGTTGATCAGATTGCTGAATCCTGCCCCCAATGTGTCTGACTCAGTATGTCAGAGGCCGGGCCCCAGAATTTCATTTCTTTTTTTTTTTTTTAAAGATTTTATTTATTTATTTGCGAGAGAGAGAATGAGAGACAGAGAGCATGAGAGGGAGGAGGGTCAGAGGGAGAAGCAGACTCCCTGCCGAGCAGGGAGCCCGATGCGGGACTCGATCCCAGGACCCCAGGATCATGACCTGAGCCGAAGGCAGTTGCTTAACCAACTGAGCCACCCAGGCGCCCCCAGAATTTCATTTCTAACAAGTTCCCAGGTGATAACAAAAACTGCTGGTGTGGAATCCACACTATACGACCAACTGTTCTCATGGTTCCCAACCCTGGCTGTACATCAGAATTGCCTGGGTAACTCTAAAAAAAAATCACTGGGGAGTGCCTAAGCCCAGCCTCCAAAAACTGGAATTTAGTTGGTTTGGGATGTGGCTCAGGTAATGATATTTATTTATTTATTTATTTATTTTAAACAGCTACCTTTTCTTTCTTTTATTTTTTACATTTATATATTTATTTTTTTTAGTAATCTTTATACCCAATGGGAGGCTTGAGCCCATGACCCAGAGATCAAGAGTCACGTGCTCTTCTGAGTGAACCAGGCAGGCGCCCCAGGTAATGATATTTTAAAAAGCTCCCCGGGAGGTTTCTAGCACAAAGCAGGGTTGAGAATGAATGCCTTAATTCAAAGGCAGTAATAAGTGGGAATTATAGGCATTGGGACAGGGCCAGCATAGAGATGCTTCTCTTTTTTCTTTTCCTTTTGAGGGAATAGATAGCAACCTCTATGCCCAATCTTCACCCTAACCTGATGGGACATGTAGGCTGATTTGCACCACTGTGATGAAGATGGGGTTCAGGGAGATAGAGTGAGTTGCCCACATTGCACAAGAAGGTAACAGGAACTCAGTGCTCCCTCCTCCTTATTTCGGACACCCTGATAAGCCCCTGATGTGTTAAAAGGCCAAGACTTGGCATTTGAGGTTTCTCTCCTGTGTTTCCCTGTGTGATTGGTATCCCACAGTGGCTCCTGCAACACACGACTCAATGTGTGTGGTGCAGAGGTATTTGATTTACTTCAGGCAAACTTGGCACCAAACGACATTACCATTTTCATTTGTGAGTTTGATGTGTTTGTCAAGAAGATGCATTTAAGAAATAATTTAATCTCTTGTGTTTGCCTTCAAGTGATGAGAAAAACATGAATATGAATTCAGTTTAATGATGAATCACCAGCTTAGCCTAGCCCCGGATTTGACTGACTCACTCGGTGGATGACTCATGTGTTATTCGATTTATATTGTTTGAAGATGGATTGCTGTGACTCATGGAAGTGTTGTATTTTCCTCTTAATTTTTGAAAACCATTCTTTACAGTTGATAAAAAATAGAAAGAAAACATAAATGGTTAATAATGAAATATTACACACATAGACACTTGTATATACACGTCAGGACTTTGGCAGGGAGAAATGCTGTGGTTTCCAAGCTTACGGCTGTAAGGTAAAGTAAGTTATTTGTCTTGACTAGATTAATACGATATATGTTTGTTTCTTGACAAACATGATTGATGTGCAGAAGTAACCCTCCCCGGGTTACGTATTTTGAGTTGCTTCTCAAGAGTTTGGACGACTTCAAATGGTTGTTTATTTGTTCCTGTTTTGGTCCCAACCAGGGGTAAAAATTCTCAGTGATTGTGAGCATGGAGAATGCAAGAATTTTTTAGTTCAAATTTCTTAAGGTTATTTCTTGAGTGTGGGCTTAGATATCACAGGGGTTAATTCTCAATACTCAAGGATATTTTTACTACATTCTCTTCTCTTTAGATACACACAAATGAATTCCATGTTTCCTGGGTTCTAAATTTAATATCCCACCACTCTCTTGCCTCCCTTTCTTTCTAGCAGAGAGCAGTTATACACTTCAAGCCAGGCATGCTTCCTGTGATGCTGCCCATGGCTCTGTTCTTCGGAACAATTACTATTTTTTACCTTGATGATTATTCACAACACATTGAGAAGATATCTCTTCACAAACCAGATGGTAGGTTATTGGATGGCAGAAATTGATCTTCTATATCAAAGAAGCCAAAGTCATATGCCAATAATTTTAAAAGGATCCCTTAAAATGACCAGAAATACATATGCTTTTCTTAGGACAACCCATAACATAGAAGATGTTTTAAAATACCTGATCTTTCCAAATATTAGTGTTGCAGAGGAAATTACATTGATTGGGGAATCTATGATAAGCACCTTAAATGAAGTTATGTGAAAAATTTACCATGTCTAATATAATGGGTAAGCAAAATCCCTAAATTTCATCTCGTGGTATTCTCTTTTGACACACTGTTTTAAAAAAGTTAATAAAAACTGTGGAAATGGTTGGTTTGAATTTTGTCCCTCTTCCTCCCACAAATTTCTATTGATGAAGATACTATTGATCAGTAAAATGTTTAAAAGGACTCTAGTAGGTATGCAAAGAACTTATGTATTTTTTGAATAAATCATTTAGAGTTTATCTAAAAGAATTGAGTGTGAAAGACTTGACAGACATCATCAAAACAACTCAATGTAAATAATTTGCGAAAATAGTGTCTTAAACTATCTGGAAAATCTTTAAAAACTGTCTAAGATCTATTTAACTGTATACACAGGCAGATATCTTTAATTTTCCCAGAGTGAGTTTTGGTATATTTGTTTTTTGGTCTATAATAGAGACTTTTAGCCGCAAATAACAGAAACCCAATATAAGCATTAGAAAGCAGAAAAAGAAATGTTAGGAATCCAGGGTCCCAAGTCTGTTCTCAGAGGTCTGTCTCCATCCTGCTTCTCTTGACTTCCTTTTTATGTATTGGCCTTATTTTTATCTATTATCCAAATAAAATGGCTTCTGGGGCACCTGGATGGCTCAGATGGTTAGCGTCTGCCTTTGGCTCAGGTCATGATCTCAGGGTCCTGGGATCAAGCCCCATGAGTCAGGCTGCCTGCTCAGCAGAGAGTCTGCTTTTTCCTCTGCACCGCCCCCCCCCCACTCGTGCTCTCTGTCTCTCAAATAAATAAACAAACTCTTTAAAAATAAATAAATAAATAAATAAATAAATAAAATGGCTTCTTTTTTATGGTTAGGAAATATGGCTATAGGCCACTCCCTAAACTTCCCACACTAAACTTCCCTTTCTCATACTACTTCTATGTAGGAAATCTCAGCAAAAACCCCTGGTTGATCCTGCTTGGGTCATAGGTTTATTCCTGAATCAATCATAATGGAAAGGGGAAGGCTCACTCTGGCCTCTCCTACTGGAGACTGAGAATGGGTATGGTCAGCCTCATTAAAACCACATAAACTGGGGCACCTGGTTGGCTCAGTCATTAAGCGTCTGCCTTCGGCTCGGGTCCTGGTCCCAGGGTCCTGGGATGTAGTCCTACATCGGGCTCCCTGCTCCTCGGGAAGCCTGCTTCTCCCTCTCCCACTCCCCCTGCTTGTGTTCCCTCTCTTGCTGTGTCTGTGTCAAATAAATAAATAAAACAAAACAAAACAGGGCGCCTGGGTGGCTCAGTTGGTTAAGCGACTGCCTTCGGCTCAGGTCATGATCCTGGAGTCCCGGGATCGAGTCCCGCATCGGGCTCCCTGCTCGGCGGGAAGCCTGCTTCTCCCTCTCCCACTCTGCCTGCTTGTGTTCCCTCTCTCACTGTCTCTCTCTATTAAATAAATAAATAAAATCTTTAAAAAAAAGATTCTCGGGCGCCTGGGTGGCTCCGTTGGTTGGGCGACTGCCTTCGGCTCAGGTCATGATCCTGGAGTCCCGGGATCGAGTCCCGCATCAGGCTCCTTGCTCGGCAGGGAGTCTGCTTCTCCCTCTGACCCTCCTCCCTCTCATGCTCTCTGTCTCTCATTCTCTCTCTCTCAAATAAATAAATAAAATCTTTAAAAAAAAAAAAAACCCCACCTTCTAAAACAAAACAAAACAAAAAAACCCCCCAAAACCACATAAATCATATGTACCAAAATGTGTACTTTTATCAGAAGAAAAGAGAAAATGGGGTTAGATAGACAACAGATGTCCACTATTAGTCCACTTTAAGTTGTTTTTGTCTTTATAAGCTGTAATTTAGTGGCAAATTTGTCTTACCTGTTTAGTGATTTCTACATATGTTTTTGGGTGTATGAGTGTGTGCACATTTTTTGTTTCATTTTGTTTTAGATATAGGATCGTATTCTTTATTAGCACCACACTCTAACCAACTGAGCTAACCGGCCAGCTAGGATCGTATTCTTTAAAGGCAAGTTCAACTTTTACTGGGAAATATATTCACCCATGTCCTGAGCTCAGCATGTGTCCGGAGTTTGTCCTTGGCACTGTTTTGGAAGCTCTGAACTGTAAATAATTTGGTTAATAACCACATGGAAATGGAGAAGAAAGAAATGGAAATAAAATGTACAAAGGGAGAAATAATTCTTTGAATGGTTCTATAATGCTGCCTTACAAAAAGTCCTCAATGTGGGCAAACATTTCTCCACTACTGTAGAAGCCCCCAGGAAGCCTGTGTGCGGCCCCTCCTCTCCTACAAGAACAGCGATCCTGACTTCCATCCCGAGATTCATTTGCCTGTTTCTCAATTTATGTAAAAGGAAGCATACAGCATGTACTCTTTTGTGTCTGGCTTATTTCACTCAGCATTAAGTTTGTGACATTTCTCTGTGTTTTTGAGGGCAATTTGTTCATTTTCATCACACTTCGGGATTCCATTGTATGCATATGCCACATTTTATTTAACATTCTATTGTTGATGGATGCTTGGGTAGTTTCCAATTTGGGGCTACTATGAGCAGTGTTGCTATGTACATTTTTCCATGCTGTATAAGAAGCATATGTATACATTTCTCTTGTTTATATACCTAGAAGAGAAATTGCTGGATTGTAGTATATGTTTATATTCAGCTGTAGTACATGTGTCAAATTTATTTATTTATTTATTTATTTATTTATTTAAAGATTTTATTTATTTATTTGACAGAGAGAGACACAGTGAGAGAGGGAACATAAGCAGGGGGAGTGGGAGAGGGAGAATGAGGGGCTCAATCCCAGGACCCTGGGATCATGACCTGAGCCGAAGGCAGACGCTTAATGACTGAGCCACCCAGGCGCCCCTCAAATTTATTTTTCAAAGTGATTTGTACCAGTTTATACTCCTACCAACAATTAATGAGAATTCTAATTGTTTTCACATACTTAGTAACATTTGATATTATCAGAGTTTTAAATTTTAGCTATGTTCAAGGATTTGCATATTTCTTTTTCTTATTGTGATTTTAATTTGCATTTCCCTGTTGACAAATGATGTTGAGCAACTTTTCATGTGTTAATTGGTCATTTGTTTATTTTGTCCTGTGGAGTGCTTGTTCAAGTCTTTTGCCCATTTTTTTCCTGGGTTTTCTTTTTCTTATGGATTTGTAGGAATTCTTTACATACTTTGGACACAAGACTACACAAACACACACACATATTTGTGACTTGCTTTTTCAGTCTTAATGGTATCATTAAATGAAGGGAAATTTTTATTTTATTAGATTTCAATCTACCACTATTTTTTTTTTTTTATCATTAGTACTTTGTACATCTTTAAGATTCTTTCTTGGGTATTGTTGGATCTTTGCATCTCCATATACATTTTACAATCATCTTGTCAGTTTCCATAAAAAGCCTGCTGGTGTGGGGATGGCTTTGAATCAAAATTTTTGGAAGATCTCCCTTAGGAAATTGTGTTTAAGCTGAGGTCTCAAGGATTAAAAAGAGCCAGTTATGTAAGGAAAGGGTGGGGAGAAAGAATTTTCTAGGGCAAAGAAAACATAGTGTGTGAAGGTTCAAAATGTAAAAAACATTTAGCAAAGTTGAGAAACTGAAGGTGGCTTGTCTGGCAGAAGGAAAGTGATGGATGAAGCTGGTGTGTGGGTCAAAGCCCAGATCCTGCAGTCATAAAGGCCATAGTAAGGGATTTGATTAACAAGTGATTAGCAGAGATTCAGAAACGGTTGCTTTGTTTGCTTGCTATTAAAATGGGTTTTTTTGGTAAGATTTTACTTTGGCATTTATTCAACTCTTTCTTTTCGCTCCTTTTTAATAGGTGATTTAATTTGAAAAGCCCTCAGAAGTTTACAAAGCTATAATTTGATTCTCTTTGACCGAAAACAAAAGTGTAATATGAATTTTGTTGGATTCCATGACTCAAATTTGGGTTGAATACATCCATGGGTACTTACCCATTTAACTCCCACAATTCCTTGTATTTGAACTCAGTGCGTTAAACCATTTCTTTGAAAATTAGGCAAAAATGTCCCCTACATGACTCAGTATATGTTCACTTCATGTCTACTTTCATTCTTCTTTGTTCACTGGGAAGAATCACAAAAGAGATGAGTCAGTAAATGCAGGAGTGTGAATCTCTGCCCATTATCCTCAGGCATCCATAGAAACACTTGTAGCTTAGAACTCTTATCAAAAGGCCTTTTGTTATTTGAAGGGCAGCGCTAACATGCACAGTGACTATATATTTTTGAATGCTTCAAAGAATCTTTACTATTCTCCAGAAAGAATACAGCTGCCTTAGCAATTGCAACACCACTCCATGTATAAAATTCTCTCCGTGAGTCTGAATGGTTATATTTATGTCAAAATGGCCAACCTTTACAATAGTACTTTATATCAGAGTGATTACATGTGGCTCTAGAAAGTAAATCCTTGTTACTTTGTCTTACTACCATGAAAGGAATGCAGTTCAATAAATAGTTGAGTAAATTTATGGACAAGTCCTATTATTAAACTCTTCTGAGCATGCAAAGATGACCAAGGCTGGAAAATTCATATTGAGGGCCTTATCCATTCCTGAGCACAGGGCAGTGGGGCACTCTTACAGAAAATGCTGAGGCAGAGTGAGAAGAAATGAAAGACACAATGGGGGAGAATTTAATAAGCACAAGTGAACTATAAATAAAAGTGGTGTTAATCCTTCCTTTTCCCAGCCCTGCTCTGCCTTGGTAGCCCTGGCCTCACCACCAGGTGTGGTCTGGAAAAGTCTTGTCACTTGAAGTCACTTACTGAGTAGGTTGGGGTAAATTTCTTCAGAGTACATACTTAATTCTGGCTCTGAGCTCCTGAGCCCTTGTTAGGGTCTAGCCTCTTTTTTGAGGATATGATCTTGTTCCCCAAATACTCAGCTATAGTCTGGGCTCTATAACAAATGGGACAGCCCCTGAGACTCCCATGGTTCTTCCTGCTTGATTTCTGAATGTGCTTCTGGCAAGAGACACTCCTGTAGCCCAACTGCCAGGCCTAGGGCCCCTTGGAAAGTGGTACCGGTATCCATAGGTTGCTGAATTTCTTGAACATGGATATGGATGGTAAGCTTACTTCCTTGTAGTAGGGCCAGTCTGGCAGCTTCCTGTCCCTTAGCCCATCAGCTTTTAGTTCTCTTCCCATTCCTTAACCAGCCATAATGAGGTCTCCTTCAATTTATCCTCTTTCTATATGCAATTATTCTGGATTTAGATTGGCCTTTTTGGCCTTTTAGAGTCCTATCATATACTAACCAAATGTTTTCTATGTATTCTCGGTGTCCCATAGGCTTTGTTTTTGATCCAGGAACTCACTACATAGAAAAAGATGTAAAGCTGATTCAGGTTCATAGTTCTTATGTACCTTATGGCCTCTGAGAACAATCAAAAAGCTTCCTGAAAACCTTAAAACACCAGATGGAAGATATTGTCTTGCCGAGTTAGTGTTTGTCCTGCTTGATGCAGCATATACTATGAATCAGCAAATAGTACATGGTTCTATTTTTTTAGAAACAGAAGACACGTGTGTGTACAAGGGATGTAAGTTGAAGTGGTTCCTTACATGAAACTCTTAGTGATATACCACCTACAAAGGTCTTTCATCTAATCTCTGTAACTCTGGGCTCAATAGATTTTGTGATCTCAGATCCTAAGAGACACAATAGTACTTCCACTAAATTGAAAGCTTAGTCTCTCACCTGACTATCTGAGCCCTTCTTTTTAAAATGTTTTTCTCCAGTTTTATTGAGTTATAATTGACACATAATATTGTGTAAGTTTAAGGTGTACAATGTGATGATTTGATATACATGTATACTGGAAAATGATTACCACAATAAGGTTAGTTAACGCATCTATCACCTCATATAGTTACCTTTTTGGTATGTATGTGTGGTGAGAAATTTAAAGATTTAACCTCTTAGTAATTATAGTCACCATGCTGTACATTGGATCCCCAGAACTTATTTGTCTTATAACTGGAAGTCGGTACCCTTTGACAACTTTCACCCATTTCCCCCTGATGCCCACCCCTGGCAACCATCAATCTACTCTGTTTCTTTGAGTTCAATTTTGTAAATTCCACATATAAATATAAGTGGCAGCATATAGTATTTGTCTTCCTTTGTCTGACTTATTTCACTTAATATAATGGGGCAAAGTTCACCCACGTTGTCCAAATAACAGAATTTCTTTTTAATGGCTGGATAATGTTCCGGTGTTTGTGTGTGTGTGTGTGTGTGTGTGTGTGTGACATTTTCTTTATCCATTCATCTGTCGATGGACATTTAGATTGTTTCCATGTCTTGGCTATTGTAAATAATGTTTTAATAAACATATGGGTGCAGACATCTTTTCAAAATAGTGATTTTATTTCTTTTGGCTATATACCCAGAAGTAGGATTACAGGATAATATGATAGTTCTATGTTTAATTTTTTGAGGGAACCCCATACTGTTTTTCACAGTGGCTCCACCAATTTATATTCACCAAGAGTGCACAAAGGTTCCCTTTTCTCCACATTTTCACCAGCACTTGTTGTCTCTTGTCTTTTTGAGAATAGTTATCCTAACGGGTGTCTGGTGATATTTCATTGTGATTTTGATTTGCATTTTCCTGATGATTAGTGGTATTGATCATCTTTGCATTTAGCTGTGGGCCATTTGTATATTTTCTTTGGAAAAATATCTATTCCTGTCTTTTGCTTATTTTTTAATCAGAATGTTTGTTTGCTCTTGAATTGTTTGAGTTTTAAAATATAGTTTGGATATAAGCCCCTTATCAGATTTATGATTTACAAATATTTTCTCCCATTCTGTAGGTTGCCTTTTCATTTTGTTGATTGTTTCTTTTGCTGTGTAAAAGCTTTTTAGTTTGATGTAGTCCCACTTAATTATTTAGTTTTGCTTTTATTTCTTGTGCTTTTGGTGTCATATCCAAAAGATCATTGCCAAGACCAGTGTCAAGGAGGGCTTTCCTTATGTTTTTTTCTAGGACTTTTATGATTTCAGGTCTTATAATTAAGTCTTTAATCCATTTCAAGTTAATTTTTGTGAATGGTGTAAGATAGGGGTCCGGTTTCATTCTTTTGCAAGTGGATATCCAGTTTTCCCAACACCAATTAGTTAAGAGACTATCTTTTCCTCATTGACTGATTGTTCTTGGCTCACTTGTCAAATATTAATTGAACATATTCATGGTTTATTTCTGGGCTCTTGATTCTATTCCATGGGTCTCTGTGTCTTTTTTATGACAATACCATACTGTTTTGATTATTATAGCTTTGTGGTATTGTCTGAAATTAGAACCTGTGATTAAACCAGCTTTATTCTTTTCCTCAGGATTGCTTTGACTGTTTGGGGTCTTTTGTTGTTCCATACAAATTTCAGGATTTTTTTCTATTTTTGTACAAAATGCCATTGGAATTTTGGTAGGGATTGCATTGACTTTGTAGATGGCTTTGGATAGTATGGACATTTTGACAGTATTAATTCTTCCAATCCATGAACATGGGCTATCTTTTCATTTATTTATGTCTTTTTTCCATTTCTTTCATCAAAGTCTTATAGTTTTCAGTATATAGATATTTCACCTCCTTGGTTAAATTTATTTCTAAGTATTTTATTGTTTTTGATGCTATTATGAATGGGGTTGTTTTCTTTATTTCTTTTTCAGCTATCTCAGTGTTAGTTAATAGAAATGCAACTGACTTTTGTATACTGATTTTATATCCTGCAACGGTACTAAGGCCAAGTTGCATTATATTTAGTAGAAACATTTATTAGTTACTTATTATTTTTGAAGGAATGGTTTGGGCATAAAAGCTTATAAGGACATCAGGCAGCCAAAGGTGAGAAAGTGAGGTGATCATTTGTTGTGTTTTTAGCTGTCTAGAAAATGAAGCACCTTCCTTATTTAGGGGAGGTTTCATATTGGGTTAATCTTGGTGAGGTCAGTACCCTGCTTCTTATTAAGGATGCTGAGAGGCCTACCCCATGAAGTTTTGTGCACAAGATTGTCACCTGGCTCAACCAGTCAGAAGTTTATGGAACGGTATGGAAACCTGAGTGAGTGTGGCAAAGAGGAGATGATGGCTAGAATTCATTTGCATCAAGTGTCCCATATTTTAGGTATTTTCAATAATGTGAAACAAGGGAAGTAATCCAGGAACCTACTTGATAACTCATTAAGATTATCTGGTAGATGTTACATATTAAGAATATTTTTAGTTGTTCTGATTTTTAAAAAATTATCTCCCCTCTCCCCAAATTGAAGTATGGTGCAATCAAAATAATTGTAGAATAGTTCTGACATGCATGCTGTGTTTTTTCCTGTTTATTCCCAGCACCTGATCTGACATGTTGCAAGTACTTGACAAATGTTTGTATAAATGGATTCAGGAGAAAGGGAATACAATATTATTAATGAAAAGACCTAGTTTGTTGCATTCTTCAATTAGATTTCTAGTAATATAAAACATTGACCATTTGATTTCAATTTTGCATATTTATTAGCAGTATTATCACCTTTATTATTACTCTCTGCTTATTTCTACAATAAATACTCTTTACTTTTTAAAGATTTTTATTTATTTATTTGAGAGAGAGAGAATGAGAGACAGAGAGCACAAGAGGGAAGAGGGCAGCAGGAGAAGTAGACCCCCTGCTGAGCAGGGAGCCCGATGTGGGACTCGATCCCGGGACTCCAGGATCATGACCTGAGCCGAAGGCAGTCGCTTAACTGACTGAGCCACCCAGGCGCCCAATACTCTTTACTTTTTAAATTTCCTAATATTTTACCTTTCGGATCTGCCTGGTAGTTCTAACAAAAGTAATCATTTTTCTTCAGTTTAGAGATTAAACTGGTGAAATTTATTGCCAGAATTCTTTAAAATATGGATGGCCCAGTGATGCTATTACATATTGATGAAACCATCACTGATTTGGAAATTGCCAGTGTGTCATTTTGGCTCAAACCTTTAAGGGCATTAAAGTTCACAGCTCATTGGCTTCAAAATTTAATAGAATGGTATTACAAAAACAGTTTGATTAAAAATATCTGAGAGCCATCAGACTGAATATCCCCATCACCTTCCTAAGAACAACCTTTTTGAGAGATACAGTAATTTACGTACAACTATACCGTATCAATCAAACGAAGCAAAATGGGAAGCAGCAAGAGTTGAAATAGGTATCCCACTGATTTATAAAGTTTAAATATTTTCCTTTTCAATAAAGTGCCAGGATACTAAATGTAGAAGTTGTTTTCCACAGCAGATAAACCTAGTTGGTACCCTTCGGGCTATAGGAATACTCATTAGCATTGAATCACCTCGCCCATGGTAAATATTTAGAATGTGATTTCTAATTTTAGTCAATATGTCTGAAAATGGGTATGTGACTTTATCAGGAAACTTACAAAGTTTCATTTTTTCTTCTTTTTGGATTATATTTAATGAAATTTTATAGACTTTTCATACAGAGAAATTGCTAATAATTTCAGTGTTAAAATCTGGACTGAAAAAACTCAGCACATTTTCCTTCTAACGCTTACCTCCTATCTAGCACACATTATACAAAAGTACCTAAGTGTTGAAGAGATTGGTAAAAATCCAATAAACTGCATGACTTCAATATACTTTTCCCAACAAAAGAAGTAATTGTAGTGAAGCGAAAGCAATTTAATTCCACTCATGGAATTTTTTATTGAGCTGCTCCCTGATAACAGGTGGTGATGTCTTTTACAGGACTGGAGGGAGAGGAGCCCGTAGAAACCACTCCTGGCACCTTCTGACCATCTGCAGTTACCTCTTAGGTTCCTATTAAGTTACACCATCTGATCTGCAAAATTAAGTTTTCTTTTAAAAAGTGAGTAAGAGGAAGAAAGAATCAGTTAGAGGGAACATGAGGGCTCAAGCAAAATCAGTCTTTGCATCGGAGAGACACAGAAAAGCCATTGAAGGATTAAAGATGACCTTCTCTGAGGACACGCTCCTCTTCTCCCAGACTGCTCTCATAGTGGCCCCAGCAGATGCAGAAGCAAGCACAGGGCCACAGTCATGGCACTGCTGGGAGGTGGGGCTTGCTGGCCCAGTGCGCTCAATGAAGCCACCCTAACACCCTGCATGTGGACTGTCCTATAGCTGGGCCTAGAGAGAGGGCAGCTTGGCTCCACTAAGAACCAGTGGGAAGGGCCTGGCACTTAGATGTGCTTCATTCCAATTCCAGCTCTATCCTTCTAGCTAGCCAGCCACACAGGCAGTTTGTTTCATCCCTTGAAGTATCAGTTCCCTGGAGGGGTTGATGTGAGGATTGGGTCTAAGGGATCCAGCACAGTGCCTGGAGTTAGCAAAGTTTTGAATAAATGGCGATGATGATGTTGATGGAGGTGATGAGGAAGAGGATGAGGGAGAGAATAAACATGAGAAATAAGATGATGATGAAAAGAACCAAGCATTGGGGCGCCTGGGTGGCTCAGTCGTTAAGCGTCTGCCTTCGGCTCAGGTCATGATTCCAGGTCCTGGAATCGAGCCCCGCATCGGGCTTCCTGCTCTGCGGGAAGCCTGCTTCTCCCTCTCCCACTCCCCCTGCTTGTGTTCCCTCTCTCGCTGTGTCTCTCTCTGTCAAATAAATAAATAAAATCTTTAAAAAAAAAAAAAAAAAGAAAAGAACCAAGCATTGGGGCGCCTGGGTGGCTCAGTCGGTTAAGTGTCTGCCTTCGGCTCATGTCATGATCTCAGGCTCTGGGATCGAGCCCTGTGTAGGGCTCCACACTCAGTGGGGAGTCTGCTTGTCCCTCTCCTTCTGCCCCTTCTCCCCACTCATGTGCTCTCTCTCTTTCTCAAATAAATAAATAAAATCTTAAAAACAACAACAACAAAACACCAAGCATTGGCTAAGGCTGGCTTTTACCTCAACTTTGGATGAACCAAGCTCACTACCCAGATGAAAGTATTTTCTTCATGGCACTGAGTTAGACCAGGCATTCTTGCTTTTATAAGAAGATCTCACACACACACTTGCTGTCATTTCTTACCTCATATTAAAACTCATAAAAAAAAGAATGTCAGTCTTCAAACAAAATTGAGTTATTACAAAACACATTTAGATAAAATAATTTTAATTTTAAATTAAACTTTCTTCATTTTCTTAGGAAAGGGAGAGAATTTGCCATATACAGGGAATTTTAAACATTCTAAAAGAATAGGAAAATGTAATAAAATAACTAATGATTTTGGCTTTTGGCTGCTTTCTGCATCAAAAAATAAAATTAATAAACATTTTTACAGGTGAAATGTTACAAAAATATTAAGCCATGCATCATTCAAGATGATTCCTACTAGCATCTTTTTTTTCTGGGAAGTTCTCTAAATTATATAAATAAATTCTCTATATATTCTAGATACAGAACATCTCTAAATATTCTAAGATCATACTTCAAGTTCAACTTAATTTTGCTCTAATCATATTACTGCTCATATTCCCATTTGTGCTCATGAAATGGCATTGTAATTAACTGTTTTCTCTTCCATTGGATTGGCAGCTCTTTGCAAAGTGGTGTATCAGTGTGGGATGAGGTGAAGGGTCTAGAAGGCAAAATTGTAGTTAATTCAGTATTCTATTTCTTAGGCTGAGGCTGGCCTGGCATAGAGTAGGTGCTCAATGAATGCTTGAATGAAGTATTGAATAGATGATTGATGGAAGAAAACTTTTGAGAGATTTGAGAATACCTCTTCTTGAAATGAAGAGAAGCAATATGCTTTCCTTTGAATTTTTTTCCCAAATATACAGTTTGGTCTCTGGTTGGCTTAGGTAAGGCTGGTAGCAGCCCATAGCCTGCCAAAACTGGATCATCTTGCAACCAAATTGCTTGTGAATGTGATTGGAAGCTGGTAGTGAATACTATGAGACCAAATACTAACAGGGCTGTAAGCTAACAGGTACCATTGAGGGGGAAAAATGTTTTGAGAAAATTTAATAATAAAATTCCTTAAAATTCAAGAAAGTTACAGTTTTCCAAACCCCTTCCCCCCTTTTTTTTCACATTGTATACTGACAGTTAAAAACATAGCAGTAAAATTGATAATTAAGATTACTGGGAAAATAAAACTAACATGTAGGGTTATTACATTAGAATTTTTTGAATGAGTCATGTACTCATACAGATAAGCTTTATTGCAGGAACCTGATTAACAAGTTTATCGTCTGTAGAGTAGATGTTTTTTCTGCATGCTGACACTACTTGGAAAACAAGCCAGAAAAGACATTTGAAACATTCTTTTTTGCATTCTTTGATTATGTCTTGTTTGCCTCAAACCCTTATTTATGGATAAGATAATGCCTGAAAACTTCCCCTTCTATATATTGAGATACAAGTATTTTCTCTTTATGGCCTAAGTCTGCATTATTTTAGAGCACTGTACAAGTTATTTTGAATGTGTTATATTCCTTGATCACTTTTAGACTGTTATCAGCTGTAAATTGTCACAGACCACATTTGAGGACTAAAGAAAAACAAATGAAGAAATGAAGCTTGAACGTAGGCTGTGATAATCTTTCTCAAGTACCATTTTTTTTTTCCAAATCAGGCATTTTTTAAAAAGATTTATTTATTTATTTGAGAGAGAGAGAAAAAATGGGAGAACATACATGAGCAGGGGGGAGGGGCAGAGGGAGAGAATCCTCAAGCAGACTCCCCGCTGAACATGGAGCCCAAAGTGGGGTTCAATCCCAGGACCCTGAGATCATTACCTGAGTTGAAATCAAGAGTTGGTCGCCTAACCTACTGAGCCAAGCAGGTGCCCCCAAATCAGGCATTTTTAATGGGGTTGTCAGTGAAAATTAATTCATAAGATATTTAGGAATTAAGATTCTGAATCCCCCTATCAAATGAGTGTGAGATTTGGGCCGTCTCCAAAAATAGTATAGCAAAATGTCTATCACAGTATGATTCAAGGAAGAACTTTGAGTAGAAAGCCATGACAATTCAGAGCAGAGGACTAAAAATATGGTTAGTAGCTCACTCCCTTTGGAGGGCTACCTACAGGATTATTTTCCCTTGCTGAACTTTTTCATGCTATCAACTTTGTTACAAGGTGTTTGATTGTCGCCTAGTGGCACAAGAAAGATCTGAGTAGAAGGGATAAGTAAAATCACAGAACAGACCGTAAGCCTAATTAATTCTATTAGGCTCCCCCTTTTATAAGGTGATAACAAGCTATGGGACAATGAAAAGATCATCATCCTTGAAATTAGAGTATCAGGGTTCTGGCCCTACCTCTGCCACCTGGAAACATTGGGCAAATGACTTAATCACACTGAGACTCAGTTTCTCCATCTGCTCTATCGAACGATAGGATTATCATAAACATTAAATGATGTAACATATCTATAATTACTTTGTGAAATATAAAAGGTTGCATAAGTCTAAGGTATTATTTTTCTAAGTTACAGTGAGTCTCATCTTGTGTATATGTTAAAAGGTTACATAAGAATTACAAAATTTCCTTTTTCTGACACATCTACTTTATCTTAAAGAAGATTCCATGGTAATCTGGTTAGGAAATTTCCAAAGCAGAACCAGAATGTTTTAATTTCTCTAGGGCTTTTGCAATCATCATGTGAGAAATGTCTCCCTGGGCCTTTGTCACAACCCCATAGACTTGGACAAGGAGCCAGAAGACCTGGAGTTTTGTCCAAATCTATCATTAACTGTATGACTTTGGGCTGATTCTATCACCTCTCTGAGCTTGTTTCTCAAACAGTAAAAAAAAAAAAAAATAGGAATAGTGCTACCCAACTTGCTTATCTCACAACATTATTGTGAAAAGCAAATGAGAAAATGGACGTACGCCCCTTAGTAAGCTATAATAAAATTCTGCTCAAACATAACATTCTGCATTATTCCTCTGACATCACTAATAATAGTTAATTATTATCATAAATGGACTTGGCTACAATAAGAATAGCTTTTTCTTTGGAGGGTATTTTTGTCAAATGTATAGTTAAATGAAACCATGATAACAATGTTTGCTTACAAAGGCCAGCAAGAAATGGCAGTAAACTATGTAACAGCTTTAGTGAAGTAGCTGCTCAAAGAGAAGTGAAATATATTATCTCAAAGTACTTGAAGATGGACCATTAGCATTCGTTACTATGCTAAAAATAGTTTTCTCTCTATACAAAATTATCTCAGTATAATAAGCAATCATTTTACACTTTAAAAAAGCTTGGCATAGGTGACTTAACTTCTTTTATACGAGAGATGAAATGGAAAAGGATACATTCCCCAGAAATACCCAGACAACTAATACAAATAATGTAGTACCGCACTCCACTTATTCAAGTTCATGGCATGCCTTTAGTTTCCTGAGTACTGATTCAAATCACCATTCAAAAGACTCTTCGGACCCTGTGTTATCCAAACAGACTGTATTGATATAATAAATCAGATAATTGGTGAGTAAATACAAAATTTTCTTTGTGCTGTGCCGAGAGAGCTTCCAAGGTGAAATTTGTCTGAGAACAAAGAAAAATTGACACAGAGTGAACAGCACATATGGAAAATGATTTTTCTCCCCCAGATAATCTGGGCCTTTGACATTTTCATTTTAAGAAGAAAGAGCATTTAATAAATCAAAATTACATATTCATCTTCTTTTTCCAGTGTGCTTCTAAAATAGTTTATTGTGAAAATGCCTTGTAGTGATATGCTAACAGGTTTTGTGTAAATATATACTATTACCAAAAAAAGTTATATATCATATGATATTTGGCACCCTGCTATCGACTAGTTTTCATCAGACTGTGGGAAAGGGCCATAAGCAATATCAGAATGTTTTGAACACTTAACAGGGAACTGAGAGGAATGTTAAGTAAACTGAACAGCTTCTTTTGAATGTGCCAGTTTATACCAGTTCAGTTCTGGGTAGCAAGAGTTAGAGATTTCCTTTCTTATCACCTAAACACTCTTTCCAATCTCTCTCTCTCTTTAATAGGCAGCACCAGCCATGAAGACTTGATCCTCCCATCTATTACTCTATGCCACCGATGGTCAGGAAGAAGTATCAATAGCTCCCAAGGAGTACAGACTAGAGGAAAGAGAGTAGACTATGTTGTTGGCAAAGCAGGGTGTCTTCCGCTAAGCCCTGAGAGGAGTTCTAAAAACAACCCTTGCAACCTGAGATTGAAATGTTTCAAACAGGGCAGATCATGGCCATGGGGTGAGCCTCCTGCTGGCAAGAATTTTCCATTAGCATCGGAGGGAGAGACCAAAAAACATGGTTAAAATTACTCTTTGGTTATGGTTATATGTGAAAGTCACAAAACTGATAGCATTTCTGAACATGCTGTGGGATAGAAAGTTAAATGAAATATTTGGATTATTAAAGAAGTGAATAAATAATTGAGGTTCACTTATATATGATAAAATCTGCCAATAAGCACTAAATTTGCCATCAAGAGAATTTTTTTTTTTTTTTAGAGAGGTTGGGAGAAGGCAGAGGGTGAGGGAAGGAGAGAATCTTACGCAGGCTCCATGCTCAGTGTGTGAGCCCAGGGCGGGGCTCACAACCCTGAGATCATGATCTGAGCTGAAATCAGGAGTTGACGCTAACTGACTGAACCACTCAGGCACCCCACCATCAAGACTATGTCCAACTCTAAGCTGCCTATAAAATAAACACATGGTATGGATTCACTGAAGCCAGAAATTGGACACAAGAACTCTCCATATGATGGACACGAAGCAGGAATTTTCTTTTAGATCCTTCCATTTGATAGTGATTCTCAGTTTTTAAAATGTTTGAGACTGAGGGCTTTTAAGTGAAGAAATGCAATCATTATATTCTGTTGACCTCTTCCTTGTCTTTGCCTCAACAAAGGCCCACTAGAGACAGATCAGGAACTTACTTAATTCATTTAGTTCGAGGCAATTGAAACTCTAGCTCTAGTTTAAAATTCCTAATATTTGTTAAAAATCCTACGTTACCTGCATCAAGTGAAATTTCACTATGAAGTGTTGAAGATGGCCTTTGGCCACCCTGGCCACCTCACTTAAGGTTCTGTTTGAGAAATGCTTTTGCCCTGTCCTGGGATTTCTGGGACAGCACTTCGGTTAAGCACCACTTCTCAAACAGTCACATGTCTATGACTCACCCAGGGACTTTGTTAAAACATGGATTGTAGGGGCGCCTGGGTGGCTCAGTTGGTTAAGCGACTGCCTTTCGCTCAGGTCATGATCCTGGAGTCCCGGGATCGAGTCCCACATTGGGCTCCCTGCTCAGCAAGGGGTCTGCTTCTCCCTCTGACCCTCCTTTCTCTCATGCTCTGTCTCTCATTCTCTCTCTCTCAAATAAATAAAATCTTAAAAAAAAAAAAAAAATTAAAAACAAAAAACAAAAAACAAAAAAAAAACACATGGATTGTAATTCAGTAAGGATGGGGGCATTTCCAAGAAGCTTCAGGTCATCATGCTAGCCCAAGGATATACTTTGAGTACCCAGGCACTAAACTTTGGCCTTTTTCTCCATTACTTACTCCACCCATGGGAGGAAGAGGAATTTATCTAATTGGTGAAGTAGCCAGAATATGACAATTATTCACCCATGACCATCTTGTAAAGGGAGATATGGGGGGCAGAGGCCACTTGTGGTATGCAGGTGGCCGCCCCTTTTGCCCTCTCCCCTTGTAGGTGCCCTGCCAAGGGGTGGAAAGGTTCTCCATCTGTCAAAGTTCCTGGGAAGTTTCTGCTGGTAGGGCAGCCTGGTCTGGAAAATCAGTGTACTTGGTGAGGCTTTATATTACTAAGCCTCTTTGGCACTGGGTCCAAATATTGTTCCCAGTCCAGATCCACCATCAATAAAACCCACCTTCTGATCTTTCCTTTGAGTCTTGTGTATGTTTCTCAGTTTGTTACAAACCTAGAGAGAGGATGGTAATTAATTGGTCCTTTAAATTCTAATGAATGCTGTAGAAAAGTCAACCTTCTGGTATGGGAGCGCATCCCAGCTTCTTGGATAGCAGAGAGTAGTTATCTACTATAGAGGATCTGCAGCTACCTTTTCCTATGAGTGTCAAGGGAAAGGCAAGGATGAGGGTTATTTTGAATAGGGGTTTAAAAATGGTGTCAAGGGTCCTGCTGTTGCTGGGCTTTTTACATCTTCGGAACCTGTTGAGCAGGTTTAGGTTCCCATTAAAATGCTGGAATTCAAATGAAAAGAGGGGTCTGTTTTTACCTCTGGACTCCCTAGGAAAGCCTTGAACTCAGAGCAATGCAGGTGTGGGGCTTCTTTAGAAAGGAGAATAAGATGCTGTTTTAAGGAGGTTGGAGGTTCCAAGAGTTATGCCATACCAATAATGACTCAAGTTTTATTTAATTCTATCCCATTGAGTCTCCTGTTTGGACACTTTGTAGTGCTTGATTATTCTTCCACCACCTTGTAAGTTTGCCTGTCACTTAGCCTTACAGAGTGACATTACCTTTAACCCTCGTCTCACCAAAAGTCTATATCCTTAGGCAACCATGACCAATTGCCCAGGTTTGTGTTCTCTTTTGTGGGAATTATCTTGGCCCAGATGAGCTTGCAATGCAAGGATTGATGGCATATTTGAAAGTATATTGGCTATCGTGTCAGACCAAGATTCAAATACCAGCCCTGTAAATTATTAGCTAGATGCTTTAGAGTCCAGAGCTTGTTTAATTTCTCTGAGGTTTAACTTTTCTCCTGTTCATTCATCTAAAAAGTGAGAAATGTTTAGGGTTAAATGAGATAACAGAAATAAAGTATCTGGCATACAGTAAACACCCATAACTGGAGAATATTATTAATATTATAGCATTCCACCTTTGCTTCCCTCCATCACCTCCTCCAATATCTACTTTCTGCCACAATCCCCGGGAAAACACACACACACACACACACACACACACATATATAAACATGCATCGTCTGAATTCAATAGCTTTCTAATCTTAATATTAACCTATACAAATAAAGTCAAGTAGTAATGTGCCTCAAAAGATCAGGTACCCAATTCTGGATTATCTGTTGTGTTAATGATTCTATTGCTTTTATCCATTTTCTTGAACTTTGAAGTAAGGCAAAAATGTCTCTGAGGACTTACCATTTGAGGTCAAGAGCAAGTCTATGATTTCCAGTCTTACCAGACAGCCAATTTCATGTACATGAACTCACCTACCAGGTCATTTGAATCCATCCATATTGAAAGAGATACGCAAGTTTGGTAACAGGATTGAGAACATGAGGAAGTTATTAAGTACATTAAAATGTGACCTGACAGGTTTGATAGTCATGTGCAAAGGAGTGTGTTACAGTGGGAGCCATCTTCCCTTTCCTTCTTCAAATACCCATAAGGAAAGCACATAACGAATCTCCCAAACTCCTTACTTGTTTCAATTTCTTTGACAACATGGGCTCCTATCACATCTTCATGGAAAAGAACACCTATGGGAACCAACAATAGCACTCGCTTTTAAAGACTTTTTGGTCAGAAAATATAAATGGTTATAACCACTCTAAGCCAAAGTTCTGATTTCATAGAAAATCAAGAGGTACACACATTTAGCAAGATTTCTCTTTGGAGGTAGAAACGTGGTGGATAATGCCATTTGATAAAGATTATACTGAGCATAAAATTTGAACTGTTGGAGAAATAGCTTCTTTCTTAAAATATTTAATCAAGAGAAAAAGTTTTAAAAGGGGAGTTGATTTAAGATAATTTGACCACTGGCAGAAATGCGTGCTCCTTCAGGGCAGGGACTTTGTTTTGTTCTCTGACGTGTGCCGAATGCCTAGAACGCTGGCTGACACTCAGTGGGGTTTAATGATACTTGCTGAATGAACTAATGGAATATTTTTTTTAAATATATATGACCAGTCACGCTATTAAGTCATCAAAAGAAGAAATTATTATTGTTCAATCGTTTTAGGACAAAAGGCATTTAATCTGTTTTTTCACTTGCCAAATTGTTGGCTTCTTTTGCTCTTTTCTTAAAAAGAGAGAAAAAAAAAAGAAAAGGAGATTTGTGCTTTCACCAATGTGACCATTTATTCCTTTAAGTGAAGAGAAATGTGAGAACCCATTTAAGTATGTTCAAACCTAACTGCAATTCAATTCTGTCCAGCTCTTGAAAGAGGATGAGACAAGTCAGGTGGGTGTGCTCAGAGCCTCTCTTCCAACAGACTCAGGGATCTGAGCGGCTTTCATCTTGAAGCTCTGTCATCTTGGAGGGCTTGGCTTTCAGCCACATGGATAGCAGAGAGGGAGTGTGGACAACTCACAAACATTTTAATTGCCTTGGACCAGCAGGGACATACCACTTCAACTCACCTCCCCATTGGTGGAGGCTCAGTCCTATGATTTCTACCTCACTGCAAAGAAACCTGGGAAATGTAGTGAATACTATCTCTTTCACAGTGAGAATCAATAGATTGGCAGCAGAAAATTGATGTTGATGTGGGGTTTAAAATTTACCTTGTTATATTTTCGAGGGGGAATCTGGTAAAGTGCAAGGAGAGAGTCTATCATTTGCATATACTGGTATATTCTGGTTTTTTCAGCCCATTGTCAAACGATTTCAGATTTTTGTTCTCACTGATTGGCATTTCTTTTGGTCCTGTTTAAATGTATCCTTTCCAATAGGCTAGTGTCTTAACTGTTAGCTCCCATTGTTTGTTTGTTTGTTTTCCTACTTGTATTAACAGAGTAAGCTCTATGATTTCCTTGACGCTGGTTTCAACCAGCCATACTGGCATGTGTATTGGACAAATGTGTTATTAGTTTCTTTAACTGATCCTGGAACTTAGCTAATTATGTTTTCACGGCAGATATACTTTGCCTCCAGAATATGGAATGAGAAACTAAAAACGTGGTACTTAGCAAGCAGTCCAAGAGAATATTCAAAGGTTAATAAACAACAACAACAACAGCAACAGCAAGAACAAAAACAAGAGCAAACAATTCTTTGTCCTTGAAGGCATGAGGTCAGAGCACATCTCTTGTGCTCAAGGATGTGTATCTTGGTATAGACTGACTAGGAGTGGTTTGAATGGTTTTGTAACTTGTGTCTGTCCAGGTCTCAAACTCTGGTTTTATGGTTGCTTGTCTTTTTATCAATCTGAAACTTTTACCTATATTAGTGGAACTGATTTGCAACAATGATAAAATATATTGCCTTATTCCTAGGCTAAAATCCTGATCCCAGTTACTATGTGATTATCACCTCTTCACCCTTCACATAATTTTCTTGATTGTGTAAAGAAACACTTGAAGCCTGTTGGATAATCCCTGAAGTCCAGAGAATCTGATCTGTACAGGAAATTTTGCTTAAATTATTTGGAAATGATCAATGACCCCAAATATGAGGGTAAGCTGGCAGATTCTCTTCTTACCTTTCAGCTGATTACACCAAGCCTTTTTCCTGTTTTCATGATGTTATTTTGACTTTCTGAGTTGAAAGGCAATTTTTGGTACAAGAACTCTGGCTTTCAGTTTCCTGGGTATTTTCTTGTTTTAGAAAATTTAAAGCCTTAGATATTTAGGACTATCTCCTCTGGTTATATTTTGAGTATCTCCTAGATAACTTGTACAAATATTTTGAGTTAGATGCATGTCTACACATCGGAAACTTGTTGACTTTCATGTTTTCTCACTGCTTTTCTTTTTAAAGTCAACAGAGTATTTTTAATTCCAGAGATCTCCTCATATCCTGTGCATTGTCTATGCTGAGCCATCCTGTATTTTAAACTATGTATCACAAGCTATTGAAAAGATACAGAAGTACTTGCGGTAAACCACAATCTGGAATCTCTAGGGACCTAAGGATTGGGCACATTTACTTCTCTCGCCCTCAGAATAGTGGTGGTAGAAGGCAAAGAGAAATTGAGAAACAATGTGACAAATTTAACATAGAAATGTGCTATGAAGATCTGATGAAATGAGTAGAAAAACTTGAAAGTTGTTAACTTGAAAAATGTTAGATAACATGGCATATAGATGTATTTGCAAAGTTTTTGGCTCAGTGGTAATAGATTTTTTGATGTGCTAAACAGAACTTTCTTTTTAGGCAAAGGGCAGGAGTTGGAAGGGAGACCAATGAGTAGAAGGGGAGGGCAGGTTAGACCTGCTTAATTTCTAAGAGTGTTGTCTCTTAATCTACTTTCAGCTGCCATCGAATTAACACATATAGTATATGTTTCGTTGTGTGCTAGTCAGGCCTAATTTATCTTATTGACTAGGAGGCAAGTGGTGGACATGCTAGTTCCTTATACCACGTCTTTTCTCTCTATCGTCTTTGGTAAAAGAATTCCATGCTTTGGTTTAGAGTGGCAGTGAACCCAGAATTACTTGCAACTTCAGTCTCATCATGGAAGGAGCAGAAGGACCATAGGACCCACTTTTAGCCAATCAAATGCAAAAGAAAGCTTACTGGTGGAGCTTCCAGGAAATCATACTACTTTTTCTAATAAAAGGGGGAAAATGTCAGCTGGTGTGTGTCTCTTGTCCTCAGCCCTTCCCTCTTCTTCCTACCTGGAATGACAGCTTTATACCCGAAGGTGCGGCAGCGATCTTGTGATCATAAAGCCAAAGGTCACAAGTTAAGGGTGACAGAGCATGATATAGGAGGAGCTTGGTTCCCTGAACAGTTATCTCAGCCTTGACCGTTCACCTTTAGTGTCCTTATAAAATGAAAGCGATAGCATCCTGTATGTTTGAGTGCTCCAGTTGGTTTCTATCCTGTGCAGCCAAATGCAATCCTTAATGACTTGGCTTAATTAGATGGTGGTTTTGTAAGTTCCACAATTTAGGTTCTCTTCTGCTCCTTCCATGGTGAGACTAGAGATCAGCGATGCTCTCCTCTGCTTCTGTGCATAGAACTGGCCTTAGGGATATACAAAGGCAAAAGTTACCATGGGGAGCATCTCCTCCCTGGTATCTGAAACAGTTGACAGGAAGAAATAAAAACGCCATGTTTTTTGTTTGTTCGTTTGACCATCTTTCCTGCCTTTGTTTCCCCTTAATTGTGCTTTGGAAACTGTTTCAGAACTGACTCCTTCCTTGTTCTTTATATCCATCTTTGCCGCCTTCCATCCCCCTCTCCCACCCTGCCCACCTTTTCACCCCGGGTTATTACAAACGCACAGTTCTCTGCACACATTTTACAAGCAGTTTTAGAGCTGAAAGTACCTCAGACAGGGTCTGTTTCAATGCTGTCATTTCATTGAAGAGGAAATGAGGAGAAAGGATGGTAAGATAATTGTCTAGATGAAAACCTCCAAATAAAACATAAGTTACCAGCAGTCAGTTGGGCTCAACAAGCACTAATTACCATGGCAAACATTTATGGTATTTTTACTCTGCCTGGCCTAGCGCTGAGCATCATTCATGCTTTATAAATATTTCATCTTCCCAACAACACCGTGAGGAAGCATTTGTAAGCATCTTCATTTTACAGTTGAGGACACTCCGGCACAGAAAGGTGAAATAACGTCTCAAAGTCACATACCTAATCCTACTTCAGTCCATGGGAGTCTGGGGAGAGGAATACTCAACCGTTCATCCTCCAAATCAGCCAAGCAAATCAGCTTATATCTGATTAAAAATAGCAGAGATTAAAAATAGCATATAATTTGTCTGTCACAGATTAATAACAATAAAAAAGGTTGCCCTGTCACACATTAATCACTTATAGCTAGTTTGAGGTTGGTAAGATTTTCATTCATCCACTCAATAAATGAAAGACTACTCTATTTGAGGCATTAAGCCAGACCCTGGGGTTATAACATGCTGCAACTGCCAGTTCTTGTCTTCAAGAGACTTACAGTCTATAGGGAGAGAGTGAGAAGGAAACAGACAAGAAAGTCTATATGCTACCGGATTATGCTGTATTTCATAGAGGACACTTTTGAAGCACATAGAGGAGAAAGCTCATGCAAGACATCCAGAAGACTGTAACATCTAAGCCATGACCTGCAGAAGCAGAGACTCAACAAGTGAGGTGGGGGAAAGGGCATTGGATGCATGGGAAACACCAAAAGTAACGCCAAGGACCAAAAGTAAGAAAGATGCAGGTGTACTGTGGGATGTCAGGTAGGCAGAAGGGCTAGAATCTTCATTCAAAGGCCTATGGCCAGAAATAAGCTGGGATTTGGCTAGAAAAGAGAAGTGGGAAGCTATTAAATGGCTTTAATCAGGAGAGTAATGGGATCAGATTTATATTATAGAAAAATCACCCTGGCTGTTCCATAGAGGCAATGATCAAAAAGAGGCTTTTGATACTGTATTTCAAAAACTTTATTGTCTTTGTTTTTCACGTTCTTTGTTTCCATACCATTCATGGTAAATACTCATCAGAAAACTAAAAAAGAAAGAAGCAGATTCCTTGCTTTATCACAAACGCATCAGGACCCTGGGACCAGAGAGGAGTTGGGTTTTCTGTGTGTGTTTGGACAATATGGCATAAATTGCTTCAAGTGAATACTCTTTTTATGGATTTGGGACAGAGCAATATGCTGTATTTTTAAAAAATATTTTATTTATTTATTTGACAGAGAGAAACACAGAGAGAGAGGGAACCCAAGCAGGGGAAGGTGGAGAGGGAGAAGCAGGCTTCCCGCTGAGCTGGGAGCCCGATGCGGGGCTCGATCCCAGGACCCCGGGACCATGACCTGAGCCAAAGGCAGACACTTAAAGACTGAGCCACTCAGGCACCCCACAATATGCTGAATTTAATACATTGTCTGTGTTTGCTCAAAACCTTCGATAGTTGAGCAAGAAGTGTGATAGAGTTGGTGCTGACGAATAATGCAGTCATTTTCTCAGACTTATCCATACAAAAATGAAAATCCTGTCTTGTTTTCTGAAAGGTCAAATGCTCTACTCTGAAGGGCATCTCTAAGCCAGTTCCAAGATGTTCTTACTACAGTTGAAGACATTTTCTAAAATAAAACAAACAAACAAACAAAAACATTCCAGTGACTGCTCTGTGTTATGTCAAAGTTGCAAGACAAAAATGATGGTAGGTAATTATGCAAATGGACCTGCTCCACTTGTGCTAAATATTAATGATAGTCCTTGTGTTCTATGATTCATTGTTATGCTCAGATCCATTCATGTGTTTGTGACTGCCCTTTCTAAGCAAACGTGAAAAAAGAAAACAAATCTCCATTTTAAGCATCATATCCAATAATGATGAATATTTTCAATCAAGCCCATAATATGACACAAAGTACTTATGCAATAAATACTGAAAAATAGGGAGGCATGCTGAAGAGACATGGTTGTTTCACTTAATGCCAGATTCATCTGCAACAAATAAGGAACATTAAACTTGATCAAATTCTAAAATTTCAATTCCCGAGTCTGGTTGTGATGTACATTTGAATTCCCCAGGTGATGGATTTATTAATTAGAATATTAAAAAATCTGTGACTTAGTGCTAATTCTATTTAAAAAAAAATAATGCTAATGTCTCACTGAGAGGGAAAAAGAGTCTCACATGATTAATGACATATTGGGTACAAAGTTATTAATTTTTCTTAAGATTCATAAAGGTATTAACTATTTCTTAAGGTTCATAGTAGGTAAATGAAAATAGTTTATGTAGTTCTTAGTGTTTTCTTGACTTTGATATTTTCAGGAACATTAATGATTTATTATTTTTGGTTCTTGTGTCTTCTCCAAGATCTGTCTTTGCTATTTTACCAGTAAAGTGACTTTGAACAATTCAATCTCTCTAAGACTCTGGTTTCTACATTTTGAGTCTATAAAATGTAGGCTATTATTACTACCACAAGGGATTGTTATGAGGATCAAATAAAATAATGTAAGTGACAATGTTTAATACAATATCTTGTATGTATTAAGTTGTTGGTGGAATGTGAACTAAGTCACTGCTCTTTAGAAAGCAGGAGTAACTTCTTAAAGTTAAGTGAAGGTGAGGATAGAAACAGACACAGGTAAGTTCATGATATTTTTGCTCCCTCCTTTCAAATTCCAAGTGAGAAATGTCAACAAAATTCTTTGTCAGTAGACTTAGACAAAATTTTGGGAAAGTTAATGAATTTGGAAGAAATTTGGATTAGTAAAATGAGCAGTTGCTATATGTTATGTGATTACGCTACGTTTTTCCTAGTATTGTTGATAACACATGTCAATGAGAAGCGATGTCACATTGCTTTACTTAAAAAAATCAGATCTGACTCTAAGCTTCCAGTCTCTGAGCAGTCAAGTTTTGGATGCCTGGGATCACACGTGGACCTGCAATGAGACTTTGAAGCCTGCTTGCAACTGTCTTTATAAACAGTGCTGCTTTGGGGCTTGGCCTCCTCTCTATTGGAGCACAGACCTTGTATGATTTTTCAGATCCTCCCAGTTGCCTCCTCCCTCGTCTCACTTGGCTGGTGTCCTGTCGGAACCTCATTGCCCCACTATTTCAGACTTGGATGATATGCCATCTGGCAGGACGTAGGATAGGATTTCCTGAGGGCCATCAGCGGGCTGGCTGGTGGTGAAATGCAAAAGTTCAGGGGAGTTACGTCCCTTTGAGGTGAACCTTGACCAATGAGATATGGGAAATGAGAGGGAGCCAAGACCAATGACCTGTCTTTTATGGTTCTTGTGGATGGCTATAAGGTGCAATTCCTCCTTGCAAACCTCACCGGAGAAGACCCTCATGCCAAGTGAACACGCCTGCTGAGCAACCTTCTCTCTGTCTTCATGGCTTCTGAAGTGCTATTCAGTTGGTAACCAGCTGCATTGCCTTGTCTCACATGTTCCATGCCTCCTCTCCTTTTCCCCTTACCCTCACTGCCCTGGACTGGCAACTCTCAAATAAAGTTTGATCACCTTAATCTTTGTCCCAAGCTCTGCTTTATAGAAAATTGGGCTAAGACAGCCATTGCCCTTCTCCATCATGTGCTGCATGCAAGCCGAGCATGAATCTTTGTTATTGGAGGGAAGGCCCTTCTGAAATTGATCTCTTCCCAGTCTTGGATTACTCGTCCTCTCCACAGCAGGGCAGGTTTTTTCCTTTACCTGAAACTCAACATCAGCCTTTCTTAATGAGTGTAAATTCCCAAACAAAACCTGGATGAAGAACTGTCTTCAGGGGCTTCACATCACCTATTTTCACCCTTGAATACCAAAGTCACAAATTACTTCCTGTGGTAAGGAAGACCAGACTTGGGTCTCAAGCTTGGCTAAGATGGCTTAAGATGGAGATGGAAAGGGGCGCCCGGGTGGCTCAGTCAGTTAAGCATCCAACTCTTGATTTCGGCTCAGGTCATGATCTCAGGGTCATGAGATTGGATTGAACCCTGACATGGGCTCTGTGCTCAGCAGGAGTCTGCTTGTCCCTCTCCCTCCCCCTCTGCTCCTTACCCTCTGCCCCTCTCCCTCCCCTCACATGTTTTCTCTCTCTTTCTAAAATAAATGAATAGGGGCACCTGGGTGGCTCAGTTGTTAAGCATCTGCCTTCCGCTCATGTCATGATCCCAGGTCCTGGGAATCGAGCCCCGCGTCGTTGGGCTCTGTGCTCAGTGGGGAGCCTGCTTCTCCCTCTCCCACTCCCCTGCATGTGTTCCCTCTCTCACTATCTCTCTCTATCTGTCAAATAAATAAATAAAATCTCAAAAAAAAAATAAAATAAATGAATAAATAAAATCCTTGGAAAAAAAAGATGGAGATGGAAAAAAACACTTTCTTCTTCTATCTCTGAGAATACAACAGAAAATAATTTCTCAGTTGATTATCTTGTTACACTAGCAACTCTCTGTTTCACCACTCCACATAGGCATCAGAGCAACTGAGGAATAAAGGAGATGTGTTAAAATCCCATAGAATGTTTCAAAAGTGCCACAGGTTTTCTCTAGCTTCTTGGAACTCTAAGATTGTACTTTCACTATGGAAACATGAGCTTTACATGTAATCTGCCAAAACTGTTTTGCCTAAACAATTTAGGGAAAACTGCGAAGTTATCTGGAAAAGAGGAGTATCAGGACAGTGAGACATCATTTTTGGAGAGGAAAGGCAACAGTAATCCACCACCTAGATATTCACTAATGGGATACTGTTAGGGAATTTGGCCTACAAGTGGGCAATGGAGTCTAAAATGTTCTGTTGTTGTTATTGTTCTAGAGATACTAATCAATGAACTTAAAGAAATTAAAGGTATAAAATTAGAAAGAAGGAGATGAAGTGATGGTTACTTGCAAATGATGTGATCATTTACTTGAAATATTCAAGATAATCAACTGAAAAGCTAACATTAATAAGAGAACTAAGGAAGACATTTACAATTAATAAACTAAAATCAATAATTTTTTTACACATCTGGCGAGAAATATATTGGGAGGAAATGTCCCATTTACAATAAAAAGAAAGCGATAACAACAACAAAAGGGATAACAACAACAAAAAAGAAAGTATGCAAGCCCTACATAAATAAAATTTCAAAATTCTACTGAAAACATAAAAGAAGTAGAAGAGGGGCATATCCTATTCTTGAATGGAAAATTCCATATCATAAAGGTATTAATTGTCCCTAAGTTTTCAGATCTTCAAGCCCATTCTAAAGTTCCTATGAGAAAATGAACTTGCAAGAATTGCCAGGACAATTCAGAATCAAAAGGAATAAGGAAAAAAAAAAAAACTAGCCCTAGAGAAAATAAAGCCTACCTTAAAGTTATAGTAATTTAATATTGTGGTACTTGCCAATGGAAGAGGCTGGAGCCCAGAAATAGAGCGAGATACCAAAGAGGGGAATTAGGCCCCCTGAAGTGTGGTTGGTTCTGACATGAAAACATTTAACATATCTAGCTAACTTAAAAATGCACAGACTCTGACCTGGCAGTTCTATTTTCAGGAAGATATCATAGAGGCATACTCAGAAACATTTAAGTATTTACAGATGTATTTGTGATCCCATTTCTGTAATGGCAAAAACAAAAATAAAAGCCAATAAAATCTAAATGTCCAAAAACAGACAACCAGTTAGGTAAACTGAAATACCCAAGGAATGAAATATTAAGCAGCCATTTAAAAAATTTCATGAGGCAACTTTATATGAACTGATTCGGCTTGACTTTCAATAAAGTTTAAGTGGAAAAACTAAGGAGCAGAATATATATATTCACATAACACATCTCTATATAAAACTATACATATATACACATGCACATATATACATACACACACACAGACGTGTGTGTGTGTGTGTGTGTGTGACAGTCAGACTTCCATGTTCTAAGATACCATGGAATGAGTTTGAAAATTCCTAAGAATTTGCTTTTGATAACAAAAATTCACAGCCAGCCATTCTAGTTAACTCTCCATCCCCCAATCTCACACCATTGTACTAGGAACTAAATATATAAGCATATTTATATTTCAGAGATGAAGCAAATTTGCCTAATTAAAATTTAACAGCTTACATAAATAGTTAATGTAATAATGCTTACATTAAAGGCTTTTCTATCTCAGTTTGCAACATATTAAATAGGAAAAAAACTCTAGAAAATATTCAGGTCTATGTTTTTGAAAATATTTCTTTGCAAGGAGAACTAAAATAATTTCCCATTTCTTTGGAAGAGAAGACTTCATTATCATTTAAAGTCTGCTATTTTATTCATATTTCTTTTTGTAGATTTCAAGTTTTTAGAAGCACATTACAAAGCATGTACATGGGCCTTTGTTTTTTAATCTCAGGGATAGTCTATTTTCTGTATTATTGCATGGGGAAACATAAGTCAAAAAGACTGCATCTGCTGATACTTGGAATGAGATGTCAGTGACGATTTAAGGAAATAAGCATCTTGATACATGAGCTAATGAGGAAGTAGCTGTTATTGGGAATAGCGTACTAATCACATTTCCCTTTATAACCTTTTATCAGCCACATAATTTTATGAAGCTACATATAAGTTGATTAAACAAATCAAAATTTCATTAGCAATTTCTCCCAGGTTCTTTTACATCCGCAAGTCTTTGCTTAACCATGTTTAGTACTTCCCAGAAATTACTTTCTGTTTTGGAAGCACTGACATTATTCAGATGATGGTGTGCTGATCAATTAGTAGATCAAAGTTTAGGTGCTTCATATCATTCCCCCATTTCTTGAAGCAGTTATTCTAATGCCATGTGTTTTGTTCTTTAGCACTATCATTACCTGGATAAATAGCAGAACCTAAACTAATGGAACTGGAAGAAATGTCAATGATTATTTTCTTAAAGTCTCACATTGTATAGACACCAGGCAAATCTAGTGATTGTCTAACATTTATCAAATGAGCACACATCCCAAGAAATGTCAATTAGGTCCATAAGAAAAGAGTTTTATGGTGCAGTTGCTTCTTGAAGATTTGCAACGTGTAATAGCATGCTAGAGCTCTGAGAAATCCTGTGCAAAGAAATCAGTCTTTGTTTAATCCAGTTTTTCTCAAATTTATTTGGCCACAGAAATCCTTTTCTGCATCGGGAAGCTTTGAAATGCTGCAGTCTCATCAAATACAAGTACGTGCAATCTTCCTTATACTTTGCTGCCATTTCTCTTTCTCATGTGTGTGACTTGACTATTGATCAGCTGGCCTCATTCACCCTTATTCCATCATTACTGTTGGGATGACATCCCTGCAGGTCACTGACATCTCATTTCAAATATCATCAGCAGTCTTCTTGGCTTGTAAAAAATGGAGGAATATGGGAAATGACTAAAACCATGACTCCCATCTGCTTTTGCTGTCACACTGTCACTTCAGACTGTGTGTCACTGAGAATGTGATAAGCATCCTCTGGCTGTGAATTAGAAGGGCCTGGTCCTGCACTCCCCACCTTCCAACCATCTGGGACAGGCAGCGGAGGTGAGCCAGAGATTACAATCCCAAGAGGTAGAATGTGCCGGTGATTAGATCTGGCAGTCCATCCCCAAGAATGCTGATTTGTATCTTACGTTTTATACGCTGTCTGCTGACCTCACTTTACAATGGAGTCAAAGTCTGTGTGGGTGTAATGTGAAACTAAGTTTAGGTCCTGCAGCCTCTCTTAAACCATGGCACAGGGAAGGGGTGGGGTAGAAGCTGAACTTGAACTGAACTTGTCTGCTTCCTGTTCAGTTGGTATGAATGTGTTATCTAGCAGAAAAAAAACAAAAAACAGAAAACAAAACCCACCCACAAAACAAAACAAAAAAACCTTTCCATTGAGACTTGAATGGCCTGATTGAAACCTAGCCTGGTCTTGCTGCCACCACAACTTCCAGAAGTCAGTGTCTGTGTGCGTCCCTGGGATGTCCTCCACTAACTGTTGGCAGCGCAGGCTGTGTTCGGGAAGTGGCCAAAAACCAAAGGTAAAGATGTGATGGATAGGGAGGCTCTAACAGTGGGGTCCTACATAATCCACTGAGTTGCCCTGCTCACCTCCCTTGTCCGACCTATGATAGTCCCATCCACCACTCTCTGCTGTCAACTTCAGACAGATACCTCTCCTACTGGCCATTGCTTTCTTGGAACACCCCACTAAAAGCGCCGTCCTGCTGTCTCTGTCGGGGCACAACTATGACTCAGAGATCACAGCCCTTCTAAACCATGCCTCTAAGTATCCTTCAAAGGATGCTGAAAGGTGTCCTGCACGATCAGGCTCTCATAACTCCGTTTGACTGAATCTAGCTAGCAAGTATTCATTGGAGAGTTTCTTCTTTTTTCATTTTTTTCTCTCCCATTAATGAGGAAATTATTTTAAGCATCAATTTTAAGAACCAAAGAAACCAGAGAAGGAATAAAAATAGGATTCACATATCACAATTTGGGAGGGAAGTGGAAAATGTCAAAAATTAGAGGTTGTGTAAATGCTTTGGTCATCTCTGGGTGTTGTGAAATCTTACTCTGGTTCACAGACAATGCTGAGGGTTGTGTCCATTTAAATGAGAACTGAGCTTGGATTGTCAGCCAGCCTCAGGGCTCACCGTTTCAGAAATACCGCCTGCAAAACTGGTCTCGATGGGCTGTTGGACCGTAGGATTAAATCGTCTGATTGCTCTTCGGTATCCTTACACCAATTCAGAGATGCCCAGACACTCTCCGACAGTGTCTTCTTTCCTTCCTGTTGTAGAATAAACAAAAAAGGCCGTGGAAGCCTTCTTAAGTCTGAGAGTGGTCCTGGCACTATGTAACCACAACCATGGAGCATGGAATCCGATACGGGATTTCCCCTTCGAGCACTTCCTCATCAGACGGAGTGAGAGGGCCAGGTAATCCATCCCTTAGTCTTTGGCTTCTCTTTCCCTGCTATCGTGTTATTAGCTGCCTTCCTTATGTGTAGTTGCTCTAGTTTGCCTCTTCCTAGCTACGGGTTATGCAATCAGGTACTTGGTCAACGTCCTCCACATTTGGCAGCGCACATAATGATTGGGACCAGGAAGAATCAGCTTTCTTCATTCTTCAGTGATAATGTACTGAAATTCCTTCCTACTTAATACATATGCTTAGAGCTTTCTTTCTCCTCTTTCCCTCCCTCCTTTCCTTCCTTCCTTCCTCCTCCCTCCCTCCTTTCCTTCCTTCCTTCCTCTTCCCTCTTCCCCTTCCTTCCTTTCTTCCTACGTTTGCTCACCCACATAGTAGTATGTTGTAGTGCAGGTGAAAAAGGTCCATTATATGTGGCCCACTTTACTCAATTACTGTGAAAAGAATGGAGTGTGGCAGGGAGTCACAAAGTCCAAATGGTGTTAAGAATTCTTCCAGGGTACATGAAGAAAATGTACTTTTTCTTAAGAAGTAGTTGAGCTAAAACCTCAAACATGGACAGAAACAATAGCAATGAATGAGGACCGAGTTCTCATCATGGCTTGTAGTATCTGCTTCACTTTCCTGCATTTTTGAAGAGAAGTGTTCCTAGTATTGCCCCAATAGCTAAGAACATAATTTGCATTAAGGCAATGCTTATGTTTGGGCAGAATGGTGAAAAGAAGATATGGGTTGAGAAGGAGAACAAGGTTTCTCCTCTGAGTCTAGGAAAAATCATTTAAATCATCATTCTAGAAACTGATGTTGGAGAAGCCCAAAGGCTCATTTTTCCAGTAGGGTGGGAAAAGTGCTGGACTCATAGTTAGGAGACTAAGATTCTAGTATTGGATCTGCCACTGGGTAACTATAAGACTCAGTTCTTTTGTTTGTGATAAGGAGGGCCAATGGGAATGACCTTTAAGATTTCTCTTATCTTTGTTTTTTAGCATAATCACGTGGCTATGTGGTAAATAGGCTTTAGAATTTTGAGATTTTTTTTCTCACTGATGAACTTATATTGTTCTTCTACAAATAAATTGGCATATTTTAGTAAAATATTAATATTCAGGACAAAATAAAACAGATTACCATTTCCTCAGAGATTGGAATTGCATATATAATATTTATGCTGCCATACTTTCTCATTTCAGACGGGATTGAGGGCATGAATATTTAAATGCAAATGCCTCTACATCTTAATGGAAAGTTCCATGCTAAAAACCTTATGAAATTATGGGTGCTAATGAGAATTTAAGTCAGAAAAAGAGATCCAGTAGATATGGATCAGTAAATAACATATAGATTTATAACTCTTTAGCCACAAATGCATATTTGAGAGTACTTACCTAAAATGACATAAACATCAAATTTCTTTTAAACATTTGTTCTTTACTTATCACTAAATATTGTTCTGCTTCTGATACTTTTGCTCCCTTTTAGTTCGCTATGTATAGAAACTAGCACACAGAAATTTTTCTGGAATTGCAAATTTGCTTTACTTAAAATTCAAGTATAATGAAATTCACTTTTATATACCTTTTCAGTAACCAAGAGAATTTTGGTTCCAAAATATATTAATTGCAGAGTATAAAGATCATTCCTATAAGAGCTGAAATGCATGCTTTACTGACTTTTCTTCCCTCGGCTTCAGACCTCTGTGAGGTTGACTCCTTGTCTTGCTTGCTATTTCTGGGAGTCCCCAAGGGGGTTTGTGTATGTTGTGTTTGATTTCCATGAGCCTCCCCAGATTTTTATCCTCTCTTTTTGCTCCAAAATTTTCTTCCTGCGTATCTCCAGATCCACCCAAAGCCACTGAACTGGGTATTGTGGGACCTGTCTTTTATTGGGAACTGGCTTTACTGAATGACTGGAGACCAGAGGTGTTACAGGGGATGGTGCTCTGTTGTGATGTGATGTGTCTGCGAGTACCCTTCTTCCCTCTTGGTGCTACTCTCTGTTCAATAGGCACAACATCACTGCTGTGTATGGCCTGAAAGAGCTCTTGGTAAAACAGAATTTTAGTTTCTTATCCTGAGTGCTATTATCTTCCGTAAGACTCAGGGCAAATCTCTAGGGAGTAACTGCCATAGTAGAGTCAAACCGTCTCTTCCCTCTAGCAGCTAAATCATTGTCATACCTACCTCTTCTTCTGGAGTGGAAGGCTTCTCAGGTTCTCATCACATGGATTTCAGGCAAACCTCATCAGCTCACAGACATGTAACCTATATCGGAAACTCTTTGGAGCACACAACTTAGTTGCAGTTTGAAGTCCCCTTCCTCTACAAGGATAAATAGGGAAATAAAAAAGATGTTGGGAACAGTAAAATGTGGTAAAACACCCGGCAGAGAAACAGGGGTTTTTGCAGTAATGCTTTGTGAAAGATCAAGAGAGTATGGGAGTATTAATCTCAACACTGCTGTAGGGCCATCTGGGATGGGAGAGAGGGAGTGTTTGAGAGGGATAACTTGAGGCAGAGGGAAAGGGAGGGAGTGGGAGGCAGGATGTACTGGAGGTGGGCCCAGACTATAGGAGTCAACAATTCCTGAGTCTTGCAATTATAAAAGCATGGACGATACACCATTTGTCATTTACCGATTGACAAAGATTCAAGAAGTGATAATACTCAATTCGTGAAAGGGGATGGTAAGAGAAACTCCCTCTTTCACAGCTGATTTATCACTTTGCTTTATAATTCCTTTTTTCTTTCCATTTTCACTGGTCACGCTTTTCTAGAAGTTAAAGAAAGTGAGGAGTACAGTGTTCTGTATGCAGTTTCCCAGGCAGGAATTTAGGTCAGAGCCTTATGAAAGCAAAGACTTTGTCTTGCCCTTTTCATGTATTTAACAGTACTTCATCCATAGCTGGGAGGCATATTAACTGCTTTTCACATGCTGGGGATGTGTGCTGCTTCTAAGTAGAAGGCACTCGGAGCCAGTCAGACTCCATTTCTTGACAGCATTTAGAGTCTCGGGAACACATTTCTCTTTAGACTTTTGGCTTTAACAGAACAAAGTAGAGAGAGATATTCAGTGGCCAACATTAAATCGTCTGAGATTAAATAAGTGAATCCACAAATACCATTTTCCAATTATTAAGAAAACTGTTGCAATAATTTACCTTCAGGTATAATTCAGAAAGAGACAGCTGTGCCTTTGTGTTGGGAAAGAAAAAGTTCTGGTGTCAATAAAATGATGCCAAAGGGCTTTTCTTATGCTTTTGAAAACAGTTTTGCAAATTTGCTTAGTTCATTAACTGATTTCCGTATATGGCTTTTGAGTGAGAAAAAAATCAGAAATGCATTACATTTTAATGAATGGATGAGAAAGGGAAGGATTCCAAGAGTAAATTGTCATGTGAGTTTTCTGCATTTATCATGGAAGAACACTTATTATTTGACAAATAGAATCTTTGTAACATTATTTTCATGGCAATGACTAGGCATGGAGAGGAAATAATACCATCTGAAATAAATGAGCCCACAGATATCATCACAGAATCTGCTTGGTACCATATTATCCCCATGTCTATTTGGGAAGGCAAAGGAAAAATTATCCCATGCTTTGTATCAAGTAGCTAAGAAGCAAGGAAGGGTCTTAGGTTCTTTTTCTGATTTGTACTATATACCCCAAATATTTGTTAGATATTTAAAAAATGAAGATGTACATAGATCAATTCTTTCTTTTAATCAGGAAATTTTTGAAGGTCGTAGTCCCACAGCGATAAGAATGCAACTATATTTACATGATTCCTCCATTTTCCACATGGAGTCGTTAGAATTTTATGAGCATGATTCACAGGCTCTACCCTCATGGATTTGTTGTAATTTTTTTGGCTTAAGTCTTTGCCCAGAAACCTGGGAAGCACACATTGCCGACCAACACTCTGCTGCTTTTAAACCTTCTTGTTGGAGGTACAGAGGCCCTTTGACAGTGACAGTTGCAAAATGCCTCATGGAACCCTGCCCTCAGGAGATCACTTGCCTCCCCTTTGGGAACCTCCAAGGTGATGCTGGGGACCCTGCTGCAATTTTTTCTTCTCAAAGGCAAATACAATTCATAGTTACTGTCTCCACTTCCTTAGTTCTTCAGCCCACTAAAGGCTGCCTTCACCCTTTTAAATTGCTCTACAAAGGTCATCCCGTGACCTCTCAATTGCCAAATACAAGGTTCTCTTTAGTCTTGACTTCTCTGTAGCATGGGATCACATCCTCATTGAAATCCTTTCCTCCTTTCTCTTCCACAGCCCCAATCTATGGATTTTTTCTTCTTTCTCCCCCACCCCCTTCTATGTTTCCAATTCTATTTCCCTATGGGTTCTGTATTTGCGGCCCTCAAAATGCTTACAACTCTAAGTGTGATCTAAGGACAAGCAGCATCAGTGATGCCCGGGAGCTCTCGTTGGAAATGCAGAATTCAGGGCACATCCCAGCCGGACTGAGTCAGAGTCTGCGTTTTGACGAGACCCCATTCCTCCAGGTGACGCATGTGCAGATCTGAGTTTGAGAAACACTGCTCTAAATGATGGGGTCCCCTAAGGTTCTGTCCCCTCTCCTTTTCTCCCTTTTCCCAGACAACCACTTCTGCCAGACTGTAACTTTTATATCCTTATGACTTTCAAAGTAACTCCAGCTAGATGTATCTATTGAGTGCCAGGCATTCATTTTGATTTGCTTAGCTACTTGCATATCCCTTAGGCACCATGAGCTAAATATATCTAATATTGAACTCATTTTCTCTTACTCTTCTCTCTGCCCAAGCACCCAAGTCAGAAACCTGCTATTCCTGGCTCTTTGTTCTCCCTCCAGTGGTTGAATAGACTAATAGAGAAGCATCGGTGATAGAAAATCCCCTGGGAAAATTTGAAATTAAATGCTCCTATTTTATCAAAAGTCAATTCTCCCCTCCCTCCCACTCAAAAAGCGGGGGGGCATTCTCTCACGGTCAGCTGTGAGACCTGGTTTGCCTGTGGCTTTCGGAGAGAACGGGAGAGCACGAAGTGTTTTCCATCTGAAAGCACTTGCAAGTTTGGCATAGCCTTGCTCTTTTCGTTTGTTTTAATAGTTTGAAATCAGAGTAGAGGGAAAGTTGAATTCTAAACAAGTCAGTTTGGAGTGGAAGTGGGGGCCCTTTCCTAAGCAAGACATGGCAAAAATATACACATCCTGGTTTGCCTTCTGACTGCTATTAAAAGGAAACCTCTGTAGTGCTTGGAAGTTCACCAGATGTTGGTGTTCCTTTATTCTTAAAGCTATATGCTTCCAGGAGCGAAAGTTTATTTTAAATGTTCTGATTCAGGATTTTAGTTGCCCTCTGAATGACATCTAGTGTTGGGTTAATCTGTTTGTAATTAGTTGAAATTACATGCGTGGGGTCAGAGACGGCGGGTTGCCTGTGAATATCTGGCATCCCCTCCTCCTCGGTGACAGATTCCTGATTTGCTTTGAGGTGGCCTCTCCCCTGCAACTGTCAGCGTGATGAGCAGCCTGCCTGAGCGAACAGCCACACACCCAAGCTTCTCTGCAGCTACCACCCTCTTCCTACCGCCCCATGGAATGAGCATCGCCCCGTGGGAGCTGCTACCCCTCTGGCCAAGCTCTTTCTGCTTTACCTCTGGTTAGAAACCCCAGAGGAGAATGTTGGCTCCACCAGCGAGGAGCCCTGGCACAGTGAGTGAACCCAACCTCCGCACCAGTCTCCTATAATAGCCTCCACTTTACGGTGGAAACAGGGCTAGAAAGCTAGCTAGCCTCTCTCAGTCTTTTCCTATCATCATTCACCTGTATTGTGTGAACACAGGCCTTTGCTATCTGGACCGGATAACTAACCACCATCTGTAACACAATTTATACGGGGAGAATGTGTTTGGCACTCCAAACATCTAATTTACTAAGCAACATTTGCAGCATGGCCTGTGTGTGTGAGTGGATGCTTGCCAGGGTATGTGGACTGAGATGAATCAGGAATCAAGAGCCTCAGAATGAAAAATGGATTTGATTCCTAAATATGGCTGTGACTATGCAAGGGAAAGATTTAGAGAAGTAAAATCCATAGATGGTTGAATTCAGTGAAATTAAAAAAAATAAAAACACACAAAAAACAGACAACTAACAATTTGATGTAATTCAACTATTTCCTCACCCACCCACTTGGCTGAAACCAAAGTGGTTTTATCTAATGCTCCAAGATGTCCTCAGATAGAGATGTAAATCAGGCCCCCACTGAGCCACACATGCATCCCCAGAAGTGCCCCTGCATCACGAGTAAGGAGATCTCAGTTCTGTGTTCTTCCTGTTTTCATACAGAAGTTTTCATAAGAAATGACGGGAAAAAATGTCTCAAGTTTGGCATGGCTTTAAGTCCACATATACTATTAGGACTTTGGTAGTCCCCATTTTTTTAAAGAGTAATGGAACAAATGACTTGAAGAATATACATACATGGGATCCATCTTGGGTGTATTTCTTTGTGACTTGCCAATTTCTTGCAAATGACCAAATTTTTCTAAGGGGATTAAAAATATGATAAAGCAATACTATAAAGAAATAGTAATTTTCTGTTTTCCCAAAGGGATTGAGAAGTAAGGGCTGAAGGGGGAAGGGCACAGGACAAAAGACACATGCCAGCTGAGATTTTCCCCTTTTGTTAGAAAAAGTAGGGTTTTGGGCGCCTGGGTGGCTCAGTTGGTTAAGCGACTGCCTTCGGCTCAGGTCATGATCCCAGGGTCCTGGGATCGAGTCCCACATCGGGCTCCCTGCTCAGCGGGAGGCCTGCTTCTCCCTCTCCCACTCCCCCTGCTTGTGTTCCTGCTCTCGCTGTCTCTGTCTCTGTCAAATAAATAAATAAAATTAAAAAAAAAAAAAAAAAGAAAAAGTAGGGTTTTATTTCCGGGACCCTTCACCAGTAGACTTGGTTTTACATTGGCTAAAATGGAGTCACATGGCCTCCCCTAGTTGCAAGCAATTCTGGGCATGTTGCCGCTCTAAACAAAAGCATGGAATTCTTTTACCGAAGAAGAGCTGGTTAAATAAGTGCAAGTTAAAGCAACTCAAACCAAAGGGGAACCGAAGAGAAAATGACTTGAGCAGGCAATGGTGCCTCAGAGTGGCCTGGAGCCATGTCACTGGGGCCACCAGGCCTGTGTTCAAGGGTGGGTTTTGCCACTTACTGGCTGTTCAGGTCTCTTCGACATGGAACATGTGCAGGCCTCAGTTTGTGTCTCTGTAAAATGGGGATAGTAATAATAACTGGTACTTACTGCTATTGCTGCTGTGGCCAAAGTAACCAGGTCTGATCTGGTGCGGATGAAAACACCCATGTTTTAGAATGCTACTGAGGTTCTCTTGGGCGTTGGTGGACCAACCAATTTAAAGTACATTCTATATTTGCTTTTGAGACCTGGCAGAGAAATTATTGTTAGAAAAGGAGGAGACACTTGTTTTTTGTTTTTTTTTTAAACACACACTTTAAAATACATTATTTATCATTCTATATTATGATTCTCTTCATAGCACCTTTGAGATTCTCGCATACACGCACACAAAAGGAAGATAATTGTAATAAATTCTCTTCCTATTACTATTTTAGGAGGGAATTTCATATACTTCTTTCCTGCAGGCTACTCTGTCACCTTAGGTTTTACCAGCAAACTTGAGATGAAGTCAGCTTCATCTATTGCCATAACAAATCATATGAAATGGTGGAGGCTCTTGTCCTGTGGTCTTCCAAGTTTTCTCTATGTCAGGGTCATGGGCCCTAATTCCCATTAAGGTGCTAGGGTGGGTGTCATTTATTGCAATGAGGAACACTGGGGTTGGGGAGGAGAGCAGAATATGGACATCTCAGTTTGAGACACCAATTTGACATTCAAGTGTAGATACCATTTTGGCAGTCGGATGTGTGAAAATAAATTTAGGAATGTGATTGAGGCTAGAGGTATAAATTTAGAAATCTTCAGTACATGCATGATGTCGAAAACCATGAACCTGGGTATGGTCACTTAGGGAGCAAGCACAGCCAAATAGAGTAGAGGATGGAGAAAAGGGGACATTATGGTGTAACCCCTGCTACTTAGGTTTATTTCCTAGACCAAAATAGATTCCTGTTAGAGTTGCATCCCGATGATAAGGTACTCTAACTTAAAGTGAGAACTTGAAGACGTGTTTCCTTCAAGGCTCCAGAAGACATGGCAGTCAGAGGCAGTATGACTTGGTCCCATACCCTAAGGGTTATGCAAGAAAGAATGGGCAGGTGGCACCTGGCTGAGGAGGTTATAGGGCCTGGCTGAAGGGGTGATTCGGCTGGGGTAGTGTCCACCAGAAAGGGCAGTAGTGCCCAGCAAGGGCTGCAGAAGCGAAAGGAGGCTCCCATGGACAGACTTAAGTAATACGCAGGGTCAGGAGAGGAGAGAATGGCTGCTGTCTTTTGAGAGCTGGTTGGAAAGAGCTGAGAGGAAGCTCCTGAGGACGTGCGGCAATACCTCGGAGGAGGCGGTAGGGGGCGCAGAGGAAGCTTTGCAGAGAGCCGAACCTTTGACCTGCGTATTCTCCCACATCCCAAGGATCTCAGCTCCTCTGGCCCATCTGCATTTCTGCCAGTTCCCAGGTTTTATCTACTGACAGGCGGGGGCCGTAGCTATACAAGCGATTTAGCCTTGTGTTCCTCAAAGTCTCAGACATTTCTCTTAGATCCTCAAGGGCACAGAGGCAAGGTGGGGAGAATGACTCTGGGTCGCCCCCCCCTTCACTTCACCCAGAGCACTCTCTCCTTATTCTGTTTTACATCACAGCTTCTGTGAAGTTTCATTTGAAACAAAAAAAAAAAAAGAGAGATTTCTACAGCTTAAATTTTGTTTAAAAAAAAAAAAAAGACCCACTGAACTGTGGAAAGGGTAAAGTGGTGGCCGAATATATAAAATATGCAGATGTGGTGCATTTGGAAAGCACAAGGATGTATTGTTTGACTGATCATCTAAACCAATTAATCTCTGAAATAGAAGACAGAGGGAGAAAGAGGAAAAAACCCTCAGACAACTGCAGTTAGTAGCAGGGTTATTCTATTGGCCTGATTCTCCGACAGTCTCCTATTCAAATATGAATATGCATCTTCCCGGATGACGTCAACAGTGACCTTTTAATGTATTATTATTTTTTTAATTCTGTGTGTCATGAATCCAGTAGAGTCTTAGAACACAGGCATTATTTTATTCTGATACAGTGTTTCCAGGACTTGGCTAAACAATGGACTGGGCATTGTTTCTTTATTCAGAACACAGAAGGAAATGGGAAAAGTTAGATTATCAGGTGCCTTGCTTCTTCTAAAATCATTCACCTTCAAGAAGGAGATGAAGTCAAATACTAACAGAGGAACTGTGGAACGAAGAGAGGAATGAAACCTTTAGGTCCCTAAACCAGGAGAGGCTGTGGAGTGTTACCCCATTGCCAGTGTGCCTGTCTTCCCCATCTTCCAATTCTGTTCCTCTCTCAAAGCACAGCTTATGTCTAACCTGCTGCTTGGCAGTTTTTGGGAACGGTCTGGAACCTCTTTATCGGTGTACCTGTGTAGCCTTGATCATGTGATCATGCTCCATCCTTCTGAATCCATTTGAACACTTGGAATATTTGCTTTGTTCTTGAAGTGGCATATACTAGATGCTTGAAGAAAACATTCACAGTGTTCTCCTGGCCAAGACCACCAAACATCTACCTGTAGGTGAGCAAGACCAGTTAATTGCCGTAAGGGAGGACACACACCATGCGGGACTGTGAAGGTGCTAGAAGTGATGAATTATAGGGTCTGCGCTGGTGCTAGGTGATTTGGGGGAAGGTTTAAGGGAAGTGGGGATTAAATACTGTCAGGAAGTGGGGATGATTCTATGATTGGATATTTTCCCACATCTTATCTAGAAGGAAGGAAGACTAGCTTGAGGCTAAAACTGTAATTGATAAGGCAGCAGCAGTAATTCTTATTAGTCAGGGTGTGTGGGGGGTGGTTTGGGGGTCATTTTTGTTTGTGTTTTCATGTTTAGACGCTGTTATGGAGTGGTCTTGTTTCTGTCCTGATCCACCATGGTCACAGAATGGCCTTGCCTAGTGTAGATGTTCCATCCAGCAGAAGAATACAGGGCCCAGCTGTGAGCTTCAGGCAGGCTCCCACTGTCAGAGACTGCACTGCTCTTTCTCAGTTGAATTGAGTTGATTTTCAGCAGCATTATATTTTTATCAAAGATTCCTATTTCATACCCCGGGTGGGTGGAAGGCATCCCAAGAGAGAGGACCTCTGAGCTTTAATCTCTGATCTTCCCTTTCTTACTTACACTGAAGACATTGTATAATTTCTTTTCAAGACTGCCTTTTGATGTATGGAGGGGGTTGCACTGAATTTCAAGGGAGTGTCCTAATTCTTTCCCTTAACTGGAATCTCATGGTAAGGATCAAAACCTGATTTCTTCTTTATGCTAATGGGGGTGCTGGAAGCTAGCCCTCAGTTTGCTTATCCCATTCTCTAGAGGGACTAGGTTACAGCAAGGATCTGCGGAAGGGGGAAGATGAATCCTACTACACAATACAGCCTTCTATGCTTGAGGGTTGCTTTCTGTACCCATCCAGCACGGCCAACTCATGCCACCTAAAACTGTCTGGAATGGGTGAAGATTAGCATGGATCCATGTGATCTAATCACACCTGTAACATTTGTTTGGTAATTTGCTTGTGATGGATACTGACTTCTGAGCAGTGGTTCATAATCCTGGCTGTTCAGCAGAATCAAAGGGGAGCTTTGAAAAAGAGATCTTGGTTTAATTGGTGGGTGTGGGGCCCAAGCAGCTCACTAGCTAGCTAGGGATCCAAAACAACAGCAACCATCACAAAAGTCTCCCAGGGTGATTCTAACAAGATTCATTGTTAGAACTGAGGCTCCTTTATCCTGAGTTGATAGTGTGCACTATCCTTTGAGGAGGTCAAGAGAGATTTGTAACTCTAGGTATCCAGGCTTGGAAGCACTGGTCTTGGAAGAGTGACAACTTGTTTGCTTGGGCCAACGCCCTAAACGCCACTGGCTCTTGGAAAATCGGGATTAGGCTAAGGGCCCAAGTGAAGAACGAATCGTCTTATTAAAACAAACCAGAACTGCTTTCTACAAGGCTGTGGCGAGTTAAAATAATTCTGCTTCCTTGGTCATCCCCCCTGCCTATAAACAGGATGCGGGAGCTGCAGCAGTAAAAAACGGGAGCGCCAGTGACTGGCGCTGGGTTGACAAGCAGACACATAAACAGAGTCTTGGAGGAAACTGTGTTTACAGCAGCTGAAAGGGAAGCCCTAACCTCTGAAGTGACCGGGGGACTTTGGTGCCTATAAATAGTCAGGTTATTCCCAACATTCGATAATAACTCCTCATCAATAACTTTCTTACAATCTTATGGATTGGAGATTAATCATTGGTTTGACACCTGTTCAGTTCTCTGTTGTGCTTAGAGTTTCTGCAATAACATTACAGATGAAGCCATATGACTTCCCAGTTTATAAATAGCAGTGTGTTTCCAATGACTGACTTCCAACACCTAAACTCTAAAGGAGCATGTGACTGGGAGTGCAAATGTTAACTCATATAACTCCACCTCCTTTGCGAAGGCCAGCATAAAAGGCCCTTAAAAGTGTTCCTGTGTGGGGCACCTGGGTGGCTCAGTCGGTTAAGCGTCTGCCTTCGACTCGGGTCATGATCTCGGGGTCCTGGGATCGAGCCCCGCGTTGGGCTCCCTGCTCAGCGGGGAGCCTGCTTCTCCCTCCCACTCTCCCTCTGCCTCTTCCACCCTCCACCTTGCTCTCTCTCTCTCTCAAATAAGTGGATAAAATCTTAAAAAAAAAAAAAAAGTGTCCCTGTGTAACTGATGGTAGTGATTACCCCAGAGAAATGGATTATATTTGTTGCAGAGGAAAGCATAGACTGAGCAATGTCATCTGGCACATATACATATGGATAGATAGATGTATCTATCTACTGTACTTGTTGAAAAATAAACATGTGTGGATTGACTGATGTGTTGTATACATAGAAAGTTGTTGGACTCATAGCTCATTATGTTAATAAGTTGGGTTCCTGGGATACATAACCACCTTCCATTACATTCTAAAGGGAGGTATTAAGAATTTTATTTTAGTGGAAATATGCTATAGGATGTCCCAAATTTCAAAGGTATTAACTTTCATTTTGGGGAAAAAAAAAAAGGTAATATAATTGAGTGGTTAAGATTGACGAGTCTGGAGCCAGACCTCTTGGGTTTAAATACTCACTCCATCACGTAGTGGCTCTGTGTGACCTGGGGCACATGACTTACCATCTCTGTACCTCACCCCATCTGTGAAACAGGATGGTAACGACACTCATGGTACTGTGAGGATGGGATGATTTAATATAATCAAACATCTGGAACAGTACCTGGCACAGTGAGCACTGATAAATAGTGGGTGCTTAGATTCTTGGTCTTTCCAGAGAGAGTTGAATAGTATGAAATGGATTTCGATTGAGCAAGAAACTTGCTGAAACAATCTCTGTTTCTTGAACATATTTTTCTGAAATGACACCTGGCTCAGGGTCAGTGAAATTGTATGCTAAGTACCTGTTCTAAAGAATGGGACTCAGGGGACCCCTGAGACTAGGCCTGTTTGCTTTCCTGTCCGTTTACCTTGTAATTCCTGTGACTTTTGAAGGGGAACAATAATTTCTTTGAACAGAAATCTCTGTTTCCATCTCAAGATGGAAAAAAAAAAGCCCCAAATCTAGTTAAAATAATTTCAGAAAGATTTTCCTTTATATTTGTGATTACCGGCGAATTATATTGAATTTTCTGTTGTAGAAGGTGTTTTCACTGGCATGGAGGACGCTGAGGGACAGAGAGGACATCTGTAGTCAATATCACACACTTCTTGTCATCTGCATGGCTTGATAAGTTTGACTTCTTGGACTGTCTACTCAAAGTGCCCAGGTGAGGCGAAGCTCACTTGTGGACCTTTCTGGAAAGCAGGCCTTACCAGGAGCTCTTTAGGGGCTCTGTGAGTGCCAGTGGCCCAGCTGGATGCTCACAGGTTTGCAGTTGCTAAGCACCAAAAGTGACAAGAGGAAATCATTACCAGGACACAATCCATGGACCCCAAGAGACTGTGGGGAATGTTTCCACACTGAAGCAGTCTGCTGATCTTTCTTTTTTTTTTTTTTCTTTTTTTTTCTTTTTATTTATTTATTCATGAGAGACAGAGAGAGAGAGAGGCAGAGGGAGAAGCAGCCTCCCAAGGAGCAGAGAGCCCGATGCGGGACTCGATCCCAGCACGCTGGGATCATGACCTGAGCCGAAGGCAGACGCCCAACCATCTGAGCCACCCAGGCGCCCCTGCTGATCTTTCTTAATAAAGGAAATTAAACTGATTAATGATGATACATGAGCTTGGATGCTAGAGAGTAAATGGAAAAGATTTTAATGACATTTGTGGGTTCATATCTGAGGAGGCAGGATAATTAGTTCCATTTTGATTGCCTTTAAGTGACATGGCCGTGGAGTTGAAACTGGAAGGTCCCATTAGTTAGTGCCCATTGTCTAAATAATAATAACAACAAAACCGAAAATGAATTTTTACTGTGTATTTATCACACCCTGGCATGGTGCTGTGCTTAACCTATTAGGTATTACTCACTTAATCCTCACAGCAAGCCCATAAATAATCACTATCAACTCAGGGTCTCAGAGCGTGGGTGGTAGGATATTCCAAGCAGAGGGAGCGCTGCTGGGATTTACTCAAAGGCATAAAATGATTTAGAGATCACAAAATCTGGATGAAATCCAGGTGTTCTGACCCTCTGTCTCATGATCTGGCATTTCTCCAATTAAAGAGTTTCAAAACCAGAAAAGGCAAATAACTCCTGAATATGGAAGTATTTTTATGTAAGGCTAATCCTGTTCATCTATTTATTTAGTGCCCTTCCCTGAAACTACCATTTTCTGTCAGTGTATTAAATGCACACAATCTAATTCAAAGGTTTTTTTGAAACAAGACAAAAAGATTAGCTTGTTACATGGCTGTGTGCTAATCCCTGAAATTGTGGGGGGGCTTTTCTCTTCACAGGAACTATATCCTGTGAAGAAAAGATTTACATAATCTCTAATACTGCCCTGCAGTCCTGAGTGAATTACATTTTTCCATTATAGTTCTTGCTCCCCCACATTCTTGCCCTGACCCTGAAAAAATAGCCTAATTTTCTACCAAGAAAAGGAGGCCATTAGTTTGTGTCTGGAAACAGTGAAGGAATTACTGAGCTATTTACAAGCTCTGCACATGTGGAATCAATCTTATTTTCCATTGGATGGTTCAAAAATGTATTCAAATTATGCAGTTTTGAAATGCTAAACTCTGGAATTTATTTCTTAATAGAAAGCTTTTTAGGATGGTGTGCCTAATGAATATCCTTTTTAGTGAATTTGAATAACAAATTGTTTATAAGAATACATAAGCCGTCTCAATTTATGTTTTATTCCTGTTTCCTGAAGGTCAGTGCAGGTCTGGTGATGTGTATTACTGCTCCCTCCCTGCTGGGGAGGTAATGACTACAAAAAATTAAAAGAAAATCAGGGTAAGGACATTTCCCTCCATTTCATTAGGCTCCTATTTTGATATTTGCACATGCATTGGAAGTCATAACTAGTCATAATCTGATTTCCGTGCTAGGTTTTTCTTAAAGAATATGACACTCCTTAAGTACATTTGGGTTTTTCAATGAGACCTTTGAAGCAATAAACTAAAGGGAAGAAAATGGTTAACATAGAATGGGCTATCTCTAAGAGCTCTTGAGATGAAATACTGCAAAATCTGGTTTAGTTAGGTTAAAATATGTAGATTTTTTAAAGTGAATGAAATGCAAAATGAGATTTCAGTTATGTGCTGAACAAGATCCATATTCCTGGCCCAGTATAAACTTTCCCCATGTGTTTGTAATAACGAGGCCGGAGGTATGAAAGAGACATAAAGGTTGTTGCACGGAATTACTATTAGAATAACAATCTGCATTCCTGCACAGTACCCTCGCATATGTAATTTCTTTTGATCTTTGTAGTAGTGTCACAATTAGGTATTATTATCTCTATTTTACAAATTAGGAAGCTCAGAGAATGTAGAGAATAATAGAAACAGCACAGGGAAGATAGCATGATCCAATTAATGGAAAGAGAACAGTCTTTGGGATCAGAGGAACAGAGTGAAAATCCCAGCTCCACCTCTTCCTGCCTTGATTAGCTGTGGATACATTGTTTAGCCTATTTAAGTCTTATCTGTAAAATGGGATCATTCTATCTATCTCACAGAATTGCGACGAGCACCAAAGGCAATAATGTATTTGGAAGGCCCCACCCTGTCTCGGTTTAGCTGTTTTCTGGCAGATAGGTGTCTCGAAGCCTGGGAGACTCCAAACCCAGTGCTTCATGAGTCTGGGGCTGAGATCTCTTTTCTGCCGTTCATGACATGGAGACACGCTTTCCTGGGCCCTGTTCCTAAAGCCACAGGAAGCCCCTGCCCAGCGAGGAGCCAAAGTGACCTCTACTCCGGGTAAGAATCACCACCTTCTCGATGCCTTCCCGCATCTGGATCTAGCCATTATTATCCCAAGTAGTAAAAGATCTAGAAATGTCTATGGACAGTAAGAATTACATGGTCCTGCTGCTTATATTTTACAAGCTTTGCTTTTTCGTACTTTGTGGGTACATGTGTTCACCAGCTGTAAGAAACTGCTCTAGCCACGTACAGATTCTTACCGCCCCCAACCCGCGTTCACTGGTCTCCCCTGGCCTCCCCCGCGCGGGCGGTTAGGGCTACGTTCGTTTGTGACGTGCGTCGTACGTAGAGCTTTATGGCGCTGGCTACGCCCATCCGACGTCTGCAAATGAAGACGGCGACCGGCGCTGGTTACGTTCGCTTCACAAATGCAGAAGTGGAGGAGCAGGGCGGGACGCGGTTTGCACAAAGTCACATAGAAGCCCAGGACGAAGTGGGAACGGGAGCCCACGGTGTGGACGTCTTGTCCACTTCCCTTCCTCGGCGAGCGAGCCTCATCCGGGCACCTCCTGGGCGTGCAGCGGCATCTTGACTCTTCTGCACGCTCGCAAGTCTATTTTCCAGGGACCGCACCTGCGTGGGCCTCCGCCCACCCCCCAGACAACTTATATTTAGCTCTGAAGACAAGGGTTTGCTTGATCTAGACCGAAATCAAAGGGGAGGCCAGACTGCTGGGGCCTGGAAAGGGGAGGAAGAACCAAAAGAAGTGGCTGTGTAGAAACTACAGGAAAGTCTCTGACCTTGAGGTCCTCAGAGAGAAGGCGTTCTAACCCTGATGATGACAGAGTTGAAATAAAATATAAATGCTTCCAAATATCTGTTGCCAGGAAGCAGATGACATGCTAAATTACATTGCAGATTGACTACTTAATTCAGCGATTTCCTGAGTCAGGAGTTGCCAGAAGAGCCATTTTGTCCTTTCTGGCAAAAAAGCCGCTGGGATTGCTGTCTCCAGTCCTCTTTCCTGTGCTTCCTGCGTAGGAAGGCCTGTTTCCTGCAGAGAGATGCCTGATCAGACAGCACTATTTTAGTAGGCTGGGGACTAGGTAGCAAGTGAGGTCTTTCATTTGATACTTATTTGTGGCCGGCGTGAATGTCAGACACATTGAAGAAGTACAGATCCTTTTAGAAAATGTAAAAGAGTGAGTGAATCAAAAGCAAATGAGACCCGGTAAAGGTTCAAGAAGCTGCATGGCCACATTTTCAACTGTTTGGTTTGATTTGATTTGTTTTTGAAATTTTTAAATTTCTGTACAGTTGACACACAATGTTACATTAGTGTCAGGGGGTACAACGTAGTGATTCAACATCTCTGTATGACCATTGTACTATGCTCACAGCCAGTGTTCATCTGTCTGACTTTAAGTGTTTTGGGATGCCTGCTTTATTTTTTTGTGTAGATGACTTTGTTTTAGTTTTAGGTTGCCTTTTTTTTTCTTTAAGATTTATTTATTTTAGAGAGAGAGAGTGGGGGTAGGGCCAGAGGGAGTGGAGACAGTCCCAAGCCGACTCTGTGCTGAGGGAGCAGCCTGACCTGGGACTTGATCCCATGACCCTTGAGATTGTGACCTGAGCTGAAACCAAGAATCGGACACTTCACTGACTGAGCCACCCAGGTGCCCCAATCTTTTTTTTTTTTTTTTTAAAGATTTTATCCATTCATCTGAAAGCGAGAGAGAAGAGAGTGCACGAGCAGGAGGCAGAGGAGAGGGAGCAGGCCTCCCGCCGAGTAGGGAGCCAGATGTGAGGCTTGATCCCAGGACCCCGGGACCGTGACCTGAGCTGAAGGCAGACGCCTAAACGACTGAGCCACCCAGGCGCCCCCAGGTGCTCCACTCTTGTTTTAGTCTTAATGCAGTTCTTCAGAACTGAATTTTGAGCCTTGGGGTTAATATTTGTGCTGCTAAGGGGTCTGCTGTTGGTGAGGAATGACTTCGAGAAGACAGCCTACCAGGAGACTAGAGCTTTAGGGCTTGCCCCGAGCCAGAGGGGGACTTACAGAATCTGATGGATGAGCTGTTTGTATCCTGGCTTGTAACAGCTGGTCTGGGTTCTTTGAGCCACTGTACCTTCACCTTGTCTCTAAAGGATGTAAAATGGCTGAATAAGATGCACATAATTCAGCAAAGCTAAAGAAATACAAAGGTCAGAATATTTAGACAAAAGCAAAATAAGGGTTGGAAGCAAATTGGAACCACAAATGAATTTGTTCACAAAACATAGAGAGTGAAGATTTATTTCTTCTAATAACTTGTTTGGCATCGATTCCACCTGACCTTGTGTTACTACTGTGTACGTGCCTTGACCACTTAATTAGATCGTTAGTTACTCAAGGGCAAGGCCTCTGTCTTGGGCTCCTTGAATTCCATGTCTTATTCAGAGCCTTACTTGTCATCTGTGCTGCTGAAATATTTGTTAGTATTGATGGTGGCGATTACGTTTCTTTTCATCCCCAAGGCGCTATATTGGAACCCCCAATATTGCAATGTCATTAAACACATTGGCAATTATTTTGAGAGTTATTTTGGATCACAGAGCATCAATTGCCTTTAAGCAAATTTGGGGTCATTTTGTTGAAGTTTCTAATTTCTGTTTTTTAGGTTTCACTCCAGCATCTGGGTGTTGGACGGAAAGCTTCCTGTCACTAAATGTTTGTGCAAAAGAAAATGTCCATTGACCATGGAGTGTTGTAGAAGGGATTCCTTCCCTGCAGAGGGAGTGACTTGTTGAATCTACTCATTTTGTAATTTCATATTTTACCACAACAATGATTTTGTAATTGAAGTGCTACAGTTTATTCTCAGATTTTGTATTTATGTAATTCTAAAGAAAAGAATGTAAAATAAATACTAGATAGATAGCTTTACAGTTTCTGCCCTTGACTTTTTGGGTACTGTCTTCCAGTGTGAGGATTATATAGGTCTGAGGGGTCTCTGGATATATCATCAGCCAGTGTGGGATTTGTTGTCACCTTTTCAAAAGCATGCCAAAAAAAAAAAAAAAAAGAGAGAGAGAGAGAGAAAATCTGAAGCTTTCCCTTTGGCTTTTTTCTGATTGCACTGATGAAAAGTTCAAGGAGAAAGAAGTCAGAGAAATTAACTAAAATGAGATTTTAGTAATATTTTTATTAAAACATGCTAGTCCACTCCATTAATATAGGTAATGAATAACTAGTTCTAGTATATATCAATAATTGATAATTAGTGCATAAAATCTCTAAACAAAATGAACTCACCTTATAAATATGGCATGAATATAAATTTTATTCTGTCTTAATCTGCATTTTGAGCCTCTTTCTCGGTGAATCAAAGTAGTCTAGAAATAGATCATATCATAAAAGATCATCTAGTATATATAAAGATGACATCCCAAATCACTTTGAGGAATATTCAAAAAAATGACGTCAGGACAGTTGGTTAATTATTTGAATAAAAATCCTGCTAGATTCTCATGTAATATACATAAAATAGATCAAGGTAGATAAAATAGCTATACACTAAAATAAAACTATTAAGGAGCTGAAAGAAAATACAGGTTCTTACTTGTTTGATCTCATGGAAAGAAGCTTTCTAAGGGAAAAAAAAAAATGAAACCTCAAAGGGAAGATTGTTACATTTGACGACATAAAGAACCTTTAGAACCTTTGTGTGTCTGTAAAAAATATGAATTGACTTTTAATAGCAGAAAGGCATTTAATATTGGCAGCATATACAACAGACTATTTTACCATCATTATATAAAATACTCTTATAAATCAAATACAAAAAATAGGACAATACCGATACATTGAGTAAAGCTATTAAACAGTTAACTGAAAAAAAAAATGCACACATGACTGATAAACATCACAAATTCAATCTTTACTCACCAGAGAAATGCAAAAAAAAAAATTGGTGATATCATTTTTCTCCTATCAAATTATAAGAAAGTTAAAAATTATGATGCTCTGTGTTGTGAGGCACTTTATTCACAGCTGGTAGGGATATAAATAAAATTGCTTTCTGGAGGAATATTTAGAATATATATTTTAAAAGCCTTAAAAATTTGTGCTTTGATCCAGAAATTCTCTCTCTAAGAATATATCCAAAGGAAATAATAAGCGATGTATACAATGATTTAGGCGCAAGTATATTCATTGTGCACTGTGTCTTATGATATAATATTGGGAAAACAACAAAGGTTCAACAATAGGAGAATAATTAAATAAAATGTGATAGATCGTATCATGGCCTATTTATTATGCACTCTTTAGGAGTTGTGTTCCAAAGAATAATGACAAAATGAAATGCTAATAATACATTCTTAAGTTAAAGAAAAAGCAGGATACAAAACAATGTGATCTGAATATTAGAGGGGGTGGAAAGCACAGGAAAGCAAGAAAAAAGAACGTGTGTGTGTATAAATTAAGAAAAACAAAAATACCAACAGGAATAAAAGAAACCAGAAGATAACTATATAGGGTTTTTTTTTCTTCCATGCTGAGGGATAATGGATATTTTTAATATTTTAATTTATACTTCTCCCAGTATTTGAAATTTTTATTTTTATAGGCAGAAATAAATCTCACAGTAAATATTTCTTTTTTGTTTGTTTGTTTTGTTTTTGTTAAGAGCACATGGAAACAAATTTTTAGGTGCTGTGGGCGATAAGCTTTCCCAGGGTAGGGTATTGCTATCCCATGACAAACAGGGCTTATCTGTTCTTTCCAGTCAGGACACCAAGAGAGTTTCTGTTCAAGTGCTTCTCCTAAACAATACATTCAACTTAGTGGTTTATAAGGTCAATAAAAGGGTTGGTTAAAAAATGAACCATGTGAAAAGTGAAGCATGGCCAGTGACTAGAGAATGACTATTCCACAATGGGTCTTTTATTCTATAGACCTTGTTCTCTGTTACTCTGGCTCTTCTCTCACTCATAGTGCAGAGTAATGAGGTAGGTTGGATGGATTCTTGCATTCACACCCTCTGAGCATGCCTGTCCATGGGTGGGTCCATTTCCATGATTGTCAGGGTCAGAAGTCTCCTGATGGAGAGCTCATCCAATAGCAATTGCTGCTCAGCACAGCAAGCTTGGCTAGTGTCCTCAGTGTGTATTAATTATCGATCAAAGAGGTCTTTTATTCCAGCTCCACTGTGTCTACTATTCCCATGGGGTTGAAGGTGAGAAGATCTCAGGTAAATGATTGCAAGTTCTCTTTTAGAAGACTCGGTACTGCTTTGTTGCATAACTAACAATGTGTAATAAAAAAAGAACAGAACCTTTTTTTTTTTTTTGCCTAGAATTGGATTAAATATAATCCTTGGATCGTGACACATACACATCATTGTCTCTATGAGGCACTTATTTAATTTAATTAATTTTATAATGCAGTAATCACCCATGAACCTACTACCTCATAGCTTTCATCTAGCCAGTGGTCCTCCACAATCTTATTGTTTCCTCTTCTGTGAGGTAACCACATCCTAAATCCTGTATTCATTAATCTCTTGCTATCCTTTTTAATATTCTTTCAGCTAATCTCTACATATTTCTTAGTAGCATAATTTTTAGATAATTAGATAATCTTTCAGATTCATCCATATTGTTGCATGTTCATTTTCTTCTGTCTCATATCCCATCATGACTATATCACAGGTTGTTCCTTTACTCTCTCTTTGATGGGCATTTGGGCATATTCCAGATTTTTGTTATTGTGAACCATGAATACTCTTGTATATATCTCCTGATAAACATGTTTAGAATTTCTCTTGAGTATATGCTTAGGAATGAAACAGCTGGATCGCAGGGTATGAGAATGTTTAACATTAGGAGCTAATGCCAAAACATTCTCCAAATAGCTTTACTGACTTACATTCCAACCGGTAATACTTAAAAAAATGCTTTGTGGATATATCTTCTTCAACATGAGGTGTTATCAGACTCTTCAATTGTTGCAAATCAAATAGGTATAAAACAATATTCCATTGTGACATTGAATTTTTATTTCTCTGAACTGAAGATGGACATCCATTCATGTATTTATTGGCCAGAAGCAATTCCTCTTCTGTGAAGAGATTGATCATGGCTTTTGTCTATTTTTCTATTGGGTTGTTTCCACTTTTCTCTTGGCTTATTGACCTCCTTTATATATTCTTGATACTAATCCTTTGTTGGTTGTGTGTGTTTCAAATATCTTCTTTCAGTTTTTAACTTGTCTTTCCATTCTATTTAAGGTTCCTCTTCAGAAATTTCTTAATTTCAATTCCTTAATTTTAATAAGGTCAAATTTAGGCCTTTTTTTGCTTTTAAAAGTTAGCATGTTGTGTGTTTTATATTCTTTGTTCCTTGAAAGTCTAAAACTATATTTCCTACTAAGAGTTCTAAAGATTTTGACATTTAGAGAGAGATGTTTTCTTCCACTTCAAAGTTTAAGTTAACCTCAGTCCCTTAAAGATCCAGTGAAATTGAGACCAGTGTCTTTTGAATCAGACAGTATACAGCAGAAAAAGCAGCAGTACCTGACGAATCTAAGATACTCAGTAGAGGTGGTCAAGGTGCCCTGTGATACCCAGGTAATGGGGCCCTGATTAGGAATAGAAGAAAGAAGTCTATCTGCATTCAGTAACTTATCAATTTTCAGAGCAGACTTGATTATGTATACCTGGGGACTCCCGAAATAGCCAGGTGATCATTAACGGGCCTGAGCCTTTTTATTGGATGAGAGAAAGTAACAGTGATTGGACCATATTACTACCCAAGACCGTTGAGGAAAAACTGGATTACACTAACTTCAGAGACATTTCATCTGTTTCTCCAAGTTCAAGTCCAATTTTTCTGTTCAGGGCGTTTCAGACTACTTCTACACGTTTCTCTCTGTTGCGAATGCTCCCCACTATGCATTTTTGTAGTAGGCATCTGTGGGAAAATGAAGAAATTCTGCTTATTTGCTAGAAGTCTCTCTTTCCTTACTCACTTTTTCCCTTTTAGGTGTGTTCCATTTCTTACGACATATGTCATTTTTTTTTTTTTCTTTTTCATTTCTTCCTTTGCTTCCAGAGCCACCTGCGGCCCTGGGGGCAGCAGGCCAAGTTGTAATATCCTTCTGTGTTAGTGAGGCAGGGTCAGTGGCTACACTTGCTGCCCTCTTGCTGGCATCCATGCGCATGGTCTTGCAAGCACCGTTTGTGATTCAAATTGCAACAGGTGCCTGCAGAGTGGGCTCTGGCTTCCTGCTACCGGATTTGTTTCTTTTTTACTTTGGACAATAGCTGTGGACACTAGCACCTGGAACTATAAAGAATAGTGATTAGGGTACAATTAAATATCCCCAGACTTTAAAATAGCATTTGTATGACAACTTCCTGTCAAATGCAAGACTGTTTATGACACCCTTATAAAGGCAAAAGCTCTCCTCTACTTGTTAGCCTTCACAAGCCGGCCTTGAAAGCAGGTACCATGCCTTTGATCTGTGGCACATTTCGTAGTGATTGTTGCTGGCCCCTAGAAATTCATGTGCTTTTGGGAAATCTGGTACTAAAAACCAAGGATTCTTTGCAATGTAATTTAACTGTGTAAAAAGGTCCTGTGAGTTTGACTGTAGATTGAAATATCTAACCATAAATAAATAGGTTGATGAGTTTTAACAAAAAGACATTAGAAAAATTTAAAGGCAGTAAGGCAATCTTTAAGCAGTTGTTAGGTGATAAAATGGGGTTGCGATCTGGAATTAATGCTAAAGTTTCCAAAGCCAAGACTAAAATGGAGGCAGTTTCTCCAGCAATGATGTGGCCCTTGGGTCAGGGTCTTAGAGAGTAAGAGAAATACTTAGCCAACACACTAATGAAGAGAAGATTAACATCATTAGTGGTCAGGGAAAGTTCAAACCACAACAAATACTATTTTATACTCAGGTGATTGACAAAAGCTTTAAAGTCTTGTATTATCAAGGAGTAGAAATGATGAGGATCAATAGGACCTCCTTGCTTTCTATAGGAGCGTGCATTGGTGCAATCTCGTTGGAAAATAGTTGGACATTATCTCTTTGAACAGCATATATCCTTTCCCCAAGCAATTCTTTTTTATTTTTTTTCAAGATTTTATTTATTTGACAGAGAGAGACACAGCGAGAGAGGGAACACAAGCAGGGGGAATGGGAGAGGGAGAAGCAGGCTTCCCGCTGAACAGGGAGCCTGATAATGGGGCTAAATCCCAGGACCCTGGGATCATGACCTGAGCTGAAGGCAGACGCTTAACGACTGAGCCACCCAGGTGCCCCTCCCCAGGCAATTCTACTCCTGGGTATATACTCAAGAGAAACTTATGTATCAATATGCAGGAGACATGTACTTAAAAATGTGTAACTGCATTGTTCATCACAGCAAAAAACCCAAGATGCAGCCCAAGCACCCACCAATAAGACTGTGGGTTAATGAATATTCATGTGATAGATGTTGGTCATGAGTCAAAGATAGGGAACTACAGAGACATGAAATTACATAGATGAATCAAAGTTAAAAACAACTGAACTGAAATATATACTCTGTAAGGGGTGCATGTAGATGCCGAAATACTACTTTAAAGGGAACCGAGGGATTCATGAACACAGGAATCAGGATAACATTTATCTCACATCGGTGGAGTGTGGGGACTGGGATGCTGGAGACTGAGAAATTGGATGTAGTTGGATCAAGGTTCTGGCTTTTGTTGTGGGAAGTTCATTTCCCAGTGCTTATAACATTTATTAGAAATAGCCAACTGAACAACTAATAAGAGCAGGTTCTACCTTATTAGTGATAGATTGGTCATGGTTGATTCCAATTTTTCTACCTGGGGTCTATTGTCGAAACAGAAAAACTTATTTCTGAATTTCGCAAAGAATAGAAAGTGGTAGAAAGCACAGGGTCATGACAGGTTTGAATGCTGATTCTGTCCCTTATTGGCCATATGATCATAATAGAAGTTACCTAACCTCTTGGTTGCTTTGACTTTCTCATCTGTAAAATGGAGATGTATTTGTGCCCTCCCAGTAGTGTCATGATGAGAATTTACTAGGATCACACTTGTAAAATGTAATCAATTTAGCTTAGTGCCTGGGACAGGTTAAGTACTCAAAAAATGTTGTCTGATAGCATTATTAATAGTAGGAACAGTAATTACATATTATTACTTGGGCTAATGAGGTTACAAATGTAATTTCTCCTTTATTTAGTTCTGTCCTGATTCATGGGTCTTTTCCAGCTATCCTAGTCACTGTACTCTATTTTCCCTCTTAGTCCTAGGTTAGGCTTGAGGGCTCCCCCAGATCAACTTTGGAGAAGAAGGATTCTTCCCTGTTTGAACTGCACATCTCTTCCTTTGGCTTCTTGTTGCCACTAAATGGGCAGTCTCTGTGGGAATAGAATTAGCCAAAAAATCTTTGACTATATAAGGTGCTGGCAGATGCCTGCAATTTCTTATTTAGGCAACTCGGGTAATCAGAGAACTGAGAAGATGGGAAGGATGATATGGCTTTTGGCAACCTAAGTGTGGAAAATAAAAGTTTTCTGGTTGAAATGATTTCTTTCTATAGATATAATACTTTTAAAACCTGAAAAAGCTCATATAAGAGAGAAAAAAAGTATCTCTACCATATTTTTCTCTATGCCAATCACGAACAATGCTAAGTAGAAACTGGATTTTTTTCATCTAGTGATACAGCATCGATGTAAAGAGTTTAATAGATTCTATTCTTTCTGGTAACAGTTAAATTAGAGATGAAAAAACAATTCATTGGTAATAGAATTCTATAATTATAACTATACAATTATATAAAATTACAAATAAGATTTCTGTACTGAAGTTCTAATCCATGTACAGAATGGGATACTAATTACATTTTTTAATCTTTTGAGGTTCCCAAGTGAGAAAAAAAAATCATGTGGCAAAATGAAAAGGAAAACCAAATTATATATATATTTAAAATTAGTTCTCACAGTTGCTGGAATTTTATTGTTCCATTAAAAAAAAAAAATCCTGCATTAAGCTAAAAGATAAGAGTTTGCCCTTCCTGAAAAAGGTGAATAAAACAACTTCTAAACGGCAGTAAAAAAAAAAATAAACCATGTTTCATAGCCATTTTCCCATTTATTTGTAAAAATCCCAGTTAAGCTACTTCAAAAGAAATTTCAGGAGACCTCTGCCCTTGGCTGTATGCAATTTCAATTGAAAATCACTGTCAGTGATGCTTAAGGAACTATGGAGCACAGGAGATGTGTTCTGAGACAGGATGGGGATGGGAAAATGGCCCAGTCTTCAGAAAAGGAAAGAAGTTCAGACTCCACAGACTACAAAGTGGACAATTTGATATTAATACTGACAAAACTTCAGAAAAGATTGTCATCGTGAGCCCATAGAAAGGGAAGAGGTGATCATTTAAGTCTGAGTGAGATGAATAAGAACTCCCGTGAGGGACCTCACTTCCTTTTGATAGGGCCACTAGGCTGGCAGATGAAGCAACACCGGGTCTCTCCATGACTCTGCAAGTGGGTGGGAGGGCCAATGTGTTAGAACCCAAAATAGCTTGACAGGATAGAACAATGGGCCAAATCCAGCAAGATAAAAAAATAAAAGGGAGATATATAAAGGCTGCCCTTGGTTCCAGAAAATTAGCAACACAGACACAGGAGGGGTGGGCAGATTGCAAGACCAACTGATAGCGTTAAGCAGATTGTATCCTGCACACAGGCATCCTTGGCTGAGGGGGTGAATAGGGGCTGTGTCCATCCAGAGAGGGTGCCTCTTCCTAATTTGCAAAAAGTTCCATAGAGCATAAGAGTGAATACTTGAAAAAGTACAAGTTAGGGATTTTTAGTTAACTACGCAGTCAACGAATTACTGCTAGAGTGTGATCATCCAGATTGGGGAGGGCATTTCTTGAAGTACCGTGGGGCCAGAACAAGGGTGGTCAGTGTCCAAGCTGACCCAGATATATTGAGAGTAGGAAAAAAGGACAGTGCTAAATTGGAACATAACTAGAAGAGAGAAGTGAAAACTCTGGAAACCATGATCTCTGAGCAATAGTAAAGAGAAGAATGTTTAATTTGAGGAAGGGAAGACATAGGGGGCCATGATGGATTCCCCACTAGCAAATTAAGCATGAGCACAGGACCCTGGAAAGCAGGGCATCAGGGACCAAAAGGAAATTAAAGAATGGGGTTTTAAAAAGAATTTGGCATTTGAGATTAAAAAAAAACAATTTTTCATTATAAGACAATTTTGAACTAAATTTTCTTCCCTTATTTTACAATTCAGTGTTTTAAATTTTTGAATTACAAATCGCCTGAATGGCAGAGAGCCCCATAATCTTTTTTTAAATTATTTATTTATTATTTAAAAAATTTTTTTTATTATGTTAATCACCATACATTACATCATTAGTTTTTGATATAGTGTTCCATGATTCATTGTTTGCGTATAACACCCAGTGCTCCATTCAATATGTGCCCTCTTTAATACCCATCACCACCCATTCCCCCACCCCATCCCCTCTAGAACCCTCAGTTTGTTTCTCAGAGTCCATAGTCTCTCATGGTTTGTCTCCCCCTCCAATTTCCCCCCCTTCATTTTTCCCTTCCTACTATCTTCTTTTTAATGTATTATTTGTTTCAGAGGTACAGGTCTGTGATTCAATAGTCTTACACAGTTCACAGCACTCACCATAGCACATACCCTCCCCAATGTCTATACCCAGCAACCCCATCCCTCCCACCCCCCACCACTCCAGCAACCCTCAGTTTGTTTCCTGGGATTAAGAATTCCTCATATCAGTGAGATCATATGATACATGTCTTTCTCTGATTGACTTATTTCGCTTAGCCTAATACCCTCTAGTTCCATCCATGTCGTTGCAAATGGCAAAATTTCGGGTTTTTTTGATAGCTGCATAATATTCCATTGTATATATACACCATATCTTCTTTATCCATTCATCTGTTGGTGGACATCTTGACTCTTTCCATAGTTTGGCTATTGTGGACATTGCTGCTATAAACACTGGGGTGCACATACCTCTTAGGATCACTACATTTGTATCTTTGGGGTAAATACCCAGTAGTGCAATTGCTGGGTCATAGGGTAGCTCTATTTTCAACTTTTTGAGGAACCTCCATACTGTTTTCCAGAGTGGCTACACCAGCTTGCATTCCCACCAACAGTGTAGGAGGCTTCCCTTTTCTCCGCATCCCTGCTAACATCTGTCATTTCCTGACTTGTTAATTTTAGCCATTCTGACTGGTGTGAGGTGGTATCTCATTGAGGTTTTGATTTGGATTTCCCTGATGCCGAGTGATGTTGAGCACTTTTTCATGTGTCTGTTGGCCATTTGGATGTCTTTG
>NC_138376.1:103537546-103601633 GCF_054177405.1 Leptonychotes weddellii | reverse complement strand
GTGGATGAAAGACCTCAATGTGAGACAGGAATCCATCAAAATCCTAGAGGAGAACATAGGCAGTAACCTCTTTGACATCGGCCACAGCAACTTCTTTCAAGATACATCTCCAAAAGCTAGTGAAACAAAAGCAAAAATGAACTTTTGGGACTTCAAGATAAAAAGCTTCTGCACAGCAAAGGAAACAGTCAACAAAACAAAGAGGCAACCCACAGAATGGGAGAAGATATTTGCAAATGACACTACAGATAAAGGGCTGGTATCCAAGATCTATAAAGAACCTCTCAAACTCAACACCTAAAAAACAAATAATCAAGTCAAAAAGTGGGCAGAAGATATGAAAAGGCACTTCTCTGAAGAAGACATACAAATGGCTAACAGACACATGAAGAAATGTTCATCATCATTAACTATCAGGGAAATCCAAATCAAAACCACATTGAGATACCACCTTACACCAGTTAGAATGGCACTTTAAAAATACTTACTGATTGGGGCACCTGGGTGGCTCAGTCATTAAGCGTCTGCCTTTGGCTCAGGTCATGATCCCAGGGTACTGGAATCTAGCCCCGGCATTGGGCTCCCTGCTGCACGGGGAGCCTGCTTCTCCCTCTCCCACTCCTCCTGCTTGTGTTCTCTCTCTTGCTGTGTCTTTCTCTGTCAAATAAATAAATAAATAAATAAAATCTTTAAAAAAATAAAAAAACTTACTGATTGAATCTTTCTTCCTGTATAATTCTAGTTCATCTATATTGAAGAGTGCAAGGCAAGTTATTAAACACTAGCGTTTCATTCATCAAATCCTTTTTTATAATAGTCATGAATATTCTCTTTTATGACTTTAATTATTGCATTTGTAGGCTTTTGTTCCTTACAATTGTTTAATAAACTTTAAAAAAGTATAAAACATTTTACTGCAGACAATACCCTGTATGTTTCTCCTCGTTGTTGACTTATTATGCACCCTGAGCTCTCACTTAGATCACTCTTGTTCTTCAGCATTCTTATATGAGTGATGAAAGAAGAGTAATGGAAAAGCAAACCAGAAGATAAAGTGTCAGATGACAGGCCAATGGCTGATTGAGGATACACAGTCCTATCCATAGAGTAAGAGTTCAATACATGTTGAATGATGGAAAAAATATCCAGGGTTTTTGGATTTCAGTCCTGAAGAGTGTGCACTCACTTATATTAGGCTTTAAAAAAAAAATTATACGAGGCTTAGTAAGGCTGAAAGAGAAATCAAGTGTCTCTTTTTGGGAGCTAGTTCAGCCCCCAAACTGCAGAAACAGAATCATTTCTGCAGAAAAGAGAGCAACGCTTCCTACTCCGACTCTAGGTGCTGTCTTGCTGGACATGTTCTTAGAACGCCTGCACCAGCAGTTGAGTTGTCCTGGATTCTGATGTGCTTGGTATGACTCACAGGAAAAAAAAAAAAATCTATGAATTCTATATTGCTGCACGGGTTGCCAAGCATCAGAAGTTTGAGTTTATGTGTCAATTTCTGTAAGAATTATTTCTAGAAACCACAGAAATGAATTAGTCAATGCATTTCAAGTGAAAGTCCTTGAGGAAGCAGCAAGAGTTAACTAGTCAAGCCCAATTAAAATTCTTTTCAGGAAATAAATTCAAATCTTCTCCTGAGTTCATGGACAAACCACACAATTAAATGTTCAAGGCTCACTCACATGCGTTCTTTAGTGTTTGTAATGTAAAATTCTTCTATGCAGATTTTAAAAAGTTACTTTCTTGGGGTTGATCAGTGAGCCCTCACTGTACCAGGTACCACATTGGGTTTAGGGGTCCAAAGATGGATAAGAAGGTCTCTGTACTTGAGCTTACCCATTTAGCAGCATCACTATTAATGAATTTCATTGGTTTAAGTCAAATCTGTTAATAAAATACTATGTTCCAGGCAAGAGATGGCTTACAAAGTGAGTATGACCTAGGCATTCTCCCTAAGGTGTTTAATATCAAATGAGGGGGACAGACTTCTGAATATCTAATCATAATACCATATAGTCCGTGCTACAGTTGAGGTCAAGTTGCTGGAATGAGAGAGAAAATAACTCATCTTAAATTTATAGAAATTTTCCACTTCTAAATACAAGATTCCTTCTTGGCCCAGCATGTATAAAATATTTGGATGAAATATGTTTTAAAAAATGTTCTTTCAGTGCATTTTTTACTGGCAAAAAAATGGGGGGATTCCTTGAAGGCCAGAAAAAACATCTATAGCAGTTACAGAAGCTGACTTTTGCAGGGTTATTGGCACAAAACCCACGTTTTAAAAACACACAGGGGACATTTCTGGAAATTGATTAGGTGAATTTGGCCTTAAAGAAGATATCAACGGTTTTTGGAGAGTTGGTAACACACCTATCACATTTTCTTGCTCTAATGGGTTAGATCACTGAAAATCTATAAATTCAGAAATTTAAAAACATACTTGTAAATCAATCAAAGAAGAATTAATAGAAATTAGGAAATTCTAAGAAACGAATAATAGCAAGAATACTGTCTTCCAAAACCTGTGGGATGTAGCTAAGACCATGATGAGAAAGAAATCTGTAGACTTAAATGCTTATATTAAAAAAAGAAGAGTGGCGGGGTGCCTGGGTGGCTCAGTTGGTTAAGTGACCGACTTGATTTCTGCTCAAGTCATGATCTCAAGGTCCTGAGATGGAGCCTCACATGGGCTCTGTGCTCAGCGGGGAGTCTTCTTGAGATTCACTGCCTCTGTCCCTTCCCCCACGCTCTTGCACATGTGCTCTCCCTCTCAAGTAAATAAATAAATCTTTAAAAAGAAGAATGACTAAAAAATGAGCTAAGGATCCAAGTTGAGAAGCCATGGGGAAAAACAGACTCACCGAATAACCCAAAGAAAATTGAAGGGATAGAAACTGATGAGATACAAATGAAAGATACCTAGGAAAATATCAAGAAAAGTTTGTTTTTAAAAGAGTAAATAAAAATGGCAACTTTTGTTAGGATTTATGAGGAAAAAAGTAAAAAGAAAAGTCACAAATAGACCATACTGGCAATTTAAAAAGAGAATATTACTACACATGTAGAAGTACAAGAAAACAACTTTATGCCAATAAATTTTAAAACTTATGAGAAATAGGTATGTTCCTAGGAAAACAAAAATGATCAGAACAGACGAAAAAAATAAGACAAAACCTAATTTGTGCTGGAACCATTGAAGGAATTGAATTAAAACAAAACAAACAGCAACAACAACTTTCTGTGAGCCAAATCCTGGGGCAGGACTACTTTTATAGATGAGCTCAAGGTATGGGTATCTCTTGCTTTTCGCAAGTTCACATTATACCATTTAATTTTTTTAAAATTTTTTTATTGTTATGTTAATCACCACACATTATATCATTAGTTTTTGATGTAGTGTTCCATGATTCATTGTTTGTGCATAACACCCAGTGCTCCATGCAGAACGTGCCCTCTTTAATACCCATCACCAGGCTAACCCATCCTCCCACCCCTCTCCCCTCTAGAACCCTCAGTTTGTTTTTCAGAGTCCATAGTCTCTCATGGTTCGTCTCCCCCCGCCGATTTCCCCACCTTCATTCTTCCCCTCCTGCTATCTTCTTCTTCTTCTTCTTTTTTTTTTCTTAACATATATTGCATTATTTGTTTCAGAGGTACAGATCTGAGATTCAACAGTCTTGCACAATTCACAGCGCTCACCAGAGCACATACCCTGCCCAGTGTCTATCACCTAGTCACCCCTTTCCTCCCACCCCACTCCCCACTCCAGCAACCCTCAGTTTGTTTCCTGAGATTAAGAATTCCTCATATCAGTGAGGTCATATGATACATGTCTTTCTCTGTTTGACTTATTTCGCTCAGCATAATACCCTCCAGTTCCATCCATGTCGTTGCAAATGGCAAGATCTCATTCCTTTTGATGGCTGCATAATATTCCATTGTATATATATACCACATCTTGTTTATCCATTCATCTATTGACGGACATCTTGGCTCTTTCCACAGTTTGGCTATTGTGGACATTGCTGCTATAAACATCAGGGTGCACGTACCTCTTCGGATCCCTACATTTTATACCATTTAATTTTTATTAAAGCTCTACATTAGTATTTATTTTCACTAACTGAAAAAAATCTGAGGAGGATTTTTGCTTTTATGAAAAAAACTGAAAAGCGAAAATAGCTCTCAGCATTTGTTTTGCAGTGAACCCTTCTAGAGGTAGTGTGCGCCCCCAGCAGCGGGAGGGGCCCCTCCAATCTCCTTCCCCAGAAGTGACACTCAGCATCAAGTCGCCAGAGCTTCGAGCTGCATCTGTGAGCGTCTGTGCTTTATCTTGATTTATTTTGTGCATCCCTTAGCTAGATGTGTCCTAAGGTATCAGAGAAGCCTAAGAGAGTTTATTTTGGGGGGGCCTGAGAATGCTGAAAAAAATGTTCCATATAAAGTAATGGTAACTGCTTTTTCACTCTTTTCGACTTATGAAAGGTCTCGTAGGAACAGTCTGTTTTCAGATAGAAGGGAAACCTGTACAGGAAATTCCAAATTTAAACTCTTTCAGAGAACAGAAAAAAGCAGAGCACTCCTCAACTCATTTTATAGGTCTGTGGTAACCTTGGTACCAAAACCAGAGAAGGACAGTATGAGAAAAGAAAACTATGGGCCAAGTTGACAAACAAAATTTAGCCATAGATTAGGAAAAAAATCATGGCCAAGTTAGTTAGCAGGTCAAGGGTGTGTGGAAGGTGGGAGATCATCGTTATAGCCACAGAAAGATCATTTGGTGGAGTTACACACCCATTCATAGTTTAACAAATAAGCAAATAAAACTTTTTTGTGACAGGAAGATGATCATTATGTTAACTGGAAAACAATGAATCTAAAATATTTTATTTGTTTTTTATGATCTGGTAGCTAACCAAAAATGAGCTTGCTTTCTTCCTTAATAGGAGGACGAGGAAAAAGCTGTTAATATTTAAATATTTTTTGCCCTATTAAATACATAAATATGTGTGTTTATTTGTACAGATATAAATATATGCAATCATGCAGAGCTTTATTACGTAGTAGTAAAGAACATATGCTCTGGAGGAAGATTGCTAACTTAAAATCCTGGAATTGTATGATTTGGGGCAAATTTCCTAACCTCCCTGGGCTTCAGTTTTCTCATCTGTAAAATGGGTGAGGAAAATACCTCACTGGGTTTTGTGAGGGTTAAATAAGTAAATACATGTGAAGCATTAAAAAAAAAAAATGCCCAGCAGATGGTAAGCACTAAGTATGTATTAGGGACTATGGTGCCTTCTTTTTTCTTTTTTTTTAATACCAAAATATTAACATGATGATTTCTGTCCGGGCAGAAGAGTCATGGATGGTTTTTAAGTTCTTCTTGATGTTTTCCCCATATTTTCCAAACTTTTTACAATGCTTTTATAAACAGAGCTATTTTAAACACACACACACACACACACACACACACACACAGGCACGCACACACTGCTCACACACACCACCATAGCAGCTCACGCTCTTTGATCTGAGTTGGCTCATATACTTCCCTGGAGGCTTGGCTTGTGGCAGAACATCACTTCGGAGAGCTCTGCTCTCACCCCGGGTACCCCTGCTGCTTCTCCTGGGACAGGAGAGTTGACGTGTTGTCTCTAACCACATGTATGATCACCCCGTAGCTGTCCACTGTGAACAATAGTGACTCCAGAGGAAGGGAAAAGCTCTTTGTCATCACGTTGAGACAAAAGGGCATCAGAATCATGCAATGAACTTCCTAACCAAGGATGTTCAGACTCTGCCCCTGGAGACTGTGACTTTAGCAGGTCAGAGTGGAGCTTACAGATTAGTGATGCTGATAGGCGCCTGGGTTGTGAACAGCTGCTTTATTCCGTTTTCACTCAGCCTTTTCCCACATCCTGACACAGACAGCTCTGGGCGGGTGAATTTTAATGGTATGCAGCACTTCCCAGTTAATTTCAAACATATAGATAATGCCCACTCATTCATTCCAAAAAATGGATTGGCTCAATGGTTCAGGAAATGTTCTAGGTTAGAAAAAGGAGACATAAAGGGGAACCTAACAACATTCCCCATTCTCCTAAGTTTAAGTTTTCATATAGGCAAGCAGAAAACAGGATAAGTACAGAGTATAATTAAGTGTTCTTAAAAGAGGACATAAACAGGATGATATGACAGAGTAACGGGAGAGGAGGCTTTAGAGAGGTGAGCAGGGACAGCTTTGCGGGGCCAGTGACATTTCAGTGGAGGCAAGGGGAATGAGAGGAAGCAGATTATGCTCAGAATAGAAGCGAATGTTTTCGATGGAGACACAACAGCCAATGCTGTGCATCAGAAAGAACCCGGCATCATGTTCAAGGTTAGTGTGTCTGGAATATAATGTGTAAGAGACAGTGGTGCAAAGAAGATGCTGGAAGGGTAGATGCATAGGGACTTGCCATCCAGGCCAAGGAGTTTGGGTTTTTTCCTGAGGGGAGGAGAAAACCACAGAAGTCTTTCAAATGGGGTAGGGTGGAGGTCAGGTAGGAAATAGTTGTTTTCAAAGATCACTCTGACTTCTCTATGGAGATGGATTGGTGGAGGATAACAGCAAAAGCAAGGAAAGACACGGGAGGCAGTTGTAATAAGGTAGGTGACAGATGAGGACAGCTTGGATTGGGGGTGCCGAGGAGATGGCGAGAGGCCAACCAAGCTGGGGACTCTTGGGAGGTGGAAGGCAGCTAGGGTATTTGTGGTAGATCCGTGGCTTCTGATTGGCTGTGGCAGACGCAGATCAGACCACTGGTTCAAAAGCCACTGCAGCGGCTCCCGCCCATGGGTAAATGTGAGAATGCTGACTAATCTCAAGGGTTCAAAAGACAAGTTCCCATTTGTCCTTTGACCCTTAGACTAGTTCTACTGTGGCTGTTATAAATACCCTGATGCTTTCAAAGGGTGACATGCTGTTTATGCCCAAGGGTCGTTCTTCAGCTGCTGAGCTCCATATTCCGGGGAACATTTAGGGCTCACGTGATTCCTCTCCTGTGTCAGAGGTAGGATAGGTCTAGGCTGCATCCATCCCCATGAGGTCTGCTGTGAGATTCAGGGCAGGCCCCAGAGTCCACAGGGCCTCTGTGGAGTGACTTAGTTCCACGCCGAGGAAACACCAAAGAGTCCCTACCCCACCTGAACCTGTGGGCCTCGCCCCTGGTGAGGTCCAGAGTTAACCTGCTTCTCAGAGGCTTTTTTTGAACTGGAGCCAATCTGAGTCTGGGTCAGAGTCCTCTGGTCAGAGTCCTCCATCTCTCTACACTCTTCCTCTACATGACTATAGTCTCTTTGAGTTCACTCAAACCCTGCTCAATTCCTGGGCCAGCTCCAGAGAATCTAGGGCTGCTCAGGAATCCGGGAGGGGGGGGGAGGGGGTTGGGGGGGAGGGGGTCGGGGGGGGAGTGGTTTGGAAGGGAGGGCTAGGACAGTGGCTGTAGGCAAAAGCAGGAATAGAGATAGAAAATGCTCCCCTTCCCCATTTCCTGTAAGGGGAAAATGGTGAGACAGTGCATAACCTACAGCTCTCCTACCGGGTTTGTGGGTAGGACATGGTGAGAATGTCCGATTACACAGTCTTCAAGAAAATGTGAAATAAACCAGTGCGTTAGTCAATTGACACACCTACTGCCCTCAGCATTAGGAAAGATATTTGTATTTTGCGAGCATATGAGATATAGGTTATGGGAGTGCTCCCAAGGGTATGATTCAGATTCTTTATCTCATCTGCAAAACTCTTTTATAAAGGACTTAGACCTTTATGTCTATGGCACTGTGTGAGGGGTCAGAAACAAACTCAGAAGCAATTGAAAGATGTGAGAGCTGTAGCCGTATGTGTTACCACTTTAAAATATCAAACAGTATGTGGATCGATGCAGTGAGAATGGTAAATACTGTGTAAAGAACTCATTTGGGTTCTCTTGAAAAGTGAGCTTCAAAACAACACATCAGGGGGCGCCTGGGTGGCTCAGTCGTTAAGCGTCTGCCTTCGGCTCAGGTCATGATCCCAGGGTCCTGGGATCGAGCCCCACATCGGTCTCCCTGCTCGGCGGGAAGCCTGCTTCTCCCTCTGCCACTCCCCCTGCTTGTGTTGCCTCTCTCGCTGTGTCTGTCTGTCTGTCAAATAAATAAATAAAATCTTAAACAACAACAACAACAACAACAACACATCAAGTATGAGCCATCTAATAACAAACTAAAAAACTGGGTGTTCACTAAATCTAAGAAGTATAAGACAGTCCAGTGTCAAAAATGTTAATGTGTGAAACCATATGCATTTTTAAAAATCAATAAACATTTTTATAAATGCTTTCTCTAGTTGTTTTTAAATAGATGTTTTTAAGTGCATAAGGTGTCAGAACAATATGCCCTAAAATGTGAAGAGAGAAATACTATACTTAAAAATGTTAAGGTACCGCTGGGAGAGGGGAGTGGGGTGGGATAGATAAAGGACCCTAAACACATATTTTTTATTCTCTATATTTTGATATTATTTGAATTTTTTACATTGAGCATGTATTGAGATTGTGTGTGTGTATGTGTGTGTATAAATGACACTGGTCCATATGGGTGATTTGTTAGTTAAAAAAAATATTGTGTATGGGACAAATAGCCTAATAGATCCTGATTTTTTTAAGCACAGCAAACATAATTCAGGGAAGGCTAAAGAAATTCTCTGTTTGTGCTGCAACTGCACATTCCCACTTGCTGTGAAGTAAACCCAACCTTCCTGCCGGGCTCTGTTGATTCAGCTTTGCCTTCTGGAGCAATCTAGCATTAACAGCCTGAATGGAATAATGCTGCTTTGGTCAGGGGCGCTGATGGTAGCAAGGTTTGTGGTATATGGTGTTAATTACATTCTTTCCATAAAATAGCAGCGTTCAAGTACGGAGCTGGGTGGAAATGGACGAACATGTGTGGTAGCCAATATTCAGGATAAAGGTAATTCCCTTGGATTTCATCTGTTATCTCTCATGGGAGAGGAGAGAATCTGGATTCAGGTCAGGAGGCAAAAGGTTTGTGGGCGAGGGAGAACACCAGGTAGGCAAGGCCGTAAAATCTGAGAAGTGACTGTCTCATTATTCATGAGGCCTGCAGCTTCTGAGAACATTCTGTACCATGTGCACAGTTGGCTTAGTACAAATTCCAAAGCCATTTTGTATTATCGTTTAGAATCTCCTTTTTAGAGGAGGTAGATAAGTAAGCTGATAGTTAAACATTTGTAAACCAATACATTCCAAGGAAAGCCACCCATGGTCCACGTGGCCAAAGGCCTTACAGTGCTTTGGAGTCCGTGTTGAAAGCAGCGTTCTCCAGTCTCCTGGAAAAGAATATTCATTCACTTATTCATTCATTTCTTCATTTGTTCGAGAAATGACTTATTGTGTTCCTCCTACATGCCAAGCACTGTGCCCAGAATATGGACTGATGAAAACACATAGAGAATCCCTGCTCTTGTAGAGTTTACATTCTGGAGGAGTTGACAGATAATGAACAAACAAAAAAGAAATAATTACAGATTATGGCAATGCTATGAAGGGCATGACCAGGGTGACATGACAGAGAGTTAGGGGGAGTGGAAGTGAGGGGCATATCTTCATATAGTTCGTGGTGCCAGCCAGGCCTCTCTGGGGAGGCATCGTTGGATCTTATTGCTGAAGGGGGACAGGCAGCAGTGGGAGCTGAGGGAAGAACCCTTCCCCGAGGGGCAGGAGACCTGGGTCAGGTGCGCTCTGCCCTCTCTGGCCTGGAGCCTCTGTTTCTGGAAGGCTCCCACCCTCTCTGGTCAGTCTTTTCATTTGCAAAAAGAGCAACCTGTTCCTCAAGGAGGAAGCCATTGGTCTGGAAATCCAAATAATTATGAATCTGTTAACTGAAGAATAATAACTTGTATGTGAAAGTACTTTGCAAACTGTAAAGAATTTTCAAGTATTACCTCCATTTGATCTTCTTAATAACTCTGCTAAGTAGGTCAGATAAGGATTAAAATTAGTTGGATACTGGCAAGTCTGGCTACATGATTTGCACTTCCTGGTGCAAACTGAAAAAAGCAGGGCCCGTTGTTCAGAAATGATTAAGAATTTTAAAAGGGCAACAACAGAGGATTAAACCATTAAACTTCTGAGCGCAGAGCCCTGCATGACTGGACGGGTTGTGTGCTCACAAAGGCCCCAGATAAGACATTATCATCAGCTGTAGTGGCAGCAGGGTGGGGAGGACCTGGCGTGTCATTTTTTTGTTGCTTTTATATCCAGGGTCCCTGCTTCTGCAAAATAGCAAATTGTCAAATTCTGGTTTTTCTTCATGTAACTATACCACTGAGTTTATTCCAAGGATTCTGTCTGGTCTGTTTCTTCATTTGGTGTTTTCGACCCTCTTTCAATAATTCAAAAATCTGGGAGACCACCTAAAGGGCCAATATATCCTCCAAAAATCTGTAGCAGTCGAGCTGTTTTGATGCAAGTTGTCTTGAGAAAAACGACTTTTGTGCAGTCAGAAGATCATGGTTTGAAATAAGAACGCCTACATGAGTCCTGACCCTGCCATTTAATATTTGTGTGACCTTGAGTAAATGACTTAGTCTCTCTGAACTGTAGTTCCTCCTGCAAAATTGAAATATCCCTTTATAAATGTGTCCGGGTTGTTGGTAAGGATTCAGTGATCATTCCCAGTGGTCTGCAATATGTGGCAAACGTAGCAAATGGTTCTTTGGGGGTTTTCTGTCTGAAGGCTGATAGGACTGACATCTCGCTGGCTGGCTCCAATTGTTAATGGGAGATGTCATTTTTGACAGGAGGCATGTGCTCTTGCTGGTTATTAAATATTTTGAACATCACCCTTCACCCTTGAATGGTAGGAAGTATACTATACTGGTTTGCAAAAGAATGGCAAGTTTGTAATTTTATTTAGTATATTAATAACATCTCAGTGGGAAGACATGATTTATTTCATTTCGTTTCGTTTCATTATTTCATTTCATTTCATTTCATTTCATTTTAGAGAGAATGCAAGTGCGATCTCATGACACTGAGATCATGACCTGAGCTGAAATCAAGAGTTGGACGCTTAACCCACTGAGCCACCTAGGTGTCCCCAACATGATTTTTTTTTTTTTTTAGGTGAGATTCATGTAACATAAAATTAACCATTTTAAAGCGAACACTTCAGTGGCATGTAGTACATTCACAGTGTCTGTACAACCTTTATCTTTATCTATTTTAAAATGTTTTCATTACTCTAAAAGGAAACCCATGCCCAGTGAGCAGTCACTCCCGCATTTCTCCTTCCCCTCAGCCACTGGCTACCATTAATATGCTTTCTGTCTCCCTTTACCTATTCTAGATATTTCATATAAATGGAACCTACAATATGTGATCTTTTAGGTCTGGCTTTTCTCACTTAGCCCGATGTTCTCAAGGTTCATGGTGTTAACAAGCATATGGATCAGTATTCATTTCTTCTTGTGGCTGAATAATAGTGCACTCTATATCCATGCCACAATTTGTTTATATATTTATCTGTTGATGGCCATTTTTAAAAAATCTTTTGGCTGTCATGAATAATGCCATGAACATGCATGTGCACATATTTATTTCAATACCTGTTTCAAATCTTTTGGGTATATACCTAGGAGTAAAATTGCTAGCTCATTTAGTAATTTTATGTTTAACTTTTGAGGAAGAAGACATGCAATTTTAAGCCAAATATTTAATCATAAAGACTATTTTTCTTAAATAAAAATAGATAATAGCAAGAAAACACTTCCATTCATTTTTTCCATCTTTCTATTCCAACTGTTGGTTATTGAGCTGCTGTTGCCTTTGGGTTGACTGATCAAAATTGAGGACTTGGACTCCAGAGCCCCTGCTTTTGATGGAGAACCTGCCTAGCAGAGAGCTTGAATAAAATACGAAAATGTTAGCTGTCAATACTAGAACGTATTAGCCAAATTGCCTGTTGTGCCTCCATCTTTGACTGTCTGTTATGTGACCTTATTGCTTTTAATAATCCCTCGGTCAGTCTAGTGAAGAGAACTATTAGCCAAGGTTGATTATCATCACTGAAATGGGAGTCAATGAAAGAAAGTGAGTCATGCACTAAAGTGATTTTATGATGCTTATGAGGGAAGGGTAAATCAAATGTACAAATCTAAACTACAGGGAACATTTGAGTGCTGAATCATACGTCTAAGTGGAATATATTTTATAGCATATCCTTAACATAATTGTCCCACTGCTTTGGTCAGAGTGTTCTCTTCCTGAAGGCCCGGCAGTGACCTCTCCAAACACATCGAAGGAAACCTAGGGCACTTCAAATGGAGGCCACCCATGTTGGGAAAAAAGACAACAGGAAGGGAAGAGAGAGCAGTAAAGTCACATTTCTACTTGAGTTTCATCAAGAGCTAGCTCACATCCTGCAGTTGGTGATTTTCCCTACAATTCATCCATGTTAACAAACTTGAGCACAGCAGCCTCAGGAAAGCAGCATGCAGAGTTCTTGGGAATGAAGTGACCAAAGAGAAAAGACTGTGCTTCTCCTGCCCCATTGCCACCAACCTGTGTTTATCCTGGATGGGTTTTCACTGTTGAATCCTAGATGTCCTTATGCCTTCCTCACTTATTTGTTTATTCATTGATTGAATTAATGATATGATTTGTAACTCTGCCCCAGGTACTATTTCTAATGTTATGTGGAATATAGACATGAATCAGAATGAACTCTGTTCTCAAGAAGATTGCAGGATTGGAGGAGAGATTAGGCGTGGAGGATGCCTACAACCTTACCCTGCTGAAGGAGGTATAAGGTAGGGGTCAGAGTACAGACTGTGGGTCTAGACTGCCTCGGCTGGAAACCTGCTCCACCTTGGCAGATTTACTTACTATCTGTATCTTAGGTCCTCATCTATAAAATGGGGAGAATAATAATAGCTACCACATAGGACTGTTTTGAGGAGAGCCCTGGGATTAGTGTTGGTGCTAGGTAAGTGCTACACAGGAGTTTCCTAAACAAATAAGAGACAAAGATCCTAACTGAGAAATAACCGAAGTGCTCTGGGAGTTCAGAGACAGATGTGTGTACTGGGAGCCTCGAAGTCTCGTGGCAGAGACGACTCTGAGGTAGTCTTTGAAAGCTCAGCTGAGCTCTCTGTAGCATGGTCTTTTCAGAACATCTGAATCAGTGCTCAAGCAGTAGATAAGCAGGACTTCGCCCAGATTCCTCTCTGCATAGCTATTAGAGTTTGATATACAACCGACTCCTAAAACATGCTTTCTCTTAGCATTTGTTTCAGAGTGGGGGAGGGGCAGAGGGAGAGGGAAAGAGAATCTCAAGCAGACTCCCTGCTGAGCGCAGAGCCTGATGCAGTGCTCGATCTCATGACCCTAAGATCATGACCTGAGCCGAAACCAAGAGTTGGAGGCTTAACCGACTAAGTGAAATAAGTCAGTCATTGAAAGACAATTATCATATGGTTTCACTCATATGTGGAATATAAGAAATGGTGCAGAGGATCATAAGGGAAGGGAGGGAAAACTGAATGGGAAGAAATCAGAGAGGGAGACAAACCATGAGAGACTCTTAAGTATGGGAAAGAAACTGAGGGTTGCTGGAGGGGATGTGGGTGGAGGGATGGGGTAACTGGGTGATGGGCATTAAGGAGGGCACGTGATGTGATGAGCACTGGGTGTTATACGCAACTGATGAATTGTTGAACACTATATCTGAAACTAATGATGTACTTTCTGTTGGCTAATTTAATTAATTAATTAATTTATTTATTTTTTTTAAAGATTTTATTTATTTATTTGACAGAGAGAGAGACAGCGAGAGCAGGAACACAAGCAGGGGGAGTGGGAGAGGGAGAAGCAGGCTTCCCGCCGAGCAGGGAGCCCGATGTGGGACTCGATCCCAGGACCCTGGGATCATGACCTGAGCCGAAGGCAGACGCTTAACAACTGAGCCACCCAGGCGCCCTGTTGGCTAATTTAATTTAAATTAAAAAATGCTTTCTGAGGACACTGAGAAAAAGAATTATTTCTTACATAAGGGTTAGTTACTTGTCCTTCAAATAATCAAGCCACTATTTGCTTGACTTTGAGCAAGTCACTTGACCTCTCTGAGATTTGGTTTATCCATTTGGAGTAGAAAAGATCTAGACTCAGTAAGTGTTATGACTTTTTAAAAACTAACTCTAAACTATTGTGATTATTAGGAGTATTGTTATGAGTTTTTGACTTGTAAACATCATTCACAGTATTTATAAAGAGTTGAGTTTTAGCAATTGATTTCTCTCTGAAGTTTTATGTTATAGAGTCTTTTTTCTTTTTTTTTTAAAGATTTTATTTATTTATTTGACAGAGATATAGCGAGAGAGGGAACACAAGCAGGGGGAGTAGGAGAGGGAGAAGCAGGCTCCCCGCTGAGCAGGGGAGAATGACCTGAGCCGAAGGCAGACGCTTAACGACTGAGCCACCTAGGCGCCCCTATGTTACAGAGTCTTGAAAGGAGCTTTTCAAAACCATAAGACTGCCAAAAATTCTATTTGACCGACAGTGTTTATAGTATCTATGCCCATATTTACAAATTCCATCCTTATCCACCCACCCACCCTTTTGCCTATCTGCTTTTCCCCATTTTGCTAGTTATGGAAAAACAGCTAGCTTACTACTGCAGAAAAGCCACAGTTCTTTCTACAAATACCCAAATCTCTAAAGGGATTAGACTTTTTTTCGCTGTACTTTGATCTTCCATACTTCTTATGGATCCATATGCTATATGGCTCAAGGAAAATAATAGAACTTTTGTTGGTTTTCATAGGCTTAGAAACCATCATTGCATGTTGGAGCATCAGTGTGTCCTTTAGTCAGGATACAAGACACATGTTGTAGTTAACAGAATCCACTGGACCTAGGTTAAGAGAAAAGGACTTAATTCAAGGAATGAGAAGAGCAGAAGTAGATTCTAGATTGAGTTTTCAGGCACCACCACTGAATTGGCCTCCCGAGGTAGTTTCTGCCTTTAAGAGAGTAAGGAAGCTAGGACACAACAAACAAATAAACAAACATCCTGAAACTATAACCGCCAGCTCAAGGAATACTCCGCTCTGCTGTAATGGGCATTGTCAAAATGGATGCTGCCCTCTCCCTACTCCCTGCCTCTCAACACCTACAGAGGGACCAGACATTGGGACCTGTACTTATTTGCCAGGGCTGCTCTAACAAAGTACCAAGAACTGGGTGGCTTACACAAGGGAAATTTATTGTCTCACAGTTCTGGGGGCTAGAAGTCTGAGAGCAAGGTATTGGCAGGGTTGGTTCCTTCTGAGTGTTGGGAAGGAGAATCTGTTTCATGTCTCTCTCCTAACTTCTGTGGTTCATCAGCAATCTTTGGCTTCCTTGGCTTGTAGATGGAGTCCTCTGATCTCTACTTTCATGTTTACAGGTCTTCTCCCTGTATGTGCATCTATCTCTGTGCCAAATTTTCCCCTTATAATCATTTGGATTGGACCCACCTTAATGACCTCATCTTAACTTGATGATCTGCAAAGATCCTATCTCCAAATAAAGTCATACACAGGTACTGGGGGTTAGGATTTCAACATTTGGGGGGACACAATTCGGCCCATAACAAGACCTCTGTAACAGTTGCTGTAGAAAAGACCCCAAACCCAAATGCCACCACTGCAAGGATGCTCCTAGAAATAGCAGAGGTGGTGAATGGCCTCAATGTGGTGAGGCTCACCTCTGCCTTCCAACTCTTGCATGGTTAGGTCTGATCGGTGGAAGCTAGGCTTTGGAAGGAACTAGAGCTATAAAAAAAAATCTGGAAAATGTCAAGTGTCTTCAGCTTTTTGGTTTCTGGGATGTTAGGGATGGTGGAAAGGAGATGGATAGGCTAAAATGGGGCTGAATGAGTCAATCTGTATTATCTTCCAGTCAGTGAAATGGAGACTGTGAGAGATGTTATGAAGACTGATGGAATCACGAGCGATGGAGTTAAACAACAGAATCATTAGTTGGTAGTGAATTACTACTTTCTGTCCCAGGACGGGATTTATGAAACTTCCTTTTCAACTACCATGAGCAATTTATTTGTGGACTAGGAATTGTAGGTATTTAAAAGGGCAAGTGGTTTATTCTCTTCTTTCTAGCAAGATTATATTTAGACCCAATATCTTTGAAATCTTTCAGAGCCTGGGGGGAATCTCATATTTAAGTATAAAGGGAGGAAAAAGGAATAAAGGAAAACCTGACATATGCTGGGCTGGTTCATTGTGTCTACCCACCTGGTCTTCTCAGTGACAAATCTTAGGAACATCTTCATGCTTCCCTTTTTCTCACTTTCTAGCCCAATTTTTTTCATCGCTAAATCCTAGAAATTTTGCCCTAAAATGAATCTCAAATTTGGCCACCCTGCTTCATCCCATGGCCACTGTCTGAATTTAGTCCCTTGTCACCTCTGGATGGTGTTTGTAATCACCTGGCATTCCCCACTCTGGATTCTCTCCCATTCTTTCTTTCATACTGTTGCCAGAGTTCTTCTTCCTACAGATTGGATTTGGCTATGTCCTACCCACTTCCTATGCCGCTGCTATCCTAATTGCTGTTATTAACCATTGTAGAAGCAAACACTTGTTCTTTTGATTTTATAATTTTCTTGAACTTTTCCCTCAGCTCCTGTTATATTTTTAACTGTTTGTTGGATATCCTTTTGTATCTTGAGCGCTGAAGTGACCTGCTTCAAATTGAATTGTCATCTACTAATCTCCTCTCTGAAGATCAGGGAGGCAGCATGGTCAAGCCCTGCTGGAGGTCTGCTTCTGGATTGCAGACTGTGGGCTTCTCGCTCTGTCCTTACATGGTGGAAGGGGCTAGGGAGTTCTGTGGAATCTCTTTGGTAAGACCCACAATCCCATTCATGAGGCTCTATCCTCATGACCTAATCACCTCCCAAAGGCCCCACCTCCTAATACCATCACACTGGACATAGGATGTCAACATGTGACTCTTGGGGGGGGTGGCTACAAACATTCCGACCATAGTAATGGCACTATCAACCTATCCCAATGACAGGAGTCTTCAGGAGACCACAGGACAACTCCACTTCACCTTGGGCTGGCATCTTGTGGTCCACAGCTCTTCTACGCTCTGTATTCTTGTGTGAATCTCAGTATAACTTGGCCAAGTACACATTCCCTTATGCTATCCAGTCTAAATCTTCACGTTTCCTGTCTTCCAAAGCCCACACCATCCTTCCCTCTTCCAGGCTTCATTGAGAGCATTATTCTTTCAGTCTAGACCAGCCTCTTCGCATTCTGCAGGTTTCACTTTAGAATAACAGATGACATTGGCCTTGTGTTGATTCTAAAAAGATACAGGCAGCAGATGTAGAGCCTTCAACTTCAATCTTACTTAGCCCTAAAGACCAAGAGGAGGATTCAAAATCTGCTTGTGTGTGTGTCCGTGAGTATGCACATAACCTTGAGAGAGCTTGAAAAACAAGCCGAATTGCTACAAATTGCCCCTAGTTCAGTTTTTAGGTTTGGATGAGCCTCTATGTAATCATTCATAACTAAAATATATAAATTATATTTTATTTCCTGATCGCATAGCATGCAGTAAAATAAGGAAAAATAATTACAGGCTAGTACTTCTTTTCTTTACTTGAAAGGCTTTGTTTTAGGTCTATTCAAGGACTGAGTCCTAGAAAGGGCTTTATTCTGATCGGCTCACAGACAGCATAGCTTTAAAAAGAAAAAGCTGAATTAAATTCTCCTGTTACTGAAATTCCTCCCTTTTTTTTTTTTTTGTTTACTCGTGGCAGTGTCCAAACCATTCTTAAATTATAAGGCATATGATAGGAACTTAAAACCTTCCTTGCAATTCTAGTTCATTTTATTTCTATGGTTATCGTTAAGATGAAAAGGCTTTACAGACTCTTCTAGGATAACACCTCATCAGCCTGAGGAATAATACTAATTTTTATCTACCTAAAGTTAGAGGGAAGAATGTAATTGATGGCCCAAAGTGCATTTGAGGCCATGGTTTAGAGGGTTTTTATCACGCTTACCCATCTCTACTTGCTGACATTCTACTTTTTCAGCCTCTTTGAAATGTCTCATTCATCATAAGGGCTTTCCTGGTCCCAACAAGCCAACCGGTGGGTTTCTTTCTCCTCCTCCCCTTTTTAGATCTTTCTTCCTACTTTTATCATACGTTCATGTTTTAGTCTGTACTGTAGTTACTGGGCGCACACAGGGCGTAGAAAGGAAAGCATAGACTCTGAAGGTTGGCAGGTGGGAGCTCAATTGGGATCATGTCACTTGGATTGTATGGCTTAGATATATTGCCTCCTCCACTAAACCTTAGTCTCCGCATCTTTAAAGTGGGGATAATAGTACCTGTTTTGCAGGGCTGCCGTGAGAATGAAAAAGAATATTGTGTGTCTAGCACGTGGAGTCCCTCCAGAGGTGCACCTGTTATCAGTGGTGGTAGGAGTCACGGCTTTGCCTGCTTCATTTCTTGTAGGGCACACAACTCTGTCCTCTGTTTCCCTGAAGGTTTCACAGAGGCTGGAAGCACCCTGAACACGGGTGCTGGAGAAACTTTTGTTGAATTGGAAGAAATTGGTCTTTCCTCCCAAACAAACATTATTCCACATCTTCTATAGCTTCTTTTTTTTTTTTAACTACACATTTATTTGTGTTATGGCTGTATATAGCGAGCGGCATCACTAATTATATCGTGAAATTTGAATATTTGGGATTATGAAATTAGATTACTGTAAGATACTTAAAAGTAAATCGTATCTGTAGATGGTTAGAAGCAGAATATGAGTGGTATGTATGCATAAGTGTGGGCATTTCTGTGGGTGTGTACCCAGAATTGGAAGTTTGCTGTCACTCAGTCTTCACGGCCTGTGTGGGCAGCCCCCGGTCTCTGAAAACAGCCATACAGAGAAGTCTTGCAAGCAAACTGTGCAAACACTTGTCAGTTTTCATCCTTTATGAAGACGAAATCTCATCTACAAAAAATATGGGTTTCCCTGACTGCGTTCTCCCCGCGGATCTTTTGGTCAAATTTCTGTATTGGGGGAAAACACACAGTTGCCACTATAGATTGAAATAAAATATATTATTTGCCCTTTGTAAATGGAAGGTCATGAATTCCAAACATTTCTCATCCATACACTTACTTTCCTTGGCGGGGGAGGGTTCTGCACGCTCCCGCACGCTTTGCTGCTGTGCATATCACAGAACCAACATCAGCCTCCTTCCCACCCAGCCTGCCTGAGCCTCCTGCAGTAACATCATTGCTCCACTGGCTGCCCTTTCCTGCCGCAAATGTGTCAACAGAGAATACATACCAGCAGCAAAGACTTTTAGGAGGATACTGAATACTATAGTTAGGAATTCTAATTTACATTGAATCTTTCAAAAGCAGAACAAGTAGCAATAAAAACAAAGACAATGGGTCAAGGTTCTGAGGCCCAGAGTGCCAAAGGGCAACAATCAGAGAGTCTAGAAATGAGGGAACCAAACTTCTGAGTAAAATCTAGGTTTCTGGAAGAGGTCTGGTAATTACTAACACATCTTGGGAAAGGGGAAAAGGCTGGAAACCTGTATTTGGTCCTCAGCTGTTGATTCGTTCGTTCGTTCATTCATTCATTCATTCATTTAAAAAATCTTCCTCTTTCTCTGCTAGGAATGTGCCATATTCTCTAACAAAGGCCACAGATGATCATAAAAGGCTCATCATGTGACAAAGACCTATTCCAACTCTCACAAGCTTCCTCCTTACATTTCACCATCAGATCCACATGCTGGTTCTTTCCCTAATCCTCTATTTTAGGAGTACACTATCTGATTTTGGCAATCCTCCATAGCAGGTGGAACCTGTAGCTCTCAGCACTGGTACCCTTTTATACATATGTATGCAGTTATGTTTCATATAATCAAAGAATTTTAAGACCGAAGGTCATGAGGTTTTCACCACACAAGAACTTTTGAAATTTCTCAAAGCAACCTCAGCAGGTCCTCTCTAGATTCTTTTCCATAACCTAAGTGCTTCTTTTCATTGATTCTTACTAACATTTAAGCCTATAGTTTTAGCATTTCAAGATCTTGTTAAATCTGGCCTGCCCCTTGACATGTAGGCTATTCTTCTCAGTTTGAATCACGTGCATATTTGCTCAATCAGTATTTATAGTTCTCTTTGAATTATCCAATTTATTACGAATCAACTAATTGTGCTATAATGTAGCTGGTTCTGTGAAGATATGGAAAAAGTGGCCAAATTCCTTTAAAAATTTATGCCACATTTATAGCATTTCTAAACTGATACTCTAATAATTTTACCAACCATGAGACTGGTTGGCCATGACATACTCTTGGTCAACTCGTGGGAGATCTCTTTGGTTGGTACTTCCTTTTCTAAGTTCTACACATCACCTGTTTAATCAACCTACCTTTCTAGAACTTTGTTGAAGATTGATGTCAAAATCATTCATCTGTAATTCCTCAAAGCTGCCTTTTTAAAAAGTTGGGACCTTTGTCCATCTCTAGGATTCCAACATTTCTTTTATTTCTATAAATGCAGAAATTACTAAAATTGGCCTTTCAATCAAAATGTGGATCCTCTCAGAAGCTTGAGGTAGTTCTTCTGAGCCTGGGAACTTGATTTTGGATAAATATGGCAGATTTTAAAATGCATTCATTATTTCCTCCACTATTTTGATTCCAAGTCCTTGCTATGTTTGTTCTACACTTTCCAGTTTGAAAATACTCTCTAAGGCAGAAACGAAATAGGAGAGACATATTTTGCCATTCCTTGTCTGTTAATTTTATACCATCTGCCAAACAATGGACCCATCTCTTTTGTTTTTAAAAAAAGCTTTTGCTTGCCCTTGGCAATTTGCACAAACGCTTCTGGCCTTTAGACTTTTATCTCAAACTGTGCTGTATTTTCTCCCCACCCTACCTTCCTTACAGGCACTTTTTTCTTCTATATTAGGTACTGGTACTTTTAATACTAAACTCTTCGGGAAGCTTCTTGCGAGGGGCCCGAGTGTTTGCACAGTTCCATCACTAGCAATTCTTGTGCCTTTGGCTGACTTGCTTGATCTCTCGGAAATTTAGTTTCCTCATCTGTAAAATGGGGAAGGAATGCGTTACTTACAAAGTAGTTGTGAAGGTCAAATAGAATGGTAACTGCAAAAGCTTTTGGTAAGCTCTAAAGCACTGTCAAAAATGTAAAGCCTTGTAATCTGGGGAGCTGAATAGTACTTTATAGAAGCAATTGAACATGGCCTATTAATACTGGAAAGGAGCTGGGGTTCATCTAGTCCAATCCTCTCCATTAATAGATAAGCCAATACTGATTTGGTGAAGGAACTTGCCAAAGCTCCCAGTCGGAGGCAGCATGGGAGAGAGCTTAACACACTGTGGAAGATGACTTGTTATCTCAACCGTAGCTGTGCTGTACAAATCTAAGACCTTGGTTCTAGTCCTGGCGTTGCCCCTAAATAATTATGACTTCCTTAGAGCGGAGCTTGGAATTATCCTACCTCGTCCACCACTGCCCATTGCAGACGTAGCCATTCACTGTGACTTCCTCCTGTTACCTCACGTTCCTTCTTAACGAAGTGTCACAGATAGCATGACCAACCTTCCTGACACAGCTTTACCTGCTTTTAGGTTCTTCTTTTATATTCTGTTGAGGCTCATTTGTTGTTCTATGGTCCGAAGCTTTTGTTGTTGTCATTGGTTTGCTGTCTGCCATGAAGTGGCAGACTAGTTCAAAAGCCTTCAGTGACATTAATAAACAAAGCATGGGAAATGTAAGCTGTAGGGGAAGGCTGGTATAACTTATTTTGAACAAAAGTCAAATTCACAAATATTTATTTAGTGCCGACTAGATAGGAGGTCTGACAGCTTCTCTGAGCGGTACGCAAAGCACTATAATAGGATCTAAGCTCAAGGAATTTCAAATATTCTAAGGGATATCTTATAAATCCATTGTATAAATTAGGCTGCTTTTCCCTATGACTCATAATAAAAGCTGCAACTTTTGGAGTGTCTACACATTGTGGACTTGATGATATATTTCATCTTATTTAGCATTACAAAGAAGTACTATTGTTCCCATTTTATGGTTGAGGAGACCAGGGCTCAGAGAGTTGAAGTTCCTTGCCCTAAGGCACATAGACCAAGGGACATAACCAAAATTTGAACTTACATTGGCCTGACTAAAGTTTGCTCTTTTTTTGAAAGTTTAAGAGATGTACTTCCTGTTGTAAATTACATGTCTGACTACACCCGGTATTATGAAGTCTGAGATGACATGCTTGTTTCCCCCCAAATTTGATGCATCCAAATAATTAGGGATAGAAGCAAGAACACTTAATTTTAGAAAATCAGTTGATGGCCAGATGGAATTCTGCCAAGAACCGTTTACAGCCTGGAAGTTTCCAGTTCCCTACTCTGGGTCTTTCTGTCCTCAAAATATACAGATCCAACACTTGTTTGAAATTTACCTTTTAAGGTCCTGAAGAGCAATAGAATAACTCACTAATCCAGAATCCGTATATCTTTGATGGAAATTTATATATACAACTTATTATATATATATACTTTTTCTTGGCATTCAACAGATATAATGGACTTCATGGGGAATGCACTGAATTGGCCAGATTTTCTGAGCTGGGCACTCTTTATTCTGTCGTGCTTTAGCTATCCATTCTTTTTTGGAACAAAAGCTTCTTTCCTTAGGCCTTTTCCAAAAAATATTCAGATTGCAATGCTATTGTAATTCTTTTAATGGGAACAGGAGCAACAGCATGAGCATTCATCCCAAATCTTAGCCTTGAAGTTGTGCTGTCCTGACCTGTGTCCTAGAGATGAGACTCGGCTGGAAAACACTATAGAACATCCACTGTGTTCCTAGGGACCAATAATGAAAGAAGATGTTAGCCTGTGTGGGTGACTTGGGTTTAGTCCGAAAGGTTTGTTTATTTACTTGTAGATAGTAGCACACCATAGATACTCTTTTACTGTTAGGAGAACTAGTGGATTTTTCTTCTTTAAAGAACTAATATCCGCTTGCTGTTTATAAAGATAAAATTATTTATGGAGCTGTTAAATCTAAACAGCTGTTATGTAGGATCTCCTTCAGGATCACTGTCGATTGAATAAAATATGTATTCACTCATATACCTCTGTTCAACCAAGTCAGGGGTTTTGGTTGAATACGTCAAATTGGGCAAGTGGTGATAAAACAAGATTGGGCATCTGTTAGCTTCATTCTGTTTGTGGTTCTTTCATAGGCAAACTATGAGAACTTGACCTTTGGGTCTATTTACCTGTCTGAAAAATAACAGTAATAGGTACTTTGGTACTACCTACTTATCTCCTTTTTTGGGGTACTGAGGATTTAAGAGTTAAGCTCCCTTAGTTATCCAAATGAATGGTTTGGCAAAAGCACCAACTATGATTAAGGACATGAGTAAAGTGACAGGCATTCTACCACCAGAATGTATTTCTGGAGTGAACTAATTTTACCTCTCGATTCTCTGTCATCAAATCCATACTAAGATATGGTTTAGTATTAAGTAAATTGCCTTTACTGTTCAGGCACTGAGGAGCTTTACTTAATTAGGATTTGGTTTGGACAAAGGGGTAAAGAGGTATTATCAATGATTACTCCTGACACTTTTAAATAGTTTTTAAGTTCTTAAAATGCACCTAATCCTGAATTTCAAGGAATAGAAAGAATTACAGGGTGAGGATAAATCAGAAAGGATTATAAAAATTGCAGCATATGGTGTTTTAACAAACCTCTTTACTCTCTCACTGGCTCTCAGGTTCACATTTGATCTTTTTACCGGAAAAAAATGTGCAAGTAAGATTTGTTTAACTTTTTCCTACTTGTCTATGGTTTGTTGGTGGAGGGGTAATCCTAGGACGTTTGCACTAAAGTAAAACACTGTGGGAGGTAAGGGGAGAGGACCGGGAAAGCGTGTAATATGTGTTCCTTTGCAACTTTTCCTGTGGAAGAATTTTGTACAGGGATATACGTTAATGAGAAGTGGTAATTGGTTCCTTGACTTTAGTCCTCTGTGACTTTGATTCAAGAAACATCAAACAAATGCGTAAGCATTGGTCTTGGTACTCAGGAAACACCAAAATGAGTAAGCCATGGCCACTGCCCTCAATGTTCCTTCTGTCTAAGGGAGGAGACAACGGAGTAAGCACTAAATAGAAGATGGCTTTAAGAGTCTGAAAAGAAGTAGGACAGATAATGTGCATGGGGATAATAGAGGAAGAAAAGATTACATGTGACCTGGGTGGTCAGGGAGAGATTTGGAGAAGACTTTGCACTTGGTTGGAGCTTTGGGCGGATTTGGGGAGAGAACATTTCATGTTGACATTGACAGAGAAATGGGGGCACAAGTGGACCTGTTTGGGAAGTGATGAGGAGACTGACAGGGCTAGAAGGGAGGGTTAGTGGGAGAGGAAGTCAGAATGGAAATTTGGGGTCATATTATGGAGGAAGATTAAGCTCTTCTCTGGCTACAAATTCTTTTTGGAGCAAAACCTCAGACGAAACTGCAGAGAATCTTCAGTTGCACTTGCCCTTTAGAGTAAGCAATTTTTGATGAACAGTCTTGTCAAACAACGTTCCTTTAACAAGATCCATTACGGCCCCCATGTATGGCAAAGTCTGGGCCGTTTAAGAGCAGGTCATAGCTGAGAAGCAGCCACAGAAGTCACCTAGTACAACTTCCTATTAGTTTCTTCTTGCTGTTGCAACAAATTGCCACAAACTTAGTGGCTTAAAACAACACCTGTGTATTCTCTTAGAGTTCTATAGGTTGGAAATCTGAAATCAGTGTCACTGGGCTAATGTCAAGGTGCCATAGGGTTCGTTCCCTCTGGGGATGTGAGAGGAGACCCGGTCTCTTTGCCTTTTCCAACTTCTAGTGGATGCCTCTATTCATGAGCTTATGGACACTTCCTCCATCTTCAGATGACCTCACTCCAACATGTGCTTCCTTTGTCACCTGGCCTTCTCCTCTGACTGACTCCTGGGTCCTTTTCATAAAGACAGTTGGGATTACCTCAGGTGTACCAAGATCATCAAGATAATCTCCCCATCACAAATTCATTAACCTAATCACATCTGTAAAGTCCCTTTTGCCATATAAAGTAACAGTCATCTGTTTCAGAGATTAGGGTGTGGACAATTGGAGGGACATCATTTAGTCTGCCACAAATCTCCACATTTTACAGGTAGGAGAGTTCAGGCCCAGCTTGGTCTAAGGCCACACAAATAGTGACAGACTCCTGTTTCTGCCTCCCAGTTTTCTTTGTACTGCACCATGATGCCAATCTTTCATACTTTCCATGAGGAATCAATCAGTGGTGCTTTCTGAAGGCAGAGAGCCCAGCCAGCTAAGACCAGGACTGACTGGAGTAGCATTTAGGAGTGGATGAGGCTCTTCTTCCTTGGTGTCACTGAGCAAGGACCAATTTGAGAGAAGAAGAAATGTTCTTTTTAGGACCAAAAAAGGCTGAGGAACTGCTCTCTCATTCAGTGGAGAAGAGACAAGGGAAGAGGAAAAGAGAAGTGTGCAAGAAAGGAGAAGAAAAGAGAGGGTAGAATGGAGAGAAGATGTTGTAGATGAAGTGGAGTTGAAAAGAAAAGAAGATAATCATGTATATTCCATAATGATGCCACTTTCTTCTCTCTATGTACATGGTTTCTGAAACTAAGTATCTCCTGCAACAGTTCTCTTCATTAATGCCTAGAGTCTAACTTTTATAATAACTACATTATCTGTTTCTTTATGCATTTGTTGCTCACAATTTATGTCCTTTACAGGTTCATCCTCCTCACTATTAGATTCCCCACCGAGTAGCAATAATTTCTATCTCTTTGTTATACTACAGGACACAAATAGCTGTGTTATAACAGTTTTAATCATTTTAATGATGATATACAGAGTGTATCACACTAATATCATTAGCATTTTTCTTTGAAAAAGTTCTGGAAAAACTCCAACCTAATTTTGTACTTTAACTGAAAGAAGAGCTTGAGGCTAATATAAAGGGCATATTGTTCTTGAAACTAATAAAGAAAGTGAAGATCACCAAGAAATAGCAAAGATGTATTGACATTAAGTTGGGAAAGCCATGCAAGAGATGAAATAAAACATTTGAGAGGAAAGAGAAAGTTTTAAAATTATTTTTAACTATAAACAGAATAGGGAAAGGAGAATATAAAATGTTTACATTATTACTGGAGGAGGCCTGATTGATGATACAAAAATAGAAGCTGAAAAAAAGTTTTCATCTTTACCCAAAAAGTGATCTATAAGAAAATTTAAACTAAATATTAATTAGAAGAGAGATAAATCAAGTTAAAAAATATGGAACCTTATCAACATATTTATTGAGAAATACTGTTTTTTGTTTTGTTTTGTTTTGTTTTGAGAGAGAGACTACGAGAGAGAGTACGAGCTGGGACAAGGGCAGAGGAAGAGGAGAGAAAGAATCTTAGACAGGCTCCACTCTCAGTGCAAAGCCTGACTCAGGGCTCAATCTCAGGACCCTGAGAGCATGACCTGAGCCGAAGTCAAGAGTCAGATGCTTAATCGACTGTGCCACCCAGGCACCTCTTGGGTATTTTTAAAGCTAATGTTTCCATGTCTCATAATTTCCCAGCTTATCCAAGGTAGGCCAGTTTTATGCTATTGTTGTAATTTGTCCAATATCCATTAACAGATTTCAATGCACAATGGATACTTAATGAACATGAGATAATAATTATTGATATTAATTAAGGCTATTGAAAATGTTTTGGTGTGCCCTTATCAAGAAACTGAGATATTTAACTTAGAGTATTTATTTTTACTCATCAACATAGAATATATCAAAATTGAAGTCAATGTAGGATAACCCAATTTTTACATTGAGTGCTTTATTTCAGGAAAATGCCTGAAAAACCTACTCAAATGCTCTCCATTCCTGCCCATGCAAATCTCACCTGTTCTTTAAGGCCCAACTTGGTGACTACCTCCTCACAAGACCTTCCCTGATCCTCTAAGTTATTTCTGACTCTTCCAAGCTTCTACAACATTTTAGGTAATTCACATTATCTCATAATTACATATAGACTTTAATTAAAATTATTTCTGTTAAGTCTATACCATCTAATATATAATAATTCTTCAAAGGCTAAGACTATTCATCTTTGCATCCCTGGATGCCTAGCATAGTCATTATCTACAAGTGAACAATCGAGGTACAAACATGTATAGACAGATATAGTTAAGTATGAATACAGCAATGCAATGACTGTTCTGTAGTAGTAACTCTGAATTACCTTTATGAAATCCTACTCGCTTCGCTTGTTGAGTAAATTCTTCTAGACATGGAGTGGATCTACAAATCTGTTATTTTTAACAGACTCCCCAAGTTATTCACATATAGCCAGTCTGGCGCTGGCACCAGCAACACTGGGGAGTCACTCATCAATAAGTCAATCAGATATCAAATTCATCTTATTGTGTGCCTGTGAGGAATGCTCACCATAAATATAGGTAATTAGCAGAGAATGGGTAAACTGCTTTGGAGGGAAGAGAATACATGATTCCAAAAGCAAGAAATGGAGTGTATCAATAAAGGGTGAGATGGTTTGGTAATTCAGATAAAGTTAATCTTCTGAGGAAAACCTGGGTCAGTTCTGCCCAGCAAGCCCAGCCTGATTCCTACCCAATGGAGAGTTAAATTAAGACCAACCACTAACTAGGCTCTAGAGTACTCTTTCCTGTTCTCCATGAATAATCAGAATAATTGAGTCATCCTCCTTCCCTTCTGTCAAGACCTGTTGTAATAACTTTATCTATATGTCCACTCATTTACTTCTATAGTAAATATGAAGACTACCCTTGAAATTCTTTTTTTTTAAAGATTTTAAGATTTTATTTATTTATTTATTTATTTATTTATTTATTTATTTATTTGTCAGAGAGAGAGAGAAAGAGAGCACAAGCAGTGGAAGTGGCAGGCAGAGGGAGAAGCAGGAACCTGGGATCATGACCTGAGCCAAGGGCAGATGCTTAACCAACGGAGACACCCAGGCATCCCTACCCTTGAAATTTTAAGTACCAAATCTTCTCCCTAGTTTTTCATGTTGTCAGTAGTTCCTAGAAGGAAGTTTCATTAAAGATGAATCCCTCTTGGGGCACCTGGGTGGCTCAGTCATTTAAGCGTCCAACTCTTGATTTCAGCTCAGGTCATGATCTCAGAGTTCTGGAATTGAGCTCCAGCGTCAGGCTCTGTGCTTAGCATGGTGTCTGCTTCTCCCTCTCCCTCTGATCCTCCCCCCTTGCTCTCTCTCTCAAATAAACAAATAAAATCTTAAAAAAAAAAAAAGCTGAATCCTTCTCAGCAATATAATAATATTCCAGTAAAGAAAAAAACTGAAAGCCTCAAAGACAAAGAGAACAGAAGAAAAATCAGGAGATTAAAGATCTCAAACTTCCTATGAGATCGAAGAGGACGAAGTGGTAAGTGACTCAAAAGAGAGGAGGAAGCTGTCAGCCATAGGGCCTTCAAAGTAAAGTACTAATGAAATGTGAGCCCATCCCCATCACAAGATCCCTAAGAGACCTGGAACTAGACACATCAGGTTTTGCTGAAGATGGGAACTTAAAACATAAAAATTGGTTGGAAGTCATGCTGTTGAATGACTGGACCCTTAGATTTCTTTCTGTACTACAGGTAGCCTGTGATTAAGGTCAGGGGATGAGGTTATTTCTTAGGCAGCATTGAATGCGGGTGGTTTCAGACATGGTGGCAAGATGATGGGTGAGACATGGGCTGATCATAGAGGCACTGAAAGAGTCTGCATATTGAATGATAGAAGCCTCCCTTTCTACTCTATAGTTATCTTCCAGATATTTACTTCTCAGGCAGAAAACAGAGGACTCCTCCTTGAAGAAACTGAATGTCACCTGAGAAGAGATGGCCTCATCCTGATGTTTGGGGGTCTCACCCAAAATATGTGAGTCCTATCCTGATTGTTCTGAGTCTCATCAATTGATAAGCAATGTGCTTACACGCATAGAGCTTTTCAGTGCCTTGCTCTTAAATGTTCATCAGTGGCCAAGAAACATCAAGTTTTCCAGAAAAGCCTTTAACACAAAAAAGAGAGACCAAATATAAAAAGAAAGAAAGAAAAAAAAAAAAAACAGCCTTAGAAATTCAGATCATTTAGAGATCATTTCTATTTTCTGAATTCCTCTAATTGCTAGCCCTGTCTCAGTTCTAATAAATGGATTTTTGCCTTTTCTTCTTTTTTTTAATAACCAAACTCCCATCTTGTACCTCTCTGCGGGCCCCTGTCTTGTTCTGCCCAGGACTGTGTTTTGATACCTTACCCAGCACTCACTCCTTCCCAGCCCGGAGCTCTTCCTTGCTCTTACTCCTAGCCACACACAGGTCACTTCTCAGTGTGCTCAACTTCTGCCCCCAGAATCTCAGCCCTGTAGCTGTAGCCTTGCTCCCTGCCCACAGTCTTCTCTGATCTACCCACCTGCCCACTTGGCCTGTGAGAGCTTTGACTTTCTATTGTGTTACTCCACCCACCTGCTATGGTAACTCAAGTTTCACTGGCCCTGCTATCGTCTGCTGGCTGCCATGCCTTCCCCTCTTGCCAATATCCAACCTTTAGGACACCAGCTAGTCTTATTCTATTGCCTACAGCTTTATCTGTGCCCTAACAACTTAAGCCACGTAGATGGACTCTTTTCAATTCTTCAACTCTCTATGGCTGAGCCATCCTACTGAATCCTTAACTGAGTACTAAGTACCAAAATGGGTCGGGCACTTAAAAGTCATCTACTATCCTGTAGCCCAGGGAGTAGGTTGGTTCAAAGTTGTCTATCAAAAGAACATTGTACTTTGTGTTGAAGGAAGAAAGAACTTCTGCTATTCTTAATTCCCTTACTAGGAGCTAAAATCCTGATTGCCTGAGTCGTTCTGTGACTTAAGTGAGCAGTAGTTAAGAGCTGACCTTACTATCTGCCTCTACCAGTAAACCATGCTCTGCTACCCCAGTTTCCACAGCTGTGAGGTTCTGACCACGTGGGCCTGCATACCCAGTGCTGCCTTCTTCCAGCCCACCTGGATGCTGAGCAAAATCTCTGACGATGTTCCCAGAATTCCATAGTTGAATTGCTGTAGCTCTGAATACCCTCTAAACAAAGAACTTTCTTAGGAGGTGAAATTTTGAACTTTTTGAATGATTAAAATGAAGGTTGATGTATGAATATACACTCCCAAGAGACATCTTCAAGTAAGTCTTTAATTTTTTTTTTTTTAGGTTCTCTGTAGGCAATAAAGAAGATAAAAAACATTATTAATTTTTTCATACTTATCTTTCAGAAGTAAGCATTCTACTTGGTGAGCCATTAAGTACCCAATAATAAGCGAAATGCTCTTAAGGTGTAAAATGAAATGAGGAAAGCTTCTAAATCCACCTACGTTTTTTCATTGTTCTTTCTTCAAAAGTCTTATTTAAGTGTAACTTGTTTTCCCATAAAATCGACTTCATATTTTAGCTCCTGAATATTGCCTACTTAGTCAAATATTATAAATCCTTCAAAAAATGGTGAATCATTGTCTTTGGCAAGACACATTGTCATGATGCAAAACACATGATCATAAATGAGAATACTGATTTAAAAATCCATCAGTTTATTTTTAATCCACCAGTTTTGGTTACGGTTGTATTTCCCAAATGCAAGCTGGTGCCCCTCATGGCATGGACGTGACTTTCAGAGGAACCCAGTAACAAGGGTTAATAACCAAGTCCCTGATAGTTGGTCTCTTGACATCAACAAAATTACAAACACAGTGCATCGAGAGCAAGGAATCTTGTGATAGGACTTGGTAAAAAATAATCATAAGCACCAAGACTTTTTGTATATTTAAAAAAATTATTTTTTCATCTATTATTTGTCAAATTTTTGTCTTGATGAAAATATTAAAATAAAAAGATTCTTATAGAACTTCCAGAGCTCATCACAAAATACATACACCTGAAATGTTTGAGAAACATCTCGCTTCTCAAACATATTCTTTAAAACTAAGAATCCCCAAGTAATACTGACCATAAAGCTGACATGAAAGAGAAGCAGCTGTTCTCTCCTGACTAGATCTACCCATGTCCTAACAAATCATCCTGTGAATTTGTACCACTCTGAGTGGTGCCTCTATCACTGGGCTCAGTGGGACAGAGCCACAGAATAGTGCAACACCTGCCTTCCTGAGGGTGCTCCCAGGCTAGTGGGCCAGACAGAGCTGAGAGTAGGGCAATTATAAGACAAGACAGCATATGATTGAGAGCCTTCGTTGCACAAATCAAAGTTGCTAGGATTTGGAATGGAAGAATGAGTAGAATTGAGACAGAGTGGGTGTTTAAGGGTCAGTCACACTCAAACTTTTACTGAGAATATGCTCTATACCAGGGGCTGAGGGCGCAAAGATTAATATAATAATAATAGTAGTAGTTTGTTATAGAAAACCACTTTCGTGGAAGACATGGATGCAAACTAATTGTTACTCTACAGTGTATTAACTGGTGTCATAGAACTCTGGAAGCAAAAGGGGGGAAGAAATTAGTCCTGCCTGGGGAATTTAGAAAGTATTTATGAAGGAAATGAACTTTGATCTGGGCTTTGAATGATGAGTGGAACTTTACCAGATGGAAAAAGATGAGAAATATATTCCAGGCAGTGAGCACAACATATGACAAGACATGAAGACATGAAAGAGCATACTGTGTTTGGGAAGGGTGAGAACCTTCCATGCGGTTGGAGTGTGGGGGAGGGAAGTGAGGATGGAAATGGGGATTGACAGAGAAACTCTGTGGAAAGACACGCAGTGACTAATTTGTGAAAAGCCGTGTGTGCCATGCTATGGAATTCAGACTTCATCCTGTAAGAAAGTGTTTTAAGTAAAACAGTACAGTTTAGGTCTTTGTTTTCAGGAGTAGCACTTTGGTGGCAGGACAGAGGCAATGCGTGAGATATGGTGCACGGGAGGTAAAGAGAAGCCACCCTGAACAGAAGGGCTTGCATGGGAATATGGTCTAGGTCGAGGAAGTTTGGAGTGAATCGTAGAGAGCCCCGGAGGCTAGATTGACAAGTTGGCACTGAGTTCTGTGACAGTCACCAATGTGGTATTTTAGGAAAATTGACCTGGAAAGGGTCTGTGGAATGGGTAATCACGAAAAGACTCTAGGCCCTAAGGCACAGGCCGACAGTGATACTCAGGCAGGAGATGCAGTGTGCACTGCTGGTCATCCACCAACCATCTGTTCTGTCCCTGCTTCTTCCTTCCAAACTGAGTTCTGGTTTTGTTCCATCTATCCTTCCTCCCCCTCCCAACCATGATCATCAGAAGAGGAGACCCATGCCCTGCCGAGAGGATGCATCTGCTCTAGAATGTGTCCATATAGTCCATTTCTAGCCAAGGAGATGTGAAGAAAATCCTCTAGGGGTCTTCTAGGAAATGTCTTCCTTTTTTGAAAAAGGGAAACACAGAAAGAGACAATCTCTTCTGCTGAAAACTGTCTCCACGTGATACTTGGAACTGCCATGCCATTACCTGGCTATGATAAAAGGGGCGAGTCTGTGGACAAAGCAAATGTTTAAGTGACCTGATTTCTTGATGTTGTTACTGAGCCACTGATTTAAACAAACCTGGAAGTGACTTCCCTTCCGACATCCTGAAGATGAGCCAGTATGGGAAAGAAGTTAATAAACCAGACTTTACACATTCATATTGAGAGTAGGGTGAAGATGGTTACAGATAAAGTGCAGGGTTGGTATGTCAAGAAATGAGACCAAAAGCCAAACACAGTTATTTGTTTCTTGCTTTGGGCCTGGAGGAATTCTTGCATTATAAATGCTTGCTCCTTACTACATTTTCTATTGTTAATTATTCATGTCTTCATAAATATAATCAATGCAATTTATATCAATAACAATAATGACTAACACATAACCTAACAAACAAACAGTTTCTTATTTGGGAAATTTTATTAATGCTTTCACAATATTAATGTTGGCGAAAGGGTTCTGCTGTTATTTCAAGTCACAGAAATGCGTCCCTGTGCACAATGGCAGCGAAGCACAGACCGGGGCTCAAATACCTGCTCCTCCACTAGGCAAGCACGTGGACCTGGCACGTGGCTTCATTACCACAAACCTCAATTTGATGAGATTTTAAACAAGTTTCATAAAACTTGCTCTGTAGGGTTTCTGCTTAGTTACAGTAATTACTACACGCATCCACATTTTCAGAGTTGTATTGACCTTTGTTCTTGAAGTTCACAAAATTGTCAGTTACACATTATGGCTACCAATATTTGAAATCCAATTTAATCTTCCTTCTACCAAGGTCACTGCTATCTTGAGAACCCTCGGGTTCCAGGTGGAGGAGTTGCAAATCTGTTGAGTTCAAGGATGCGGACAAGGCCATTCAGTTGTCTGACAGGGTCACTGCTTCAAAAGTGCAGACCTAGCCATCTTACTTTCTCTCCCTCTTATTGCAGAATGAGCTTTCTGAGCACCGGGCAATTCATTTTTTTCAGGTTCTGCAACCAGCCTGTGGAAAGGCTGGGACAGAGAAGTGTAATTAGACCCACGGAAGACTTGAGCCTACAACAAGGGTTCCAGTTCATTCAGCCTGCCGGAGAGTCCACTATTGGGATAATGAAATGTCTGCGACTCATATTAGATATATATTTTTATTTCCACTTGCCATCGTTCCTTATTGCATAGCTCCCCCAAGAAGCGCACTAGAAGGAGCTGATCAGGCCAACATAGGATTTGGGCATTCCTTGCTGTGGTATTAACTAGTCTCATATTAAGGTTCCCCCAAATCTTAATTAACATTCATGCATTCTAACATTCAACAAATATTTATCAAGTACCTACTATGTGCCAAGCCCTGATATATGCTATAACAAATCTTTTCAGTTTTGTTTAAATAGAGGCTTTTATTTTAAGAGAGGTACATCAGTGATGCTCTCAGGATCCATTTAATCTGTCACCATTCAGAAGTTTTCACTTATTGGACCATCAACGAAGCTAAAACGAAGTTCTAGGTGTACAAATTTATGAAGGAAAAATCTCAGTAGTGAGTAGTAGACTGGGAAGAAGCACTGTGACCCTATCCATGCATAATGGCAGAGATTAAGAACTCTTAAATAAAAGGACCACACCTTGCTGACTTGGCTGGGCAGCTGTCTCTCCCACACACTGGTTTCCTTGACCAGGTACAAGAGCTCTGCTCTGCTTCTCATGAGCATGGCCCCAGTGACTGACAAGGTTCAGTGTATTTTGACTAGACACCAGTCTTGTCCCTGGATAATCTGAACACTTGGGCTCATTCCTTTTTAATTTAGTGACCATGGATTTCTAGTTAAGACATGTTCTGCTTTGCCTTTTATTGTCTGTGTGAGAGTAGCTTGATAATTATGGATGTCAGTTTCCATTTGACATTTGGGAACAAAAAATGTTTCCTCTTGTGAAACTCAACATTTTGCTTTATGGCAATAAATTCAATATGTAAACTCTAAAATACATCAGAAATATTTGGTCATTAAGCGAGTCACTTTTTTTTTTTTTTAATAACCACTCCCAACCGGGGACGTAGGGGTTAGAATAGATTATTTTCCTCTTCCTGGGAGTAGCCCAGTTAAAAAGAGAGAGAGAGAGAGAGATACAGTGAATACACTCATGTGTGGAAAAATTCAATATTTATCTCTCAACCCACACTCCGTACTTTCTGGGTGGACTTGGATTTGCCTGCCTTCCACTATTACACGCACACAGAGAGAGTTTGAGCTTGGGATGAGTAAAGTAGAGAAAGATAAGACTGAGATATTTGATTTATTTGAGTACATTCTTTTTCCACCTGTGCTCTTCTTCCTCATAAAAAAAAAAGCACCCATATATAAACATTGTAACCACGATATGAAAATAAATTTAATAAATGCGTATCTCAAAGTAAACCTCCATTAGTATGGACATATTCTGAGCTAAGTGGGATTCTTTGCATTTTTTGGCCAGGGTTTCATACCGACTATCGGTATTTTGGAACAGTTCTTGGAAAATTGTACAGAAGCAAATCTGCTCCAGTAATTTATAGAAAATTTGTATTTCTATAAAATTTTAACTTCTTACTCAGGTTTCCCAGGCCCTGTATGAGCAAGCTGTGGTCTCAGGGGCCTGGCTCACCCCCACCACTCCCTCTCCTGGCTTTCTCTGTAGGCACCCTGGCTTTCTAAATTTCTAACTCACCAAGCTGGCCCCCACCTCAGGTTCTCTGCAACCGCTGTCCCCCTTGTCTGCACCTCTTTGCCCTCAGACCTTCACATGGCCAGTCCCTCCTCCGTGTGTTATCACCTCCTCGGCAGCCTTCCCTGCACACACTTTCTAACACGGTGCTGCCCAGTAGACATACCAGGGGAGATAAATGTGAGCCATATATGTAACTGTAAATATTCTTTTTTTTTTTTTTTTTTTTATTTATTGAGAGAGAGTGAGCGAGCGAGGAGGGGCAGGGTAGAGGCAGAGGGAGAATCTTAAGCAAGCTGCATGCTCAGCACAGAGGCTGACGCGGGGCTTGATCCCATGACCCTGAGATCATGACCTGAGCTGAAATCAAGAGTCAGTCACTTAACTGACTGAGACACCCAGGTGCCCCAATAACTGTAAATATTCTAGTAGCCACATAAAATTTTTAAAAGGGAAATTAATTGTAATATTTTGATTTAATCCAATATATCTAAAATATCATTTCAACATACAATTAGTATACAAAATTTAATGAGATATTTTACATTTTTTTCTTATACTAAGTCTTTGAAATTGCCATCTCTCTTACATGGCATTTTAATTTGGACCAGCTGAATTCTCAGGAGCCCCATGTGACTAGTGGCTGCTATGCTGGACAGCACAGACCCAAAGTAAACCCCCACCTCCACTCACTCTCATCATATTACCCCTGGTGGATCATTATCGTAACGCTTATTGGTGTTTGAAATTCTCTTGTTTGTTTATTTACTTGCGTACTGTCTTTCCTCCCATCCTCTATCTGCCCCCTGTCCTGAAACGAAAAGCCTAAAGACCAGGAGTTTCAATTTGTTTTCGTTGTATCCACAGAGCTTGATGTATGGCCAGTTTTCAATAAACGTTTACTGAAAAATGAATAAGAAACCAATGTTTTGTTTAAAACAATGCATCTACGTGTGGCTTTTGCCCCTAAAAAGTCTTCCCTCTCTCTTGCTGTGTTTCAGATAGATGGATTCCTGTCCTTCCGCGTCTTCGTCCATGTCCTGCTATAACTGTCCTGCGTGGTCTGTATCCCACTATTTTTCTAATACAGGGCTTCATCATAAAGAGAAAGCACTTCCACTCCACGCATTCAACTCGCACTAAGCAGAGAAAAAAAGGTCAACATCTGGACTTTGTCTTCTTTCCCTTACTAACCATTACAGGATTATTTCAGAAGGTAGTCAGGCTGTCACTTGTATTTATTATACTTTTAGCCGATGGAAGGGAAACAGGATCTGCGATCAGTTGCAGGCCTTGGAAACTGCCTGGAGGCCTGGGATTTCCCTCCAGGTGCTTTAGAGGTGACCCAGTCTTGCCTGCTACTGGAGCTCTGTGTGACAGTGGTCACAGGTTCCAGATTTACCTGTGCTCATTTCCTCCACCCGTAAACGGAAAGTCACAATTATTGCTTATTTCCAGAAGAAGACACAGAGAAAATAACCACAGAGTATCTTATGCCCAGTGAGAAGCACTGCTGCTGGTCATACAAAGCAATGGGCATTGACTCAGTACCTAACATTCTGTCCTAAATGCAGGTGTTACAATAAACAAATGTTAGTCTTGGAGGGTGGGTCAGTATTACCGGCAAACAGTAAAAAGTAGGCGGGGCTTGAAAAGAGCTCCCACTCTTTCTACAGTTAGGGAAGTTTGTAGAAAGAGAAACGTTTCTGCAGGCTTGCTTTGGCATTTAATTACATTAGCATACAGCTGCTCCTGGATGAAGCCGAGTGAAGAGAATGCTGACCTGATTCAGCCATCCCCTCCCTACATTCTCTGCTTTCCCTCCCTGGGGTATCTTTGGAATTAAACTCCATAATAAACCTGGTTCTGGTTTAGCTGCAAAACCAGCAGAAGGGTTGTAAAATTAAAGAATGCTGAGTTTTCAATTCAGGGTTCGTTCATTCATTAAAAAAAAAAAATGTATTGTGCCCCTGCCATGTATATGGAAAATTGAAATGCAAACATAAATTAGGCCTTCCAGGGGTGGGGGACTACCATTTTAGCGATGACACACTCATTAAGCAACAATTTCTGTGATTAAATTTTCAATTACAATTGTAATAAGAGCCTGGAAGGAGAAGAACCAGGTGGTGTGAGAAGATTGGAGTCCTGACTCAGTCTGTCCCATCAAGGTGAACTTTCAGCTCAGTTCTGAAAGACAGGTAGGGTTTAGTGCGTGAGGGGGGTTGGGGAGCATTTTAGGCAGAGGGAGCAGCAGGGTGTCCCTGTGCTGAGGCAGGAGGAACCTGGTGTAGCCAAGACAAAGAGCAGTGGCTGGGGTGCCCCAGAAGGCTCCCCAGTGAGCAACAAGACCCATGGCCCAGGGTGTCCGCTGTTTTCCCCAGCAGGGCTGACTATTACTGAGAGTGTTCCTCTCCATTCATTTACCGGACCCTTCCATACTTAGCGCCAACCTGATATGTGAGTCCCACAAAATCTGTGGCTTTCTAGGGGCCATTAGCAGATACACCCATTTCTCTATTCCTGTCTGGAAGGTCCCTGTGCTGAGTCATCTACTGCAGTAGCAGGCAAGGAGCAAGCAGGGGACAGAAAGCATTCCCCTGTTGTTTGCTTTGGGAGATTGCAAGCACCATGGTGAAAACCTACCCTCATTGTGACCTAAAGTGTTGAATGAGGGATTAACAAACGTGGCTACTACCCGGGTCGGAGGCCACTGCCTCTCTCATCTTCACTGAGCATTACAAAAGCAAACAACACTTAGTTTATTAGGTGTGATTTAATCCACTCTGAATTAAACCAGGAAGCATTACTAATCTGTCTTAATGAAGCTGTGATAGTCACATGATGATGGTTAGAAAAAAGAAAAAGGCTATTTGAGGGGACACTTCTCTAAACCTGGTACCAGGAAGCAAGAAAAGTCATTTTCCACTCTCCTTCAGAATGGTTTAAACTGGAATGACAGTTGAGAGGAGACCCTAAGAGAGATGTAGAAGGCTTTAAACATGCAGTTGTATGGACCATTGCAGTCTGAGAGTTGTTATGCTATTAATAGGAAGACAAGGCACCTTCCTCCTGAATGAAGTTGGATGCAGTCTCGTCAGGTTTATGCTACACTTCTGACAGCTAGGTTTCCAACACATGATAAATAATGATACCTCTGGGGAACACAGGAAACTAGATAAGGCTACTCATTACTACAAATTGGTCACGGACTGGGTAGTATTAACCTCACATTGCTTATGTCTTTCTGACTGCTGCCGGTGGAAGTCTCACGCTCGCCACGAGTCAGACCAAATAATTAGCAGATGTCACCAATGCCAATCTGCTGATGTTTAAAAATGGAATGAGTGAATCAGCAAACTCTTTAGGAAGGTAAGGCTGTGCCAATCATTCTGTCATCAAAAGCCTTGTACGGACAATGTGGTCTATGTGTCATCAGAGTTCCTCAGCATGACCATGGGAAAGAAAATGGAAGCCTACAGCTCAAGCATAACTATGACCATTCACTACGTTTATAAATACCATATTATGGAGGTATAAACAAATTTCAAAACAATATTTGAAATAATCACTCGGGCAATGCCTCCCTCTTACTCTCATCTTCAGTTATTCAGCAAATGGCACTGTTGAAAGTGAGGCATGATCTCTTCTCTCTGGAAGCACGCACTTAAAATAGAATATGAATATGCATGAGTGTATGAAACATGCAACAAATAAATATACATGAAACTAAGAGAGAAAAGGCAAACAAAATCAGAAAGGACGGTGTGATTTAGGGGAAGCTAATGGACATACTCTCTACGTGACAGGCGCTATGCTGGGTGCTTCGAAGCACTGCTGCACTTATACCTCAAAGCAACCTTGGAGAGCTGTCCTATCACCTCCATCTTAGGACAGACTTGGGGGAGTGGAGCAGTTTGCGTAGCAAGCCGCAGGCGCGGATGTGGAGGCAGGTCTGTCTGACTCTGCAGTGGACCCTTGTTGATGTTGATCCCCCAGCATCCCTCTTTCCTTTGGGGGGATTTGCTTCTCCCCCATTGTGGGTAATTCCAGAAGTAGCTTTTGGCCAGAATCTTCCTGTGGCAAGGATCTGAAGGGAAGGCCTTCTAGGATCTAAGCCTGGGCAACTGGCCTTTCTCTCTTCAATACTGATGTAAGGAGGGAAGAAACTGCCTCAGCCAGGAGTCCCTGTCCTGGTTCCTGTCCCACCTCTAAACCTGTTTCTCCAGTCTTCCATCAGTCTGATGTGTTGTGCTCACCAGTATCCTTATAATAAGTTGAACCAGAGTTGTATTTGTTGCTCCTCACCAAAGAACCTAATGCCTCAAAGTAAGTGTGCTTTTAATTCCTCTTAACCCCAACTGTGTCAAGAAAATACCACGGTTGTATTTTTATTTCAAATACTGAAATAACTTCACAAATAAAAGATTAGGTAGAAGTCCTTTTCATAAAGAGAACAATATGCAAATCAAAACAACATTGACCTTTACTTTCACTGGGGTCCTTATTAATACATGAATTCAACATAATGGACTTTGTAACATCTATGTAACAGTAGCTCATCTTCTAGGGAGATTAGAATTGTTTTCTTACACTACCGTTTGCATTGTTTTCTTACAAGACCCCTTCCCTTTGTAACTCCAGCTACTGTGTCCAGATTAGGCCAATTCAGAATTTGGGGTTAATGCACTGTAATCACTCTTACCAAGTCCTTACCAAGTGCCATGAACTATGCTACACTCTTAACAAACAGTAATTGTATGTATTAAATGTTATTATTCCCATCTCACACAGGGAGAAGCCAAGGCTTGGAGAAACTAAGTGACTTTCAAACAGGAGCATATCTAAGAAACCATGAAACAAACCCTTGAACCTGGCCTGTCCGAGCCCAATGCTTCACATACTCCTACTAGGTTAGTCTGCTGCACTGCTCTGTGGAAAGCTGGGGTTCCTGCTCCTTACCCTAACCCTTCAACGTGGCCTTCATTGTCTCCTAGTCACAGACAAGAAAATCAGGAGTAAGAGAAGTTAAGTGCCTCTCCACAGTTCACAAAGGTAAGAACTGATTGAGTTTGCATCGGAGAGGTCTCTGTCATTCTAAAGCCACCACTGCACTGAGCTGTCCCCCTGGGACGTTTCATGGTGTGTAGATTAAGTAAAAAGCGCAGTCATAGCATGTTTATAAAATGATTCCAATTCTCCACGTGCATTGCATGCTTCCAAGAACCAACGCACTTTTACTAACCAGCCGGATTCTTTTAAACCAGTAGGGCTCAATAGTGGATAGCTTAACACATTTGTGCTGAATCACTGGAGCCAACCCATTAAAACGTTAGTCTCTGTCTAGTGTGATCTTTGCCAAAATACAGAATTCTGGAGTGAAAAGAGTATTGAGAGATGACTTAGTCCGTTTTTGTTTTTGTTTTTTTTAATCCCGGTGGGGAATTAAAGGACTGAACAAGTTGGGAGACTTGCCCCGGGGCCCAGAGTTTCTGATTTGCAAACTGGGAAAAGGAGGGTGCCTGTCTCTACATTCTCAGGTGAGTGCTCTTTCCACAACAATATATTTCCTCGCCTGGGTACTATTTAAAGGTACAGCACAACCTAACTTAAGAACAAGTCAGTAGCCTGATCAGATAATCAAGTTTCCTCAAGTTTTAGTTCTTTAAAAACCATTTTTTATGCAAGGGCATTTGTCTCCGGAGCAGATCCTAAGTCTGCAGATCAGATGCTTTTTAGGGATGCCTCATCTGGAGCGTGACTGCTTCAGGGTTAATGGGGTTTTAGCAGATGATAAGCTAGCGTCATGGGGGTGGTGGTGGCAGAAGACATGCAGCTGCCCACTCATGCTTCTACCTCTCAGCATTCTCTCATTTACAGGGTATTCCCCTGGTGCTCAACTCACGAAATGATCCATCGCCCCCTCTTCTCTCCCTCCTCCTGCTAAATAACCTTGAGGAGATTTTGATTGGCAGCTTGCTTCAGTCTTCCCACACAGTACGTGGAGCTCCCACCTCCACCCCTAAAATACACTTCCTCAGCCCCTGTGTTCCATAGATCTTATTTCCCGTTGCTTGCTCACATTGAGATGGGAGTTTTGTCAGTCCCTGAAGGACCTCGTCTTTGTTCTTTTCCTTTATAACATCTGGCACTGTGACGATCAAAAGCTGAGGATGAAGGGAAAGTAGCATGACACAAGGCCAGAAGACTGCCTCAGTAATCAAAATTCAGTCTTTATATTTAAAAAGAAAAATGCAGTACTGTTAAATATATCAGGTGAAAGGAAAGACTGCACACCATGTTCTTTCTCCTGAGCATTTCTTCCAAAGTGGGACCCCTGTGAAGTGCAGCGTGGATGGGGATGGATGGATGGGGACTTGGACTGACCAGCAAGGCTGTGTGTGCTCCTTAGACCAGTGATACAGGTACAGCAGCTGGATGGGGAGCTCCCTGGGTGAGGGCCCGCTGGCGAGATTTTGCTGATGCCTTAACGGAGGTAATTGCAAATGCCTCGCCTGGTATTCCCCCTTCTTCCCTGCCCAGTTCCGATGAACATCCCGTCCTTTGACTGTTCCGGCTCTTCCTCCCCACTTTCCTCAGCCACCACACAGGACATACTGTGGTCTGATGGCATTGGCCTGCCACCTGGGTGGAACCGCCCCAGGCCTTAAGCCCAGCCGGAGAGAAGCTTAGAATTGGAATTTGGGGATGATGACTTTTGTCCTGAGGCTTTCCACTAGCACTCATTAGGGACCGGACACCAATGATTCGCAACTTAGCGCCCTGAGCAAAGGTTACCTGGTTTTGCATATTGACCATTGGATCCCAGGGCCTGTGTTGAGCCAAGGATTCTGAAACTGGGCGTGGGGGCTGATTTGGTTCCCAGAGGTCTTCTGATGACCTTGGAGCTAGGGGCTCAACTTCAAAGAGTAGCCCCTGGAGGAGCCCAAGTTCAGTGGTGAGAGAGGGGGCCATGCTTGTCATGCCAGTCCATGCAGCGCTAATTGCTTTGCATCCACATGTTTTCTTCCTCCATGCCAGTAGTGAAGTGCCTAAGAGATCATGTTACAGATGAGATGTGAAGGAACTCGTCCAAGTTCATATAGCAAGTGAGTGGCAGAGGTGAAGATGATGCCACATCCAAACTTCACTCATTACAGCACTTTTGTTCCACTCGTTTCCAAAAATAAGTATAAATAAGCCAACTCTGTTCTCAACATGAAAATATGAACCTTTTCATATGAATAGGCCTTATATCCCCAGTTAGATTACCGTCGGGTAGTAAATCTAATATTGTGCTCTATTGTTGCAAACAAGAAGTGCTTTCTGAATAAATGCTGATTATTATAACAGCAAAGTGGTTTCAAGGATATGTTTTCAGTCCCAGCCACCTTCTAACTTTTTCTCCATTTTTCTACTTGAAAAAATTACGATGCCAGCACCTTATCATTGTGACAAGACACGGTTTATGAAATAATTGTCTCCCTGTCTCAGCTCTGCTCCATTTATTCCAAATAATCGGTATTGTTAGTTAAGTAGTCGTCCACACTTATTTCCTATTTATCCAAGTGTATTCAAATGTATGGACAGACACACCACTTTCTGCTTTCTTATTTTTAAAGCAAGAAAAATAGCATTGTTATCCCATATGCAGTACTCTGTAGCCTTGTTTACTCCCTGTGATGTGTACCACACATATCTTCCCAAGTCAGTAAATACAAGCTTACGCTAATAGAATTCTATTAGCTACTGGCTGCATAATAGTTTCCCTAATAAGTGAATCATAATTTACTCAGTTATTCCCATATTCATAGATGTTCCAGTTCCCACTGTCTTCTCAATAGCTTCCGCTTGATCAACATGATGTGTGGCCTCTTCACACCTCCACGCCTGCTTTTACACCTGGGGTCAATTCACGTCTAAAATGTTGTCATTTACTCTTTGGGCAAATGCCTCCTGAGCTCTAGGGAATTTGTTTTCTATAATTAAAATATATTAAGGTATCTCTTCTATTCCATAACTAAGGTTAGAGAATGTCTTTTCTGTACACTCTGATCTTTTAGGTAATGTTTAGTATACAAAGCATGTGTGATCTTTAGAAAATGGAAAATTTTGAGTTTACAAAGGAATCTTACGTCTTGTGTGATCGTTTCATGTATTTGTAGTGTGTGATTTCCATCCCACTTGACTTGCAACAACAACAAGGATTTGAGGCTGCTTTTTGCTTTTCTTGGCTTTTCAAAATTGTTAAACTGTCAAAAAATGTAAGCTCCATGAGGAAGAGCCTAAGCTCAAGTTGGTCTAGTTCTCTAACGTATCCCTAGCGGGGAGCATGATGCCTGGCGTACACAGTGGGGTGTACCAATATTAGTCGAGTGAGTGAAAATCCACTCAGAAATTTCACATACTCTGAAACTCACTGTGTTGGGTCAGTAACAAGTCATGTCCTAATTCATGTTGTAGTTCTCCTCTTCCGAATGACAACAGGGGACTTACTTAGTTGCCTGAGCTCAATTAACCCCTGAATCAACTGGAAGTCTCCCCCTGGGGACTGACCACGAGGGAGCCGGGAGCGGAGGAACACATTCAGATACCAGCGGAGAATACAACTTGCAGAATAGCCAAGAGGGACAGGTGGTTTAAAAGCTGAAGCTCTCAAGGCATCATTTATCTCAAGGCCACAAACGTATGCTTCTATTGGTTAAATCGAGCATAATATAGTGGAATACTATGCTGCCATTAAAAATGATGATGCAGGAGAACATTGAGTGGCCCATGGGCAAACGGGATATGTAACATCATGGAGAGTGTGATCCCGTTTTGGTTCCAGGAAATAAGTAGGTGTCTAGTGTATATGTATAAAACCAGAGGGTAGACACTAAAATGTTAATGGTACTTCTAGATGGAAGTGTTTGTAAGTTTTAAAAAGTTTTGCTTCTCTTTGCTTCTCTGTCAAAAAATTTCTAAAAGGAAAACAAGCCCTGGAAAAAAGTTGTTTCTGTGAATACTACATCACTCTTATTTGCTGTCTTATGAAATCATAGCAGTTTTTTCTTTTACCTAAAACTCTTTCAACAAAATAGTGCTTTGAAAAGAAATAGGGAGAGGTGATATATGTCCCCAAAGCCGGAGAACTAGCGAGCAAGATTCTAATTACTGAAGGAACCGGTAAACAGGCCAGGTAAAAGTTCCCTCCACAAAAGTGTTGATAACTGTGATCTACCTGGTTATTATGCTGACAAGTTCTAGTTGCAGAAAAATAGGTGCAATTATAATAATTTTTGACAATTGTAAAGTAGTTTCCTTCACAAATCTGACAAGTCTTGGGGAGAAATATCTTACTTGCTTAGAAGTCCCCCACTGGCACAAAGGAGTTGCCGTGCACTTTAGGAGCGTTCAGATCAGGGCTCAGCAGCCTGGAAACATATTTTGCAGTGATTTGAGATTACACATGTCTCAAACGGGACGAGTATACTTGACGCCAAGTGGCTTTCCCGGGACCAGCCACCAGGTCGTTGTGTTGCTGCAGGATCCACAGTCCTCACCGTTTGCACGAGTAACCAAACCTTGAGTTGTTCCTTCCTTCGTGATCCTTACAAGCTGGGAAACATTATATTCTGGAACGTCTGGTTTGGCGTCAAGTGTCAGATTAGCCCCAGATGGTGACACTTCATTGGAGAGGGCAGGAAAGCAGCTGGGAAAATGGCTTTGTGCTTTTACAGCTCTTGCTTAGGAGACCAGCTGCAATTAATGGCTTGGTGAGGATCCACGCCTCTGGTCTAGTCCTGGCACACAGGCGTAGCTCAGTTCCCGCACGGGAAAGCTTCCCAATCAATATTTGTTAAATGAATAAATTTACTGTATAGATGTCCACATATAAGTCACACTGCGAATTCAGACTTTCAATCTCCCCTAGCCCATTTGCTTCGTGCGAATGCACTAAAATTGAGCCACCTCTTTGGGTGGTTCCTATAGAGTTCTGCCTAGAAAGGTCTCAAGTTGTTCTTGATCTCTAGAAAAATGCCCATGGATTTTGTCTCTGGGTTTTATTTCCCTAACTCTATAAACAAAATAAAAATGAATTAACACAAGTCAACACAACACACATGCGCACAAACTTGTGCAGTTAAACAACCTGCCAACATTATAATCCTTGCAGAAAGGCACACACACATACACAACATTAACTGGCAACTAGACATAAATAGCAAACCTCTAGAGTCTGTAACAATCTGTCAGTTCATTGGGAGATTTTGATAATGTCTGAACTCACTAAAATAATTCTCTTTGTTCTCTTTCTCCTTCTCCTCTACTTTCTCACTCTTTCAAAGCAACTAATAAATAGAACTAAGAGAAGGTGGTAAAAGAAGACAAGTGGAAAGGTTCTATTATTAGAAAATGCCAGGCATTTTACATATAATGTGTCTTTTAATCCTCACAAACCCCTTACCAAGTAGATATTATTAACACTATTTTATGCCTCAGAAAACAGAATCAGAGAGGAGAGGAGACTTGCATAAACTCAGACAACTAATAAATGAACTGGAAGGGGACCCAAGTCTTTTTATCTTAAAAGCTTGAAGTCTTCGCTGCCCACTGCCAACAATGGAGAAATCTTCCGGCTCCCTAAGTGTGGTCTCCTTGGAAGATTATTGGAGACTCAGAAGGCTCAGCCTAAGAGTCATTTAACCAGTGCTATCTTTCCTTAGCCTCCTCCTCTCTGACTGCGGCGTCTAATTTTGAGCAAGTGGCCCCGGAGCTTGAGCAATAAAATCCTGTGGTATGGGAGGCCCACACGGGTTGACTCAACCCTCGTCTGGGTCCGCGTCTCACTTTCAGGCCCCAGCCCATGTCTGTGTCCTTTGCACAAGGAACAGGTGGCCTTCCATGCGTCCACGGGATGACAGCGCACGGTGTTTACGGTGATTTGTCTCACGATGTACGGTACATTTTTTATGGCACCAAAGATTAGCAGGAACTTGAGTTTTGTACATAGAAGTGAAAGATCGCTCCTGCAAGAACTGGCACACTCTGGGCATTTCCTTTAGCCTGGTTGCATTTTTATGTGTGTTCCCAACAGATGTCCTAGATTTAAATAACTGGTTTATTTTTCAGTTAGACTTTGTAATTGTTCTTCTGGTACAAATTAATTTGGATGAGGTGACGATGTCAGGAGTACATTGGGCTATTCTTTTATGTCCCTCTTTTTGCAAATATTTTATGAACTTTTACTCATCTATTTACTTGGGAGCTAAGAAGGTGGTACTTACTGATATATTCATTTGGTATCTGCAAAAATATATAGTCTTTCTGATACTCATGTTCCTGGTGTTCAGGAACAGTCTGAAAAGGGAAATGGGACCTCTTTAATGGCTCATGACCATCCTCATCTTCATCTTGTTTTAGTCGAACAAACTGTGGACGTCAGGGACCATCTTTCAGGGGTATGGAGGGTGCAGTCCTAATGTTTCTATCATATCCATATTTACATATGGATGTTACAAAATTGATATCATACAGTGTATGTTCTTCTGCATCTTACATTATTCCCTTAAATACCTTTCATAGCTATTTCCCCCAACTCAGTGAATTTTTTCCCAAAGCACAATTTTTCTGGGTTGTGTACTATTCCTTTTCAGGGTATGACAATTTATTTAACGAATCTCCTATCATTAGAAATTCTATTTGTTTCCAATTTCTCCTCATTATAAAAAATGCTAGAACTATATTTTTGTGTGTGGATTGGTTTACATAGCCATTCTGATTATAAATTTTTATAAGTATGGAACTGCTGAGTCAGGGGTCCACACTTTTAAGATTCTGAGATATTGTGAAAAACTGTGATTTTTGTCAGTTTTTAGTCTCCCCACCAGTTTTATTTCCCCTCCATCTATGTTGACCTCATATCCTAGCACATGATTTGGGCTCATTTTGAAGCTGGGAACATTTTGTGTTCATTTTCTCCACTCTGCTGAACACCTACTTCTGTAACTTCCCCAAAATAAGCATTTGTGGAGTTGTAATGACTATGTATCTTTCATTTCACTTACTAAAATCTGTACTGAAAGTTAGATGATCCCCCATGTGTCAAATTAATTGTTTACAGCTCTTTGTGAAGCCCAGTAACATGCCAGAGAGATTCTGTGGTTGATCGTAGATAAGTTTTCTCCTTCAGGTAATTTTCTTATTCTACTATAGCATGGATGCTGTACTTTTCTTCCGATAAAATGGCTTAAACAAGGCATATAGAATTGTGTTTTTGGATATATATACTCAGTATTCATCAGTAATGGTTTTAGACTTATTTTTTTTTCACCTGGAAATATATCATATCGCTCTTACACCCATTTATCAGTTGGGATGCCTCTGCATTTAAGGGTATTATCATTCATTTCTTTGTACTGGAATTCTTGTCTCTTCTTTATTTCTTGGCCAGGTTAAAGAAATTCAAATAATGTTGGTATTGGGAATACAGTGAGACAAGTTTGGCATCCCACTAAGAAAATAAGTCTTCTCATTTGGTGCATACACAATGTTCTGAATGGCTATTATGATTAATTAACTTTTCCATGTTGATCTAGGAAGTTTTACTAGCTCTGAGAAAACTAGCTCCAACTAGCTTTTAGTCTGATCACATACAGAGAACAAGTCAAGTGAAAATGGAAAAAGCCACGCAACTAATCTTTTAAGGAGCAATAGTGATTTTTTTTTTAAAAGGCATCTCAGTCTAGTTAATAAATTGTTACCTCTCTTCCTGAACAGGATGTTATTCTATATGGGAATTATAAATATACATTTGAATATTAACTTTTCGCCTGCCATATTTGCTACTGTTTGTTCATCTGGTTCAATCTCTGCTACAAATATTCCTTTTTTGAGCTCTTTCTGGAGGTGTGGCTTGGGAGTTGTTCACTTTTAGCTATGCCGTTGTGTTAGGGCAGAATCTAACCTCACAGAACTTGATTTTTCACTCAGTTAAAAACTCAGTTCTATCTATGCAAGGTGGCTTAATGCTAGTGGACGGAGGTGGAGTTTCACAATGATAAACACTTCAATTTTGCAAGCATCTACTATGTACCAGTACTTCATGTTTGTTATCCAATTCTCACGACACTGCTGCAGCTATTTGACAGATGGTAAAATAGGCTTAACGAGGCTAAGTCTCTAACTCAAGGTCACACAGCTAGTAGGTGGCAGTTGGGATATTCCAACCCAGCTCCTTTTAATTCCAAAGCCATGTCCTTTCTTCAGTAGGACACTTCTGAATCTTTTCTTACATCTGTTTATGCTGTTGTTCTGTGAGATGCAATGGAAGAAATCTCAGGTAAAAAGAGTATGGAGAGCTCATCTAGCATAGTCATTTCACACCGTGCTTCTGGAAACACTCCCTTGCCAACAAGTGGCAGCCTTGGGTAGCACACCTGATTCTCCCCCTTTCAAACCAAATTTGAAGAAGGAGCAGAGCCTGAATATAGGGTAATTTTGCTTTTCATTCCACACAGGTACCTTTTTCAGTATTCCTGAGGTACATGGCATAGAAAACTGGGAAACTACAGGGAAATTAAAAATAGCACAAACATTAATACTCACATATATGTGCCTCAGCAGCACACATGGAAAATACATTTGTCTTGTGTGGCACAGTTAATGGTAGCAAGGATGGTGAATAAAAATGGTCTGTTTTAAAATTCAGACACTCTAAAATCTACCCGTGGTTTGTTAAGAATGCTGGAAACGTGATGTGTCCTCGTAGGAAGAACAATGGCCAAAACATATGGGCAATGAGAAGAACATTTCTTTTGCCACTGACTCTTTAAAATTCTGGGCAAATTGCTCATTTTTCTATATTTTAAAATAGTTGGGGGAAGCATTACAAGGACTATTTTTACGTTAAATATTTACTATCAGTAATGCATTTCTTGTAACTGCTGGTTCTCGGTTGCCTGTCCCTAGCAAGAGATATTTCAGATACAATATTTCCTAAGGGAGTCATGATGGGCTAAAATACTCCAAGTTTCCCTGAGATAATAGTGCTCCTCTGTGCTAAGCAGAGGGCTAAACACTTTCATTTTCACACAACACCCCTTTGAGGCAGGTAATATTATTGCACTCGAGTTTCAGATGAGGAAACTGAGACCCAAAGGAGATTAAGTAACTTGCCCACTAATGCAGTAGGGAAATAGTGGAATCAGGATTCAGACTCTGGTGGTTGGGTGTCAGCATCCGGGGACTTAAACGTCAGGCTATACAACTCAGGGAGAGCCAGGCTACTGTTTAGGAAGTTGATTTTTCAGTGAATACTGCTTTGTGTTCAAAGTGACAGAAAGGGTTCTAACCAGGGCTTTACAGACCACCTGCAGCAAGACGCTGAGAGCATAATGACCGAAGGGAGAAAAGGAAGGATCCTGCTTAGGATCCAGGCCTGAGGATGGCCAAACTCTTGAAGACCTACTGGGATTGAGAGGCCCTCTTAGGGATCATTTCTTGCACAGAGTCAAGGGAGAAGAAGGAAAAAAAAAGGTCTCTAGCTGGAAAATTACTTTAGGCTTCATGAAAGGTTCACATTGCGAGAAGGAGGACTATTGTACACCATTCTGTCTTTGGAGTTCATGCCTAGGGTTTCAAAGATTTTTTTTTTTTTAATTTATTTGACAGAGAGAGACACAGCGAGAGAGGAAACACAAGCAGGGGGAGTGGGAGAGGGAGAAGCAGGCTTCCCGAGGAGCAGGGAGCCCGATGCGGGGCTCCATCCCAGGACCCCAGGATCATGACCTGAGCTGAAGGCAGATGCTTAACGACTGAGCCACCCAGGCGCCCCCTGCCTAGGGTTTCAAATGATTCTTGACTTTGGTTTCTGGCAGAGGCAGAGCCAAGCAGCAGACTCTCTTTGCCCCCAGCAGGGATCTTTCCCACACACTGTACCGCCATATGGGGCCACACCCACATGGCGCTCCAGTGCTTTTCCCTCTAAAAACATGTAGGGGTTCACAGTTCCTTGGTCTTGCTTGGCCTATCCCCTGGGTGGGGCTGTTTGCTTCTCAAAGCAAAATGGCTTCTATCTTTAGGAAGCTCATCTAATGCAGGCAAAGCTGCTTTATTTAGAGGCTGATCATTAAGACCATAATTGGATCAGGTCTATGTGCCAGTCACCCTGACATATTTATGGCATGTACTTTCTCCAGATTTGTCCCCTTCCATTGTCCAGGTCACAGGGAAAGTAAGAGAAAAGGAGATTAAGTTTCAGGGTATTGCTTAGAGGTGATTTGCCCACAGGTACATTTTAGCATTGGCTAGGATACAGAGAGTCTTTACAAAAATAAAAAATAAAAAAAAAAGTAGAATTTGTGCTGGGAATCAAGTACAATCAATCCTTTCTGGTTTGCTATTGCTTCTGATCTAATTTAAGGATTCTCTGGATTATGTATGTGATTTTTTTTTTTTCTCTTTTCATTTTGTCTTAATTCGGGGTTTATTTGTTTCAGTTTATGGCTATTTTTTGTTTTATTGGTTTTTTTTTAGGATTATTTTTACTAAGGGGAACCACCAAGGACAAAGATTCTTTAGAAAGCTTGACCTAGATCTTAGTCTTTGCTGTCGAGCAGAGTGACCCTGGATGAGTCACATAACTTTTGCATTTGTAAAATGTATTGTGTCATGTCAGTGATTCCCAAGCATGGCTCTCCATCACAATTACCTGGGGAGTGTTTTAAAATGAGATGCCTGGGGTCGCCTGGGTGGCTTAGTCGGTGAAGTGTCTGCCTTCGGCTCAGGTCATGATCCCAGGGTCCTAGGATCTAGCCCCACATCGGCTCCCTGCTCGGTGGGAAGCCTGCTTCTCCCTCTCCCACTCTCCCTACTTGTGCTCCCTCTCTCGCTGTGTCTCTGTCTGTCAAATAAAGAAAATCTTAAAAAAACAAATAAAATGAGATGCCTGGTATAAAGCGGGGGGTGGGGGTGCAGATTTTGGGAGATGATGGAATTTTTCTATATCTCGATTATGATGATGGCTGCAGGGCTACATATGTTTATCAAATTCTGAGAATGGCACACTAAGAAGGGTGAATTTTACACTCTGTGGGTTATTTTCATTTTTAAGTTTAAAAATAATTTTTAAATCCCCTGAGTATTGACATATTTAAAAACAATGCTTAGGCCCCACCCTGAACCAATTGCTTACTGAAGGTTATCTCTTCTTCTAAGCATCTCTGTACTTGTGAATCTAATGGGAACCAACCCAAATGTACTGCTGTAATGATCCTAGGTTTAGGTGTTTGTCAGCTGTAGACGTGACGTCAAGAGTAACCCGGGTGACCAAGCAACGTGGGTGCCTACAGTCATAGCATGTCTGGACAGGCCACTTAAATCACATGGGTAATGGAGGAAAAACATGGCTAAGCTCTGCGTTTAATGCTCAATTAGAGCATCCTTTATGATCACTGAGCCGATAACGTGAGAGCAGCCAACTTCCGATCCCATATTAGAAATCAGTGGGAAAAAAAAATCAGTGTAAAGATAGAGGATCTTGAACTTAGAACTGTGCATCAATGAAAACTATTGATTTTTTCTTAGCATTAAAAGAAACAATGCTCTGGAATGAGTCTGACACCAATCACGTAACTGTAGGTAAGTGTCCAGCAGAAAAAGGCTCACTGAGTTGAACTATGTGGATTTTAAGAGAGAAAAGAATGTTTATTAGGGCCAACTGATATTTTAAGCTCAGTGTCAACCTCTGAGAGAATTCTGCCCTAATATTAAGGAAATAGATATATGAAACCCTCAGAATTAAAAGTGTTTACTGACAGCATTGGGAATACATATGCTAGACTCCTAATAGGAAAACAAAATGTTGAACATATTTTGCCTTGTTTAAAAGTCATGGAAGAATGCAGTAGGCATGTTTTAGGATGTGTCTCATCCAAAATACACTTCCTTAGGACCACCCCTCACCAACAGGCCCTTCTGAAGCTGAGGGCTTAGGTGACCACATTTCTGTAGCATAGCCTGGCTATTGCTAATGGAACTGTGGCAGGAACCAAGGTCAGCTTGATGGGGGATACTGACTACGGTAAGACCCAGATGGCTCTTTGGGGGGAAACCAGATCTCAAGGTGGCAGAGGAAAGGGGCTGCAGCTGTGTATGGCAAGCTAAAACCATGGGCAAATACGGAATCAGAGGGAAGCAGTAACCACAAGTAGTAGTAACAGCAACAGCAACAATAATAATCATGGCTAATGCTTAGGAAATGCTTCTGGGCCAAGCATCCGGCTCATCCTAGCAGCTGGGAAATATCACTGTCTTGATGATAAAAGAGGAAACCAAGACTTGAATGTGTTCACTTTCCTAGGGTCACGCAGCTGATGAGTGGCACAGCCAGAAGGCAACTCAGGTAAGGCAATTCTCAAGCTAGTTCATGAAGTCTCCAGGAGTGCTCTTCTGCCTCTTAGGAAGTCCAGGAGGCAACTGCAGTGAGGAGAGTGGGAGGGATGTGCAGAAGCTGACCCATGAGGCACAGGGGAGCAAGGAGAAAGGGCAGAGCAATGGCCCCATTCTTGAGAACTTGTGGGCTTCCAGCTGCAGTCTGCATGTGACTTTTCTGTGTTTAGTGGAAGATCTAAATTTTACATAATCCTGTCCTCCCTGCCTTTATGAAGAACTAGTTTCGCAGGGATCCTCTGTTCCTTGAAATCAAAGAATGCTAAACTAGAATGAAGAAGTATCTTAAGGGAGGATGAGGTCGGGAGGACATCTCTTATGTAGAGGTTAGGGCAGAGAGAATTTTCATGACTCTCTGGTTGTGATACTATTTTTCAGGCATCTCAGGTTTAGGAAGATGAGTACCTGCAGTTCATTAAGGAAACATCTTATCAAGGAAAACTCCACAACAGAATACTAGGCTGCTGAGCAAGCTTAGACTTCCTCAGCAATATACTCAGTGTCTTGAATTATAGCTGTTGAATCTAGTTCCTTAAGATGTTTTCTTTTAGGACCTTTGCACCAATTACTTTAATGGAATTATTTGTCCGTTTTTCAAAGGTTTTGCCCGCTACGAGGTCCCTCATGCCACTCATCTCCTTTCTCTGATGTGAGACACGATTTATAAGGGCTGTGTGATATTGTGACTCAGAGTAAGAAATATATATTTGATCTTTGTCCTAAGTGATGAGAGCAATAAAGATGTCTTTTGTTATGTTAAATGGGTGACTTTTTTGGAAAGCACCTAAGAATAGAGACTGGTTGCTAGGGAAACAACCTTGTGATTCTGAGGGTTGGAACATTCAGTGCCCCCCCAACCCCAACCTCAAGGGAGAGGAGGGGGCTGGTGATTGAGTTCAATCTCCAATGGTCAACAATTCAATCAATCATGCCTGTGTAATTAGGTCTGCATAAAAAACCCCAAAAGGATGGGATTCAGAGCATTTCTGGGTTGGTGAACCCATGGAGATGTGAGGAAAGTGACCTTTAGGAGAAGACATGGAAGCTCCACACCCTTTCCCCATAACCTGCCCTGTGCATCTCTCCATCTGGTTGTTCCTGAGTTATATCCTGTCCACTGAGTTATATATAACCAGTGATCTAGTAAGTAAAATATTTCTCTGAGTGCTATGAGCCACTCTAGCAAATCAATAGAACCCAACGAGGGGGTTATCTGAACCCCCAATCTACAACCAGTTGGTTAGACGCACAGGTGACAATCCGGACTTGTGATTGGTGTCGAAGTCTGTGTGTGTGTGTGTGTGTGTGTATGTCTGTGTGTGTGTGTATGTCTGTGTGTGTGAGAGAGAGAGAGAGAGCTGTCTTGTGGACCAAGCCCTTAACCTGTGGGATCTAATGGTATCTCCAGGTGGATAGTGTCAGACTTGAGTTGAATTATAAAAATCCACACATTGTAATTGGACCAGACTGCCACTCTCCTTAAGAATAAAAAGTTGGACTCCTCAACAATGTGCTAGGACTCCTAAACTTTTATGAGGCAGCTGTCCTATTGTGGAAACAAAATGAGCTGGCAACCTAGGTTAGTCATTTGTGTTTTCCAGGGAGGAGCAGACTAGGGGGTCATCCAGGAGCCCAAGAGCAGACACACTAGGAGCGAGCTTTTCTCTCTGATGCTCCGGTGGAGGTCAGCCAGACAGACACAGAGGCACCCAGGAGGGGAGGTGCTCAAACGAGATGGGAAGCTGGCCACTGTGCAAATTTCAGAGTTGTGGGCACATGGGGGGTCAGTCTTTAGTTTTCAGGGACTTGAGAGATGGCTCCGTTTTTGTTTTTGTTTTTTCAATTATACTGAAACACACCAGCAAGGGAAAAATCCACTCTTGGCTCACCTGTTTGTTTATTCTGCTCTCTTGTGATTTCCCAAAGGGCTTTATTATTACTGTATGATTTTAGCTCTTTGCTCCCCTGAAGAAAGGCTTGGGAACTGACAACCTTTCCTTCTAATCTTACCTTAGTGTTCTTTCTGAGTCGAGCCACTAAAGACTTTCTGTGTGAGGCTGAAAAATATTTAAGCAAGCAAAATATGTAAGTTCCAGCCAGTTTAACATGGCATCAGAGCTGTTGCTAGGCAGGGCATTTTAATACACGAGCATCAGCCTGGGTTGCCAGGTTGGCACCAAGTCATAGGTTACCTCACCTGTCCTCCTAGTTAATCTTGTTATGTTAATGGGTGCGATTTCCCCACCGTGGAGACTCAATGTTCTTGGCACCTGGACAGCGCCCTACGGCTTGACTCAGAGGTGTATAAGAACTTGTCAAGAACTTGGTTGTTGCCAGTCGAGGCTGCAGGCACTCCCTGACCAGTGAGTGGTCCCAGATCCACTGGAATGTGCACACAAGTGGACCGTGAAAGACTCCCTCCAGGAAAGCAACCTTGGAAGAAAGGGAGGGACTTTGGGAATTCCTTTGGTCCTCAGAGCATACTTCACAGGTTTTTATGGCATCTTTATGGTTCTTTTCCTTTCTCAGGGAAAGCATACATTTTCACATTTGCCTGGTGCCCTGGATATGACATCCCAGCTTAAGCACTACTACATTCCTGCCCATCTGAAGAAGCTTGCTTCTGTAACGGAAACTTGATTCATAGCACACTTCCGGAACACCTAGTCTAACCAGTACATTCGTTATGTAAGAGGTCTGGAGAGCCAGATTTAGGGACCCCCCATAATTATGTGGATGGAGCAGCTCCCAATTATGCTACCGTGTATTTACGAATTTTCTTGTTGCCTTGATGGGTAATCTTTACCTTTGGAGGGTGGTGGGCCTCACCTAGCAATTCCACACTGCTGGAAAGCCTGGGGATTTGCTGTTACCTCTTCTAGAGGTGGTCTGCCAAGAGCTGGAAAAATTCATTATTATTATTCTTGGTCTCATTTATAATCCACAACGTGCCTCGCAGAAAACTCACCTGTTAATGAAGTTTTATTTTTTGATTTAGGGTAAAAAAAGAATAAAGAAAGTTTGAAGCCTGTTTTTGAATTGTGTTGGAAAGTCAGATCATCGCTAAAACTTTGAACAGAGTTTTTATCAAATGGCGGGGGCGGGGGGGTAGAAACTGGAAACTGACCAGCCCAGCCTGGCACACAGTAGGCTAAGAGAGGGGTCCTGCCCAGTCTTTTCTGTTGGAAGCTTTTAGCCATTCTTCTAAAGGAGGCATTGCAGAATCAGAATCAGTTTCCAGATCTTTCCATAGAAGCCACTAAAAGAGAGTAAGACCTTTCAACCCTTTACATTAGGAATACTTAAAATAAACTTAACATAATAAAACTCCTTTTTTTTTTTCTTTTTTACATATTTTGCCTATTATGGGCTCTCCTGTCAAAGTTATGGGAACTGTTATCAGGATAAAGGCACACACTCAAAACCCGGAATTTGTTGTTTCTCAAAATATCTTCGAGGAGGGAATTTATGGGGAGCCTGCACATGGTAACAGACTCATGACGTCACAGAACAAGAATCATGGTCATTCTGGGCCACTCCCCAGTTGGGAGAGGCATCACTCCTGTCACATTTGAGTGACAGCTATTTGACTAGAGCACAGATGATCAATACATTCATACCTGTGGAAATGTACATGTCCATTAAAATCTTTGGGTGTACCTATTTTTGTTTAAAAACTTTTTTAGTTTACTTTTTTAAAAAAAATAAAAGGGGTTTTCCTCTGTGTCCCCTAGGCTAACTATACGTCCCCTTCAAGTACCATGACTGACTCAGGACTAACCCCGATTCTAATGTATCTCCCACTAGGCTCTGCACTGATCAAGAGCACTGGGTTTAACTCTTCAGTTACTTTTATTAGATGTGCAAGCTTGAGCATTATTCAGCCACCTTAGCCTTTGTTTCTTTTCTTCATCTATAAAACGGTGACAATATTAGTATTCATTCTCTGTTGTAGGTTTTTTGGTGAAGATTTAAATGACAGTAGAGAGCTTAGTACGGTGCCTGGCATACAGAGAGAGTCCTATAATTATTACTGTTATTATTACTGTGATGCCAGTATTTAGCGTGGTTGTTGACTCAGATGAGACTCAAAATGCTTTTAAAAATTGATTTATTGTGGTTACACCGAGTCGTGCTTATCTAGCTCTCTGCTCACTCTGTGCTTTGGTCTACAGGGCTGAATGTGGCTGGAGAAGAGTAACAACTGTGTCGACTGGCTTCACTTTACATTCCTGACCCTTAATCTCAAGTGGGCACTTCACACTGCCCGGCACTCATACCGGGACTCTAACTCAGTCATCCTCTTACTGATGGAGGTGAGTAGTTCATACTTTCTTCTCCAGTGTCAAACCTCCCCCATTCCCACTCTTAGCTAATAATCATGCTTCTATTTCAATGGGAAAAAAAAAAAAATGCTCCCATCAACCCCATACCTTCTCCCCTTCTAGAAGCCTGTGTGTTCTGTATTCTGCCCTATAACCATGGAGGGTGCTGTGTCCTTGGCTGAAACCACCCCCTTCACTAAGCACTATAATCTGCCCCCCTTGCTCATGCAAGCACATTGCTCTAGCATTCTCCTCTCTCGGCATCATTGATTTTTCTCTTTCTACTGATTATTATCATTATAATACAGATATTTTATTTTTTCTCCCACCCTTAAAGTTCTTATTTTGACTTTCTTCTGACCTTCTTTTCTCCTTCAATTATACCCCCATCTCTCTCATTCCCTTTAGTGTGAAGCTCCGTGAAAGAGCTGACCATATAAGCTGTCTTCAGTTTCTCTTCTCAGTCTCCTTTTGCTGATTCCCCAACCTCTAAATGTTAGAGAACTTCAGGATTCAGACTACACATCTCTTTTCTTCACTATCTACACTCACCTCTTATGTCCTTCCTAGTCAACCCTGGGAACCAGCAAAGTCAACTTCACCTGGTAGGGTGTTAGAAATGTCCCACCCCAGACTTGCTGAATCAGAATCTGAATTTAACAAGATCCAAAAGTGATCTGTTGCACTTTATTTAATATCTAGGATCACCCCAAGTGAACCTGTCTAATGGCTTTAAATGGCATGTATTTGATAAGTTGACTCCCAAATTTGTATCTCGAGCAAAGAAATCTCCAGTGAAAATCAAAGTCATTCACCCAACTGCCTATCAACTTTTCCTCATGGGTGTTTTATAGTCATTACCAACTTAACCTGTCCAAAACCGAGCTCTGATCTTCCCACTAAAACTTCTTCTCCAGTTTATTCCCTTTCTTCATTAATCATGACTCCATTCTTTCATTGCTCAGGTCAAAGTCCTTGGAACTATTCTTGCCTCTTTCCCATATCTGGTCTGTCAGCGATCCCATCAACTCTACATTTTCAATGTAGTCAGAATGTAATCATTCTCATCGCCCCACTATCTTGGACCAACCCTGCTTCTACTCCTTCCACTAGTCTATGCTGAACAGGACAGCCAGAACAAATTTAATAGATTATGCCCCTTCCAACATTCCCACCTTAACGTAAGGTATGACCCATGAGACCCCACGTGGTCTGTTTCCCCCACTACCTCTACTATATTCTTCCGCTACTTTTCTCTTTATTTGACTGCGCTCCAACCTCATGGCCTTTTTCCCTGTTCCTCAAACTCAGCGGGCATGCTCATGCCTCAGGGCCTTTTTGTACTTTCAGTTCTCTCTGCCTGAATGCTCTTCCTCCAGATATCAGTGTAGCTCCCACCCTCACTCCCTCCCTCCCTTCAAGCCTCTACTCAAAAGTCACCTTCTCCTGAAGCTTTTCCTGGCCTTGCTACCTACAATCTTAGCCTCAACCTCCTCCTTCCGCTAGACCCCCTTTCCCTTATTTATGTACTCATTTATCTATTAGCACATCTAACATTCTTTCCTCTCTCTCTTTCTCTCTGTATTAGAGTTCTCCAGAGAAACAGTACCAGTAGGATTTGTATGGATATAGAGGAAAAGATTTATTATGAGTGGTTGGCTTACACAATTATGGAGCTTAAGTAGTTCCTTGGTCTGCCATCTGCAAGCTGGAGGCCCAGGGAAGCTGGTGGTGTAAGCCCAGTCCAAGCCCAAAGGCCTGAGAACCAGAGGAATCAATGGTGTAAATCCCAGTCTGAGTCTGAAGGTCCAAGAACCAGGAGCTCTGATTCCTGAGACAAGAGAAGATGGATGGCCCAGCTCAATCAAAGAGAAAGCAAATTTACCCTTCCTCTGCCATTTTGTTTTATTCAGGCCCTCATTGGATTGGATGATGCCCACTCACACTGATGTGGGTGATCTTTACTCAGTCTACGGATTCAAATGCTAATCTTTTCTGGGGACATCCTCACAGACACACACCCAAAATTAACATTTTATCATCTATCTGGATATCCCTTAGCCCAGTCAAATTAACACATAAAATTAACCATCTCTCTCTCTCTCTAGATATAGATACAGATACACATATTTGTTTGTTTCTGGGCTTTTATCATGTTCCACTGGTTTTGTCAGTATTTGTGAAAATATCGTGTTGTTTTTATTACTATAGGTTTATGGTAACTCTGTTCTTCTTTGACATTGGAATTAGCTTTTCTTTCTTTCTTTCTTTTTTTTAATTTATGTCAGAGAGAGAGAGAGAGAGCACAAGCACGGGGAGGGGCAGGCAGAGAGGGAAGCAGGCTCCCCGCTCAGCAGGGAGCCCGATGCGGGATTCAGTCCCAGGACTGTGGGATCATGACCTAAATGGAAGGCAGATGCTTAACCAACTGAGCCACCCAGGTGCCCTGGAATTAGCTTTTCTTGTCCCTTTGCTGTTTCATATACATTTTAGAATCTGTTTCTTGAGGTTCATGAAAAATTTTGCCAGCATTTGGGTTGAAATTACATTGAACAGATTTATTAACTTAGGGAGAATTAACATCCTTATTACATTCAAATTTCGTGTGCATGAAGTGGAATTTATCTGTTTATTTAGGTCTCCTTTAATACTGTTTAATAAAAGCTTTATATTTTCTCTTAACGGTCATGCAGTTTTGTTATGTTTATTTCTATGTAGTATATTTTTTAATGTAGACGTTACATTACAAATTCTTTAATGATATTTTTTCTTTGGGGGTGATTTTTAGATTTACAGAAAAGTTGTAAAGATAGTACAGAAAATTCTCATATACTCCTTACACTCAGTTTCAGTTTCCACTAAGTGTTATCACCTCTCATTATTGTGGAATGTTTGTCCAAGCTAGTAAATCAACATTGGTACAATACTATTAACTACACTCCAAACTTTATTTGAATTTCCCTGGTTCTTCTACTCATGTCTTTTTTCTGTTCCAGAGTCATCCAGCATTCCACATCACATTCAGTTGTCATGTTTCCTTAGTCTCCTTTGAGCTGAGACAATTTCTCAGTCTTTCCTTATTTTTCATGACATTGACAGTTTTAAGGAATATTAGATATTTTGTAGAACATCTTTCAATGTGGGTGTGGCTATTTTTCTCATAATGAAACTGGGGTTATGGATTTAGGGAAGAATAGCACAGAGGTTACGTGAGCTTTCTCATTACATCATAGCACGGCATGCCTGCTAACCACGTGACATCGTTGGTGCTTTTCACCTGATCACTTGTTTAACATATACATTTTATTCAGTTTTTTTAAAGATTTATTTATTTGACAGAGAGAGAGAGAACAAGCAGGGGGAGCATCAGGCGGAGGGGGAGGGAAAAGCAGGCTCCCCTCTGAGCAGAGAGCCCGATATGGGGCTGGAGGATCATGACCCAAGAGGAAGGCAGACACTTAACTGACTGAGCCACCAAGGCACCCCCATTTTATTAATTTTATCTTGGCTTTTTTGTTTGTGTGTGTGTTTCATTTTTTGTCTTTTTTTTATCTTTTTAGAAAGTGAAGAACATAATTTCAATCTTTTTTGTTCACTGATGATTCTCTCTCTGGTACTAGAACAGAGTCTGATGGATAGTAGGCATTCAGTAAATATTTGCTGGATTTTTTCTTTTTCTGTTTTGTATTTACGATTCATAATATTCAATAAAATGTCAAACATTTCACATGAATATAAGACATAGAAAGTCATCATAACTGATAGTTGATCAATTGCTCCAATATGTTAATAGAAGTGGGTTAAATTAAACAAAAACAAGCGAAAATGCCAATGGACAGCACACCAAGATCTCAAGACACAAATCAGAATATTATTAAGAAAAACTAGGTATATTTTAAATATCTTATTTTCACAGAAGTACAATGAAGCTATTCTCATTCTTGACATCTTGAGATTAAAAAAAAAAAAAGAAAGAAAGTCTATTGGATGACTCAGACAATACCCTAAGTGTGTTGCTCAAAAGCCAAACATGAATGTATAATTTAAATTGGATACCACTAGTTTCATTTCTCAGCCTTCCCTCCCCTCCGGCTGCGTTCCTGGCATATGTACACAAGTGTTCTTCCCTCAGTGTGCCTTTCCTTATCTTCTCCCTTTTGTTTGCAGTCCTCCAACCCTCTTCTTGAACACGCCTCTTCCCATCCTCATTTCTTCACACGACTAATATCTACTCAGACGAACGGCACTTCCTCCAAGATGACTTCCCTAAAACCCCTAGACAAGGTCAGGCGCCTCCTGAATTCACTTGCTTGGGGTCATCACTAGATTGGAATCTTGTTCACTTTAACTGTTGAACAAATGATTTGCTTATTCTCTTGAGTAAGGATCTTGTATATTGTGCCAAATACCAAATGTCAAGTAAATTGCCAGGACCCCAAAGATTTATTTATAATAAGTAAGCTTATGCATTATTTGGATTAAAACCAATTGTCTCACCATGCCACCTGATAGCAACTTTGATATTATGTATAATTTTTTATTTTTTATTTTTTAATTTTTTTTTAAAGATTTTATTTATTTATTTGACAGAGAGAGACACAGCAAGAGAGGGAACACAAGCAGGGGGAGTGAGGGAAGGAGAAGCAGTATTCCCGCCAAGCAGAGAGCCCGATGTGGGGCTCGATCCCAGGACACTGGGATCATGACCTGAGCTGAAGGCAGACGCTTAACGACTGAGCCACCCAGGCACCCCATGTATAATTTTTTAAAGCAGCATCTAATTCTGTAATGGAAAAAGACTTCGGGAATCAAGATGTGTATGTGGTCAAATTGTGTCTTCATACTTAGCTCATTGGATCTAGTCTCTTGGTGTCTGGAAACATTCTTGTCCAGATCCTTTTTCATTATCCAGTACATTTATGGGTGTAATGTAAAACTGGTCAATATTTTCTATCTTAAACAATCTAACAATTTAGGCAAAAATATTTTTATCTCAGGATCAAATATTTTTTACCTCAGTATCTGCATAATTCATATGTTACACTATGACTGTTCAAAAGAGTGTTCTAATATATTGTTATGAACTGAATGTCTGTGGCCCCCCAAAATGCATATATTGAAGACCTAACCACCAGTGTGATGGTTTGGAGGCAGGGGGTTTGGGAGGTAATTCGGTTAAGATGACGTCATGGGGATGGGCCCTTCGTGTTGGGATTGGTACCCTTATAAGAAGAGGAAGGCAGAGATCTCTCTCTGCACGTGCACAGAAAGCTATGTGAACACACAGCTGGATAGCAGCGGTCTCCAAGCCAGATAGCTCTTGCCAGAACCCAATCCTGACAGCACCTTAATCTTGGACTTCCCAGCCTGCAGAACTGTGAGAAATAAGCGTCTGTTGTTTAAGCCAACCAGTCTATGGTATTTTTTATAGTAGCCTGAGATGACTAAGACACATATTATATGTTCTTCAAGGTGCTGAAGAATGTCCTTCAATATTTCTAGAAAAATGTAGCTAATGTAATTATTTGAAGAATAATATGGGCATACTGAAGATTCTGTCAGTAACTGGGAAAGTTTTATTCACTTGAGTGTTCCATTATTTATCATTTTTGCCCACATACATAATTCCCTTAGATGGCAATAGGTCAGAAGGTGAAGTGTTGAAAGGATGGCCTCACCATGCCACCTGATAGCAGCTTTTATTTATTTATTTTTATTTTTAGATTTATTTATTTATTTGACAGAGTGAGAGAGACAGCGAGAGAGGGAACACAAGCAAGGGGAGTGGGAGAGGGAGAAGCAGGCTGAACAGGGAGCCCTATGTGGGGCTCGATCCCAGGACCCTGGGACCATGACCTGAGCCGAAGGCAGCCGCTTAACCGACTGAGCCACCCAGGCACCCCAGCAGCTTTTATTTTTAAAAATTCCTATGCATGTAGTATTATATGGAAACTCTTGGGAAAATCTATTTTAATGTAAATTACTAGTCAATATTTTTCAGCGTCAATATTGCCCAAAGTTACCCAGATTAGTAAGAAATTGACAACAGCAACTTACTATAAAAGGGTAATGTTTAATAAATAATAGAGATAATAGAGATAATAGAAGAATTACATTAAAGTTATTTTCTTATAACTTTTCCCATACCTCGGCCCTACCACCACCAAGGAGCCAAATGTTTCACTATGTCCTTCAACCAATCTTGCACATTTAGATGGTATCTTGAAGATTTTATGTCCTCTTGATAGCTCAAAGGATGTTCAAAAGTGGTTTCAAGTGTCCTGTGTATTTGGCATATGTTTTAAAAATGAAACTGAAAGAAATAATTTTAAACCAACTGTTGATCTCCCTTTTGTTGAGGAGGAAGTCTCCAGCTTCTACCTGGGATTAGTATGTGAGACTTGGAGAGTATATTCATCCAGAGTGCTTAGTTAACTTAGGTATCCGAGATCAACATTCAGATATTACTCAGTTCACACAAGGGGAGACATAATCTTGAGGAGACTTACTCTTATATCACCTGGAATTTTTTTTTTTTTTTTTTGCAGTTGTATCAGTTAGGATGGGCTAGGTAATGTTATGATAGCAGCAAAAAAGATTCAATGACTACATAACAAAAATTCATTTCTTCCCCATATTCATTCTTTTTTTTTTTTTTATTCTTATGTTAATCCCCATACATTACATCATTAGTTCTAGATGAAGTGTTCCATGATTCATTGTTCGTGCACAACACCCAGTGCTCCATGCAGAACGTGCCCTCCTCAACACCCACCACCAGGCCAACCCATCCTCCCACCCCCCTCCCCTCTAGAACCCTCAGTTTGTTTTCCAGAGTCCATCTTCTCTCATGGTTCGTCCACCCCTCCGATTTCCCCCGCTTCATTCCTCCCCTCCCG
>NC_138376.1:103528042-103537046 GCF_054177405.1 Leptonychotes weddellii | reverse complement strand
GTCCTGCACAATTCACAGCGCTTAACAGAGCACGTACCCTCCCCAGTGTCTATCACCCAGTCACCCCATCCCTCCCACCCCACCCCCCACTCCAACAACACTCAGTTTGTTTCCTGCAATTAAGAATTCCTCATATCAATGAGATCCCCCATATTCATTCTTAATGTATGTCTGAAGGGAGCTCTGCACCCTACGGTCATTCAGGGACCAAGAATCATGGCAAAGGGAAAAGAACTTGGTAAATGATGCAATTGCTCTTAATGCTTTCATGCAAAATTTATATGTGCCACTTCTCTTCCCATTTTATTGGCCAAAGCAAGAAAAATGACCGTGTTTTAGGTTAAAGGATACAGAAGCATGGCTCAATTGTATCATGTATTCAGAAGGACAACAGGAATGTTTGCAAAAGTTCATATACGGCATTACAACAATGCTGAAGAAAAACTCTCCTGTGTTCCTTCTCTACACTCACAGCAACACGTATGGGTGTTCTCTCTTCCAAATGTACGGGTGTTTTCCCCGCACCAAGCAACTCTTAAATTTTCCAGACAGAAACCCTGGGTGTCTCATAACTCAATTCTGACACTGTCTACATGAAGATAGGGTCAGATCCCACAGGGTAAGAGCTCAGTCCCACAGGACTGCCATCACCTGTACCCACTTCAGATGCCAACTGCAAATCCAGGTTGTGACTTGTGTTTCTGACCAATCAGCTCTCAGCTGGAGGTTCGACAACCCACTCCTGGGATTCCATCAATTTGCTATAGAGGCTCACAGAACTCAGGAAAACATTTTACTTACCAGATTAGCAGTTTACTATAAAAGAGTATAACTTCGGAGCAGCCAGATGGAAGAGATTCACAGGGTAATGTTTGGGGAAAGGAAGTGGAGCTTTTGTGCCCTTTCCAGGCGTGTTACTGTCCCAGCAACTCCATGTGTTCACCAGCTTGGACGCTCTCTGAACCTGTAGTTCAGGGATTTTTATGAAGGCTTCATCATGTAGGCAGGATTTATTGAATTGTTGCCCCTTCCTGATCAAGTCAATCTCCGGCCCCTCTCCCCTTCCTGAAGGTTGGGAGATGGGGCTGAAAGTTTCAACCCCATCATAGGGTTGGTTCCCCTGACAACAAACCCCAATCCTTAGGGGCTTTTCTAAAGTCACCTCATTAACATAAACGCAGGTGTGGTTGAAAGGAACTTGTTATGAATAACAAAAAGACACCTGTCTCACTTTTATTGCTCTGGAGCTATTTCAGGAATAGAGGACAAAAACTAAATATAACAAAAGGTGCCCCTGTTGCTCTACTTACTTACGAGACTCCAAGGGTTTGGGGAGCTGTGAATCAGGAATAGGAATGAAAACCAAATATATATTTCTTATAAATCATAAGATCACAAACAATAACAGAAAATTAGAACTGGTATAGGGGAGATTACAACCATGTCAAATAGATAAATTTGAATAGATATCCATAAAAAGAGACAACGTATCAGGTTGTTTTTTTTTTTTTTTTTTAAACCTCTTTCTGTTGAATCCCAGGAGATAAAGCTTAGATAAATCTTAGACCCATTGCAGAGCATCTGCAGTCAAGGAAAGTTGAGTAGTGGGTTGAAGTAGAATTCTATGGAACACCGATGTTTGGATGAGCAAAGGAAGCAATGAGGGAGACTGAAGAGAAAATATATGAAAACTGGAAAACCAGAAGAGTTTGAGCCAATATAATAGAAAATTTGCAGAAATAAGGAGTAGTTGGTGTCAAATGCAACAGAACACTTCAGGAGACTAAGGTCTGAAAGAAACCATTGGCACAGACACCACGGAGGTCTTTGGTGGAATAACCACAAAGGACTTCAGTGGACCTCAAATTCTGCCACAATTCTCAGTTAATTGTTCTTCTCTCCAATCATACTCTTCCTCCTGCATTTTCTATTTTAATTTTTGGCATCTGGCCACCAAAGCTAGAAAGCCAAGAATAATTATATGCTTCTGAACACCCACATCCACTCCATTTCATGCACATTTATATTCCTGAATATTTCTCAGATCCTACTCTTCTATCCATCTGCACCCCACAGCCCAAATTAAGGCCCTCATTAGCATTTGCCTGGACTATTTTATGATCTCCTACGCAGTCCCTTTGCCTCTGGTCCTGTTCCTGTACATCCATCTGTATTGGTTATCTATGGCTGCATATCAAATTATCCTAAAGTTTGTGACTTAAAACAACAGTAAACATTTATCTCTCACAGCTCCTGTGGGTCAGGAATTTGGGAGAAGCTTAGCTGTGTAGTTCTGTCAGGGGGTCTCTTATGAAGCTGTAAGTCAGGGTGTTGTCTGGGGTTGCAGTTTTCTGAAAGCTTGACTGGGGCTGGAGGATCCACTTGCAAGGTGGATCTTGCACATGGTTTACTGGTGTGGGTTGCTGGTGGGAGACATCAGTTTCTCTCTGGTAGCCCTCCCCACAGAGTGGCTTGAATCACCTCATGGCCTAGCGATTCACCTTCCACCAGAGCAAGCAATACAGGCAGAGGCTGTAATTATTTTTATGATCTGGCCTCAAAAGCCACATGTTTTCATGTGCACCGTACTCTGTTGATTACGCAAAATCTGTTGGAGAGAGGAGACCACACAGGCGATGACAATCAGAAGGCATGGAGAGTTTAGGTAACTACCCCACGGTATTGCTGCCTTGGTATCCGTTTTGTGGCCAAGAGGCCTGCAGGGATCTTAAACTGACACCAGCAACTCCCACGAGCACATGTCCTAGACAGCAACCCCAGAGTCACAAGCAAATCTAAGTTCCTGATAGGACTTCCCCAACAGCCCTCATGACCAGCAGTCTCCCCTTCCTTTCAGTGTTTGTATATCTTATGTACCACTTAGATAAGACCCTCATGGGACTTAACAAAACTCCACTCTTTTGGTTTAAATTAAACCATCTGGTCCTAGCCTGGAAACCCCAAGCACTCCACCCATGGATCCTAATAAAGGCACTGCCCCAGGTCCTGCTTTTCTCTCTGTCTGCACTATGCCTTGACCTCCCCATGTGGTTCCTTAAGGCTTGCAGTGTACTGTCTCCAGCACCTGAGACGAATAAACTCCTCTATTCCAATTTCTTTTGTTGTCTGTTGTTGAATTTTGGTTCACCATCCTCCACTCTGCGCTTTACTTAACAAATGTTAACTTACCAGCATCCTAATGGAAGGCCAGGATCATCCAGATCATCTTGGAGGCTGCCTACCTTCTCACATCCTCCTCATTGCTATCAGACTGTGATCACTTAAATTTGTACATGACAACTGAAAGTGGAAGTGGTACAGGTACAGTGGGGGTAGGGACACTACTCAGAATGGTGAAGGTTTGGCCCAGTTGCAGGGAATGGGAAAAGAGCCACTCAGATTACTGTGAACAAGCAAGAAGTTTGTTGAGTGGCATTGAGTTCAGCTGAAGACCATTGAGACTTTAGCTGTAGTAGCAACAATTTGATTATTCAGACCTTTTCTTTAGCAATGCTAAACATTCTAGCTGTGGAAGAATGGAGCACAGATTTTGGGTGTGATGTGGTTTTGGAACTTGAGCAGACACATGCTGTATAAGAAGGGTAGGTAGCTGGGAGTTGGATTGTTGATGAAGAATTCAATTCATCTGCTGTGGTGCCAAGACTAGGTATGGAAATAAGTGAATTGAAGAAGAAACTGAGAAGTTGAGAGAAAATGGAGTTATCAGGAAGAATTGGGGTAATTGGGGGACCTGAAAGAGACACAGAGCACTAAAAGTAGATTCAAAGGCATCAGTGGATGTGAAATACTTCAAAAGATAGGAGAGAGATCAGAGTGGGCATTGGAGTTTAAGGTGTCACATTAGGATGATCTGGCTTATAATATGTCCATGACATGGCCATGGATGCAGGATGTAGAAGGTAGAGTGTTGGAAAAGTCATCTCTGTGGACATTGATGGATGTCAGTGTTATTCAGTATGATAGAAGAACATGGAATAGAGAAGTAAGCTATAAGTAGGGTACCAGGATGTAAGTTAAATATCAAGTGGCTGGTAGGGGCCAGCAATCAGGAGCATAGAAGGCAGAGTAGTCAGATGCCATGGAGGTTTGTATGCAAAGTTGGAGGAACAAGAGTTTAGAAGAAGCACTGAGCAGCTGTGAGAATCCCAGTAGCATCTTGTGGCCACATGGTTGACTGATGGCATTGATATTTGGCCAGACTCTGCTGATGTAGAGCAAGGAAAAATGAACATCTTTCACTTAAGGCTTTCTGGGGAGAGAGATTGTAACTTTGTGAAGTCTATCCTTACTTAAGATAAGAAGATGAAGTCATTCTGAGAAGGTGTGTTTAGGTTTGTGCTTGTAGGAGAATTTAATTATAGGAATTTCAGAAAGTGTAGTTGAAAAATGTTGAAGAAAGAAAAGCGGCGGGGGGGAGTGGGCTGGTGAAAAGGATGTAGCACTGAGATATCTGAAGGTGAGAGCATGGGAAAACAGAAAAAGCTTGCATTTCAGACAGTGACATGGGGGGACAGGATTTCACACAAGGTGGAAATAACTGTCCTTGTGGTTTCAAATGAAATCTGGCATGACATTTGGCAGAGACACAGCAGAACTGACTTTGAGATTGTGAATTTGTGACAACAGCATTAAGTGGAATATCTCTGATGGGGGGGCAGGGAGAGGAGGGTCTGAAAAGTTCCAGGTGAGTCCTAGAGGACTCACCTTCAGGTTTCCAAGAGAAGAGAAACTCTCTCTTATCTAGAAAGGTACTGAAAGGTCGGGGAGCTGAGGAAAATTTCAATCAATGGGCAAGGAGTGTGGGTTTAAATCTGAATATGGTCTGCAGTCCAGTTAACTAGATTGTACAATGTTAAATTCCTGGTTTTGATATTGCATTATAGTTACATAAGATTATTACCATAGGAGGAAGCTGAGTGAAGGGTACACAGGACTCTCTGTATTATTTTTTATAATTGTGAGTTGATAATTATTTCAAAATAAAAAAGTTAACAAAAAAGGAGGATGTAAGGCATAGTCTGAGGAGATCTAAGCCCCAAGAGGGAGGAAATATAGAACAAGAGACATTGTGGGACCCAATGGAAGTCTATGGGTGATTGAGGGAGATGTCTTCATGATTTTTTCCCAAATGACTGGAGACTAGAGGAATCTCATTCAAATGTCTGAAGATAGGACACATAGGAAGCTGATTCTAAATTTCATTAAATGTAGAACCGAAGGTCCTTGTGGACAGTGACTTTTTGCCTACTTGGGCAACTGCTGAATTTCCAACACTTAAGACAGTAGGTATTTGGTGCATATAGGTGCTCTTTGGTTGAATGACTGATTGAATGAATGAATTATATCTCAGGAACTAAGATACTGTGGTCTAGGTTCTGGAGGGTTATTATGTATTTATTCATGTTTTCCAAAAACTTAAATTTACCTAACACGACCTTCATTCTTTCAAGAGAGATGAATAAATGACTTTTGGAACCCATCCTCAATATTTTAGAGAAATAATTGAAAAGAATACATGTGGGCAATAAAATTTTTCTTAAAAAGTAAAGGAGAAGCCCTTTCTTTATGGGGCTCTAGTGTTTCTAATAAGCTCTTTAATAAAACTTCAACTTCTTATTTAAAAGAGAAAACTCACACAGTTCTATCTAGAAACCTATGCCCTAACAACCTCTTAGCTCTTTAATGGGAGGATAAAAATAACAGCTGCTACTTATTGAGCACTTGTATGGCCTGGCATTGTGATAAACAATTACATACATCATTTTATTAATTTTCTCAACAACCCTCTGCAGTTATTAGCTCTGTTTTACAAGTTAAGAAAATGAGACACATCTCCCTCTGCTTCTCTCTCTCTCTCTGTCTCTGTCTCTCATGGATAAATAAATAAAATCTTTAGGAAAAAAAAAAAAAAGGGCGCCTGGGTGGCTCAGATGGTTAAGCGTTTGCCTTCGGCTCAGGTCATGATCCCGGGGTCCTCGGATCGAGTCCCGCATCGGGCTCCCTGCTCCTTGGGAGCCTGCTTCTCCCTCTGCTTCTCTCTCTCTCTCTGTCTCTGTCTCTCATGGATAAATAAATAAAATCTTTAGAAAAAAAAAAGAAAGAAAACGAGACACAGAAAGGTTATGTAACCTTCACATAGCTGAAATGTGGAGGAGCCAGGGTTTAGATACAGTCTGATTCCAAAGCCAGGGCTTTGAAAAAAAATTTTTTCCTATTAAGGTATAATTTACATACAGAATAACTCATCACTTTAAGTGTCCAGTTCTGTGAGTTTTGACTAATGCATACAGTAGGGTAATTACCATCACAATCAAGATGTAGATATTTCCATCACTCCAAAAAGTTTTCTCAAGACCCTTTGTAGGCAACCTCTCCTTCCACATCCAACCCCTAGAAACCACTGATCTATTCTGTCTCCAGAGTTTTGCTTTTTTCTGGGTGTCATATAAATGGAGTCATAGAGTACATAGCTTAAGTCTGGCTTCTTTCACTTAACATAATGCATATGTAAGCTTTCTCCATGTTGAGTCAGTAATTTTTTCTTTCCATTGCTGACTTTCCATTGCTGAATCCATTGTATGAATGTATAATGGTTTACGCATCTGTTCACTAGTTGAAGGACAGTTGAGTTACTTCTAGTTTTTAGCCCTTACAAACAAAGCTGTAATAAACACTCATGTTTAGGATTTGTGTGAACATAGTTTTCATTTCTCTAAGGTGGGTTTGGGAGTGGATTGCTGGCTCATATGGTCAGTGTGTGTTTAATTTCATAAGAAAGCCTGCACTTATGACCACCACAGTGATTCAAGTCATTCTTCTATAACTGTTCTGGAAAGAGCTAATCAGATCAGTATTAGCCAGGTTGGAGGCAGAAAGATTAAATACTGAACTCCAGAAACCTGGTATAAATCTTGTATCTTATTATATTGTGCCTCATTCTAAGGAGTAATATTAGAAGAATCCATACCACATGGGTGTTTCATAAAATGAAATAGAAAATATATTGATGAAGCTTCCTGAATGATGCATCTCTGCTGACCCCAGACCTCTGCTTGAAGGGTGGTCTGCTCAGTGAATAAATTTACATGATGTAACTGCTCATGAAGGGGTTGTCTGGCACAGGACGTGAGGAAAAAGTGTCATTCCTGCAGAACATTTCTTTTCATGACAGATGCTACAAGACTATGTTTATAGTTGTTCTCTTTTCAATTATATTTCCTTTCTGTCCTTTAGCAAATTAAATAAAAATAATAAATTAGATGTGATTATATAAAACAAAAAATCCAAAGAAAATTAAAATGAAAATGATTATGAAAGAAATGATTATGAAAAGTGATTATGGAAAAAGGAAAGGGGAAATAATATAAAGTGATAGAAAACTAGAAAAAATAAAAGAAAGAAAACAAACAATTCAAGAGTACAATGAATATATGTTATTGTTTTAAGCAGAAAAAATTGATAGGTTACTTTTAGGGACTCTAGGAGGTTCAGGAACAAAGCCAGATTTTATTTTTATTGCAATAAGGAAACAGAGCAAGCTGAAAGTTTACTATGTCTGTATTATTTTGACCTTTTGCCATTCTTCCCTTCTTCAAGACTTGAGATTTCTTGCAAGTACTCTCAGGGTAGAGCTCCTCCAGTCTGAGAACCAGGCAAAGAAAAGACTCCTGACTTCTTCTAGAATATTCTGTTCACCTTTAATATTTCTCCCGTTTTAAGGTGTCTGTGTTGCAGATATAATGTGTCCACTTAGAATTTGTTAAACTAGGCCTCACATCCTACCTACTTTGGCCTCTTTGTATTTTCAAATTCACCTGAGAATATAATCACAAGGTATCAGAATAGACATACTGCTTCTTGATCTGAATGGAAGGTTGTGGCAGTCCACAGACTTTTGAGTCAGATAAATGTGGATTTAACGTCTAGCTCCACCAGTTAAATACACTGTAGTTTTGATTTAGGCCTTGGTAATATGGAGTAGAGATCCACCCAGGCTAGCTCAAATCAAGAGAGTTTATAGTAGAGATTTGCTGGGAGTCAAATCTCAGGAGAAAGCCAGAGGCAAACTCCACATGGTGCTGGGTCTTGTTGAGGCTGGCACTGAAGCTGTGTTGGATTTGGACCAGCTCAAGAGACCCTCTGGTTTGTGAACCTACCATTTTGTGATTAATGTGGCTCTGGTCCATTCCCCACGTCTACTCTAATTACGTCTCTGATTTCTCATTGATTAAAATTGTCTTTGTTCCTATTTCAATTTTTCTAAAAGAAATGATCAGGTTGGCCCAAGTCATTTTGTTTTTAATACCAGTCCCTAAGTCAGGTTGCTTTCCTTTTATCCATCCTTGGTCTAATCATCTATGGCCAGACAAAAAGGGCCAGGGAGGAAACGTATCATGTGACACAAAATACGGCCGAATAGACTGCAGTGGTTCTAGGAGTGTTTGACAGAAAAGTTGTGGCAAATATATCTGTTACCCTGAGTCTCAGTTTTCTCATCTGTAAAATAAACATATTGACTTCTGGTTTCTGTTATGGCTTATAATCAGCTTGGAAGTTACCACTTGGTCATAACAAATAAAAAGCTGAACAGACTGAAAAATCAACAACTCCTTTCAGTTCTGTAAAAAAAAAGGGGGGGGTCACATGGCAAACTGCTGCCCCTAAAATTGGACAGGCAGATACAGAGAATCACACCTTATCAGAGAAGACAAGTCACAGACTGGCAGAAAATATTTGCAGAAAATATATCCAATAAAGGACTGTTATCAAAAACATACAAAGAACTCTTAAAACTCAACAAAAAGAAAACAATCTGGTTAAAAATTAGGCAAAAACTTTAATATGTACTCCACTGAGGAAGATATACAGATGGCAAATAAGCACATGAAAAATGTTCCATGTCATATGTCATGAAAAAGAAAAGCAATTAAAACAACAATGAGAAACCACCACACACTTATTAGAATGGCCAGAATCCAGAACT